>NC_092145.1:110065501-110377376 GCF_043159975.1 Macaca nemestrina | reverse complement strand
TGATGGAATAAACACACACCTCCCTTTATTGCCTACTGAACTTGAGTACAAAGCCTGTACAGAATGCATGCCAAACTATTTGAGAATTATGAAAAGTAAATATTAGCAGACAGACCAGAGGAGGCTAGAATTAAAAGTGCCACCAAACTGGTAGTGAGTTTACTATTTTTGTTCCTCCAGCATCCCCCAGCAGGACCTCAAGACAACCTGAAACTCAGAAGTGAGCTCTCTGGTGCAGACAGAGATTCAGTAGAAACCCTCTACTTCTGGTTGGAGGGGTGGAAAGGGGAGATCCAAAATGCTCAGAGAGAGTGGAGGAAATACACGGGTGCTGTTTTTACTTTTTCCCCTGTGGTCTGTCACCCCTGTCAGCAGGCAGTCCCACAGTTGAGGTGGTGGCAGAGGCAAAGAGTAACCGGGGATGGGAAACTGCAGAAGCCAAAAGTGAATGAAAAGGAAGAACCTTACTTTTCTGTTCAATGAAGCTGCAACTTTAAGAGGGAGGGGCCAAAACCCATTGCCTCCTCCCCGCCGCCCTGTATCCCCGCCCCCCTGCTCCGTCCCCGCCCCGTGCAAGGCATCTCCGCCCACGTGGCCTAGGCAACCTCCAACAATGAGAGCCTGCAGGGAACTGAAAAGTACTGGAAGGATAACGGAAAGTGAGGAGCTCAGGAAAGCGGCCCTAAAGAGCTGTTATGACCTTTAAGGTTCATCCTTGACCTCTGCGTCCGTTTTCTGATCCTAACTAGCATAACGAAGGCTGTCAGAACTGAGAACTGAGCTAGGCGGTCTTCCCAACGGAACCAACTGACCTACTGGTTGGTCACGCGAGAAAGAACGGATTAGCACTGCGAAATTTTTGAAAGCTTAACTGACATTGGAAATATAGACTGTAGAAGAAGAAAAGAAATAGCAACATTCTTTGTAGTTGGGGGTGGGGTGATGACTCTTAAAGGGACAGCAGAGGGAGTTTATTGGGTGTAATGGAACTGTTCTGTATCCTGATTATGGTGGTAGCTACATGAATCTATACATGTGTCAAAATTTCTAGAACTGTGAACCAAAAGGGTAAAAAGCCACTTCTACAGCATAATACTTTAAAAGATAAAATGTAAAAGTGTGAAGGCTCTGGTGTTCAATTTCTGGTGACACCACTCACTAGCTGTGTTGACCCCAAACAAGTTTCCACCCCTCTGTGCTTCAGTTTCCTCGCCCTCAAACAGAGACAATCCAAGTTTCTACCTCCTGGAGAGTTTGTTATGGTGGAGGTTAAATGAGATAATACACATAATGTGCTTAGGCAGTGCCTGAGACATAGTGTTTGCTTAAGAAATGTCTGTATATGTCCAGTAGCCAGTTCAATGTAAGGGCCTGGGGTTCAGGAAACTGGTGAGAGGATGGAAGAAATCACTGTGCCAGTCACTGCTGTGTATATTTGCGTATTTAGAGCCATAGGACAAATAGCTGCTATGACCTTATGTTTTTAAGCCATGCAACCTACCCAGCCACCAATCTTCCTCACTTCACTCCTGACTGCTTTCCAGTTTTCATGTAGTTCCTAACCTATAGTGCCGTCTCCAATTTGGCCTTCAGTTCACTGACTGGTCATGACCTCTCCAAGCTGTTCTTTAAGCTGTTCTCATTCTTCTGTGTGGATCAAAACCTCTTGGACATTCTGCAAAAGGCCTGGCCTAGACTCTTAAAAAAGTGACAATGTCATTAAAGACCAGGAAAAAATGTCTGGGACCTTTCTAGACTAAAGGAGACTAAAGGGACATGATAACTAAATACAGTGCATGGATATTGGATAGAGCAGTGGGGAACAGCTATTGAGGCTATTGTCGGCGAATTAAGGACAACTGACTATGAATTGTATGTGGAGAATGTCCTAGTTCCTAGGAGATACACACTGGAGTATTTAGGGTTGAATATCATGAGACTTTCAAATGGTTCTGCAAAATAATAATAATTTTATGTAATAATAATAATTATTTATATGCACACAATTTTAGTTCTGTGCCCGATAGATAAAGCAAGATGGCAAAATATAAACAATTGATGAAACTAGATGAAGGGTGTATGGGTACTCATTATACTAGTGTTACAACTTTTCCATAAGTTTCAATTTTTTCAATATAAAACGGAGTAATACCACATCACTTGGAGATCGGCAAAATACGCATGCTTGTTTTACAACCCCAAACAAAGGAATCGAAGATTTCTCTGGAGTTGGCATGTTGGGGGTGGGACAGATGGGCTGGGAATCCGTATTTTAAAAGTTGCAGGATCCCAGCGAAGAAACACCACTGAGAGAACTTCATCTCACCCCCTCCTTTACCTCCTCTGGTCCTTGCCGATCTCTAGGATCCAAACTCTAGCACGAGTTCTCTTTGGCAGTGTTCCAGCGAGGCCTGTCCACTGACCCTCTGTAAAGCGGGTGCAGCTAGATAGTGGGGCTGGTGGGAAGAGCACCAAGAGAAGGATAGATCCTGGGTAGGTCACCAGTTATCAGATGGGCAGAGAAAGAGGGTTCTCTGAAAGAGCCTGGGAAGAAAGGGCCAGGGAAGTAGGAAGGAAACCCTATAATAGGCTTGTGGCAGATAAGAGAAAAGTAAAAAACTTCTACCCTGGCGGAGGCATTTCAGACTTGAGGCACCACCACAGCCCCACAGCTATTCAAATGTTGAAATTCTTTCCTACTGGTTGGCAAGTGCCCTGAGCACCGCAACTGCCTGTAAACCCTCCTTTCCTTCTACCTCACACATTCTGGCACACATTGATCAGATACCATCAGGGACTATCCTTGTCTCTTGCCAGGGTGCAAGGGTGCTCGCTTGTCTTTTGTTGCTCTTTTGCTCTGGTTCTCCCCAATCCCCACTAAGGAGCAGCTCTGAGCCCTCTGAGCAAATGCAAACTCCATACTTGTTCTGCGAGGCTGCATTTTGAACATTACCCATGCTTCTCCTTGGGGATATTGCCTGCTCTGTGAGTCTCAGGAGCTATGTGGGCATGCTTTGCAGGATGCCCAATTCCTTAGGGTAGCAATTGGCCTTCCTCTGGGCTGTGGTCTTTGCCAGCAATATTCTTTGAAAATCTGTGCCTGTCCACCAGTGTGGATTCCTTCCAGCCAACCATCCACTCTACTCCAGAGGTTCCTGTCACCTCCTAGATGTTCCTACTCCATTCTGTCAGTGTTACCTGAACTATGCCAGGATTTATCCTGACATATGACGTTATGAACAAGGTCCTGGTGATGTGTGAAGTAGTATAGAGTGGAAGCTTTGAGGCCTATCTGTGTTTTTGAATCCCAGCTCTACCACTTCCTAGCTCTGTGATCTTTCCAGGCCTCAGTCACCTCATATGCAATAATACGTACCTTATAGGGAGGATTTAATTATATAATAGTGTAAAGCACTTAGAAGAATGCCTGGCCCACAGTAAAAGCTCAACAATTGTTAGACATTGTTATTGTTATTACTGTTGCTATTATTTTGTATCGAAGCTTTTTTTTTTTTTTTTTTTTTTTTTTTTTTTTTTTTGAGACAGGGTTTTGTCACCCAGGTTGGAGTGCAGTGGTGCAATCTTGGCTCACTGCAGCCTCAACCTCTCAGGCCCAGGTGATCCTCTCACATTAGCCTACTAAGTTGCTGGGACTACAAGGCATGCACCACCATGCCAAGCTAACTTTATATATATACATTTATATGTATATGTATATAAAACTTTATATATATATGGTTTTACCATGTTACTTAGGCTGATCTTGAACTCCTGAGCTCAAGCGATCAACCTACCTTGACCTCCCAAAGTGCTGTGATTTAGAGGCTTGAGCCAATGCACCCATCCATATTGAAGCTTTAATGGACACTTTTAGGTGTGTTTTCAAAGATAATCGCCTCTTTTGGTGTATAAAACACTTTCAAACAGGTAGGTATAAAATACTATTGATTAGCATCCCAATTTTTGAGGTAAGGAAACTAACAGGAAGAGGGCTCACAGATGTCACAAAATGATAAATTTCCACTCCAGAGACTGTATAATCCAGTCCACTGGTTTTTCAGATGGGGACTGACTTTCCTAATGTCATACAGCTCTCTCAATTGTGGCAGAGCCGATCCTGGAAGCCATGTGCCCCTTCGATGCTCTTTCTACCAACAAGCATTGTTTCCCAAGTGTCCAAATGTGTCATGTGCGATATTCAGACAGGATGTAGTCAGGAAGGAAACCAATCAAAAGCTGGTATTTGTTCCTTTATTCATTCAGCGTAAATTTCTTGAGCAACAGATGTGTGCTAGGAACAGCCACACAATGATCTCTAGAGATCACAATCTGGGGGATGAAACGGACAAGTAAACAGGCAACTTCAATACAATGTTAGAAGTGCTAAAATAGAGAAGCATACGTGGCCACGGAAACACAGAGAAGGATCCAATGGCGTCAAACTCTTGTTATGGGAGGTTTTCCATCAGAAAAAAAACCTAAATAGCATATTCCTGGGATTTTACATGGGTCTTTAATTTCAGGTGCTTAAGCAATATAAAGATGACTCACAGGCATTTTCAGACATAGGTCCCATGAGGTTCTGGAAGTTGCCCAATGTTGCACAGCCTCCATGAGGCATACCTCATTGGAAACCATATTCTGTTGTATGGCTGACTTCTGGGGGTCCTCAGTTTCTTCATCTGTAAAATGGGGATGATGACTACTCTGATTTCATTTGATCTGAGGACCAAACAATGTAATATCTTCATCAAGGCTCTTCTGGTTGCTAGCAACAGAAACCTACTTGAGCTAGCTTAGTTAATAGGAAGGCTTATTATAGGATATAAGGAGTTTCATGGAACACAAGGTCAGTAAGTGTAGCCATGTTTCAGGAGGGACTAAAGCCATGAACTGGAAACTCACCAGGAATCAAGGCACTTCTGTTTCTTTTAATCACCCTCTCAGTCCATGTGTTCTTTTATCTATCCATATCCACTCCAGTCTCTTCACGATCCTGATTTCTCTACTTTTCCATGACCTTGACCAAATACAGCTTCTCCACAGCTATTGGATTTATAAGTCCTGGGTTTAAGTGACCAAAAGTGGCTGACTGGCATCTCTGAATCCAATTCTAAATTTTCAGGTTGGAATCTGCTTGTCCCAATTTAGATGAGGGATGCTGTGTGGTTCAATCAGTTTCACCCGGGAGTCAGGGTTGCAACACAGCTGCCAGGAACCCACCCCTGTGGCTGGTGGCTGGGAGAGATCCGGTTCTTAGAGTAGGGGGATTAGGGGCTTGGCAGACCCCCCAAAGCAGATAATGTATGCTTTCAGTTTTGCAAAATATTTTGCAAATATTGCATGACAAAAGAAATAGTGGAGGATCCCAATAATGGCCATCTATTTTTTTCTGCCTGCCTGCTACCTGTTCTTTTTTTCTGGTAATAGATTTTATTCTTTGGGCTATGAGTGGTAGACACATGATCCACGCTGGATTCATCATAGTACCTCATACCCTGGCCAAGCTCACTACGCTTGTTCCATTTAGAATCATTTTGGAATCCTTCTCCCTCTCCATAATCTGGCCATCGAACTCCTCCCACCCTTTTAGGCTTTACCTCAGGTTTAGTAATGTTTATAGTCGATCCTACACAGTTGCAAGGATTTTATGTTCTTTACCGATTTTGAGCCACATATCCCTAATGAGATATACAGGGAAATCTTTTGGGAGGCCTCTGAGTCACCACCTGGGGACATAATCCTTTCCCAGAAGTTTCATAGCTGACCTCCCTTTATACTTTACTGACCGGACCTGGGATCAATCACTGTGAGGGGGAAGAACATTGCTGTAACTGTTGTAAACTGATTTTGGCCCATCTAGTGCTGACTCACCTCCTGAGATCAAGAGATCTCTGTCAAACACTTGATCAATGTTGGGCTGCTGTTAGCAAGAAAATAGGAGAAGGAAATAGGGCCAGTGTGGTGGCTTATGCCTGTAATCTCAGCACTTTGGGAGGCCCAGGTGGGAGGATTATTTGAGCCCAGGAATTTAAGACCAGCCTGGCCCACATAGTGAGACCCCATCTCTACTTACAAAAAAAAAAAAAAGATAGAAGAACGCTTGCTAAAAGTGTCCCTTCCAGACTGACCTCTCGGAAGACATGGGCTACTTGTGGTTTACTCTGTCTGCTATCGGTTTCCTTCCACTTGCAGCCCTTCTCACACAGCCTCTAATTTCCTTCTTCTGTCCTCCTCCTGTTGCATGCTTCAGGGGAATTCATGACTTCTACCCTATTCCGTAGAAGGAGAACATGTCTGAGACCCTGCAGCTCTGGTTATAAGGAATGGGTGTAGGAAAGGGTAAATGACTACTTTCAAGTCTCTTTGTACATGACCTACCTATCTTATTGCAAGAAGATCTAGGTAGTATCTGTCTGACACACTTGGCCCCGTAGCATAGGGTAGCAGAAGGACTCCAGGAGCAGCTCTCTTGCATTCCAACTCTTGTGTCAATAGTTGTAGTAACTTTGTACAAGTAACGTTAACTCTCTGTGCCTCAATTCATCAGGTTTGTTTGTTTGTTTGTCTGTTTTGAGACAGGGCCTCACTTTGTTACCCAGGCTAGAAAGCAATGTCAAGATCCTGGTTCACTGCAGCATCGACTTCCTGGGCTCAAGCAACCCTTTCACCTCAGCACCCCCAAATACCCATATAGCTGGGACTACAAATATGTGCCACGGCAGGCTTTTTTTTTTAAAGAGACAGAGTTTCATCATGTTACCCAGCCTGGTCTCGAACTCCTGAGCCCAAGCAATCCTCTCGCCTCGGCCTCCTAAGGTGCTGGGATTACAGGCATGAGCCACTGCACCCGGCCTAATTAATCTGTGTTAGCAAGTATAATAATGCTATATACCTACCTCACTGAGTTGTGAAGACTGCAATGAGACAGTAAATACAAAACCCTTAGTATAGTGCTTGCATATAGTAAGTACTCACTAAATATCATCACTTATTGGAGTAACTATTATTCATTCTGCTGGAAAAGTCTGGAAGGAAGCAATACTTGTGCCCAAATGGTGGATGCCAGAGGATTTAAAAATTTTCTTCCTTATACTGTTCTGTATTTTCCAAATGTCCTACAAGGAGCATGTACTGCTCATACAACCAGAATGTAACACAAGATATTTCATTTAAAATCTACATTTAAACTCTCACGTAAACGTGTGAAACTCAAGAATGGTCTTATTAAATTAGGACATCTGAGACTATCAAAAAGAATGTACCTGTTACTGCCTATCAGCACAACTGCAGCGTAGACCAGTGACTATGCCTCTTAGATTCCACTGAAGCACGGGAATGCCTCAGCTTGTATTTCACGGGATTCCTCAGACCAAGTGACGAAATGCTGGATGGCAAAATATTTTGCAAAACTGAAAGCATATAGAAATGGAGAAGATAATGATAATTAGGTTCAGATTCTTTGAATTTAGCTAGGCCAAAGAGGACTGAGGATGGTAACCACTGAGCTTTTGGAATGGGCAGGACTGGGTCTAGAGTTATCAGGCTGGAGGCTGGTTGGGCATTTTGAGACACAGTGCCGTACTGTGTAGAGCAAGGCCGAGGCTTGGATAGATGGTGGAAATAGTGGGCCTGACCTGAAGGCATAGGGCAGGTAGAAGGAAAGAAACTAGCATTTGTTAGGCACCTGGGACTGCCAGTTACTTTACATAAAATCTCAGGGAAGACCAGACGCAATGGCTCATGCCTGTAATCCCAGCACTTTGGGAGGCTGAGGCGGGTGGATCACCTGAGGTCAGGAGATGGAGACCAGCCTGGGCAACATGGTGAAACCCCGTCTCTACTAAAAATACAAAAATTAGATGGGCATGGTGGTGGGTGCCTGTTGTCCCAGCTACTTGGGAAGCTGAGGCAGGAGAATTGTTTGAAACCGGGAGGCGGAGATTCCAGTGAGCCAAGATCATGCCACTGCACTCCAGCCTAGGCAACAGAGTGAGACTCTGTCTCAAAAAAAAAAAAAAAAAAAAAGAAAAATCTCCGGAAACTTAATCCTCACCTCCATGACGAATGTCAGAGGGACTTTCTATCACTGGAGTATGGCCTTAGGACTTTAGCCCAAGTCATCAACCATTTTCTCACTCTTCTTGCCTAAGATGCCGCTTACCATGGTTTTCTCACATGGAAATTCCATTAAACAACTATCCTGATATTCATTCCATCTCCTTTCTAAGGTAAGTAGGTGGTATTCTTGGGGTTTTTAATGATTGGCCCACTCACAGGAGAGCCTTGGAAAAATAGAAGCAGCATTCTTCCCACTTGGGGAGAATTTGGTGAGAGCCAGGCAGAGGATCAGGGATCAACTCAGAGGCCGGAATAAGGTTGCAAGAGGGTCCCAGTTCCAGCATGCTGCTGGAGTATTGAGTGGAAAAACCAAGGCAAAAGACTAGGTCTTTGTAGCAAGTTGATACCTGGGGTCTGGTGAGAACTGCGGAAGAAATGAAGCCAATGTGAATGGTTACAACTGGAGGCCAGTGTCAGTTTGACTAGGAACGACTGAAGTAAGAAGAAAGAGGTAAGGGATGACAAAAAGTCTTTTTAGGCTGTGTGCGGCATTTCACGCTTTAAATCTCAGCACTTCGGGAGGCCGAGGCCGGTGGATTGCTTGAGCTCACAAGTTCAAGAGCAGCCTGGGCCACATGGAAAGCCCCATCTCACAAGACATACGAAAATTAGCTGACCATGGTGGTGGGCACCCTTAGTCCCAGCTACTCAGGAGGCTGAGATGGGAGGACAGCTTGAGCCCGGGAGGCATAGGTTGTAGTGAGCTGAGATCGTGCCACTGCCCTCCAGTCTGTGTTACAAAGCCAGACCTTACCTCAAAAAAAAAAAAAAAAAAAAGAGATCACCACCAACAAAATCTTTTCAGTAGCCTTACACATGGATTTCATATAAATAATCAAGAGTAACAGATACAAACACAACGGGCTGCACAAGTCTCAAGCTGAGAGCCAGGAAGAACTTAACTGTCCTCTTCCATCAGCAACAGCATCTACCTGATCTACAGAATCTACCTGCTACTATCGGCTATTAAACAGCTGTTTTTCCCTTCACCTTGCCAACCCCATGCCCTTCATATCCTGGAGAAAAGGATAGGGTATGTCCATTTGTCTTGACATGGGACAACAGGAAGTGCCATGTGTGGAGTCACAGTCTTATAGGCCACTCCCAGCGAATGTAGCTCTCAGCTCCCAGCTGTGCTCTGCTGCCCTAGGAGTGGGGATGCAGGTGAGAACTGCTGTCTTCCTCTGGGACAGGCCTCCTGCCTCTCTTCATCCTCAACTCTCTTCTTAGCCTTGTTCCCTCTGGACTTGAGGCTCTACATAGGCAGACAGGACAATGCTGGGCTTTCAGGATCTCGTACATTGGATTCCTGAGGGAGAGGTCTTGAGAAGGGGATCCACAGGCCAGCCCCAGTTGGTGGGCCTGGATGCTGGCATGTGAGCATCTGGACATCTTTTAGTTCTGCTGCTGGGGGCTCACAGTGCAGGAAGGGTGTGTGATCCAGTCGGGCTACTCTCTGCCTCCAGGCCATGAGCTTGATCACATGGCCAGATGGAAAGCCCCCAAATGATTGGGTGTCCTGTGCAGGAACTCTAAAGAGGGAGATGAGAAAGACACAAAGAACTCCTCTTAGTTCTGAGCTCAAAGATGTCCGACTGTACTACAGCATGTAGGCCAATCTTGAGTGACCAACACTTTGTGACCATACCCTTGAGAGGTAGAATGGGATGGAGGTAATCAGTGCAGTGATTGATGCATTGTATCAGCTGCTGGTTCATCAAAAAGGGCTCCTTGTCCTCATCCCTGCTACTGAAGTAAAGTGGACCTAGGAATACAGATAGTACTTGCCACCCTGGCTGGGCAGGAATGCCTCTCCCTGGTAGGTGAGATGAGGTTGTACAGGTGAGACAGCAGGTCTCAGGGCTCCCAGTTGTGCAGGAATAATGCTAGGACTGGGTAGCTCCTCAGGATGGACTAGAGTTTCTGGGGGGGAAGGAAGAGAAGCAGGTGGCTGTTAAGGATGAGGGAGATCATCAACCTACAATCCCATCGAATCTTCAGATTCAATTCAAGTCTTGGCCTCAGCTTTCCAAAGTCTCAAAGGTTCTATTCCAGGAGAGTGACTTGTTTAAATTGTGACAAGAACCAGAGAGCCTAGGTTCAAGTCTGGCCTGAACCGCTCACTAGCTAGGTAACCTTGAGCAAGGGGTTTTAACTTCTCTGGACCTGAGTCTCCTCAAAATGTAAAACTGGGAAGATAATCTCTACCTTAATATGGGCATTACATGAGAAAGGGCAGGAAAAGTGCCCAGGACAGAGATTGGCACACTGGAGACATTCAACAAGCAGATTACTACTATTATTACTGAAAGGAAGGCCATATACCTTAGCTAAGCTTTCAGGTCCCTCCATTACATGGCCGTTCCCTCTGCTTCAGCCTTATCTCCCACTTCTTTGTGGGGGCTTTCAGCTCCAATCCTGTGGGATCCTTTAGTCTCCCGGCCCATTCACGGTTCCACTTCTGTGCCTTTGATTGTGCTCTTCCCCAGCTTAAATTGCTATTTCCCCTCCTCTTTACCTAAGCAAATCCATCCCACCCTTCACATTCCCTCCCACCCAGAGAGGTGGAGCTGCAGGGCACCAGAGGGAGGTGAGCAGAGAGGAGTGAGGAATGGCAGCCAGCTGCCCCTCCGATGCATTGCAGAGTTCATCCTGGCTCTTGCAAAGGAAGTGGAAAAACAAGCCCTGATGGAGATGGGCATGGAGCAGAGGTGGGATAGTGGTGCAGGAAAACACCACTGGGAAGTTGTTTTTGAGAACTCTTGGACTTTAGACTAACACAAAGTGGGAAGGGATTGCAAGCTTGTTCAGTTAACGAGCCCATCCTCCCAAAAAGAATGTAAGTTCTCAGAGCCAAACTTGTGACAGCGTCAAGATCTATAGAAATGGAGAGCTTCTGAACCATAGAGTGAAGCCAAGTGGAGTTATATTTTACAGAAACTTGCTTGTAAATACTTCAAGAAAGAGAATTTAATGGGATGCATACACCACACATTTTCTGTCTTATATATATATAAATATACATTTACATTATATATAAAGATTATATTATTATATAGTATTTAATATATTAAGATGATATTATATATTATATAATATATAATGTAATGTATAAATATTATAATATGATATAATGTATTATATGTGATATATAATTATAATAGAAAATTATATATAAGTGTCATAACATATTATAGTATATTAATAATATAGTCTAGTATAAGATGATAGCTTATTATATTATTTATGATATATAATACATACATATTATAATATATTAATTACATAATATAGGATATCTATAATATTTTATAAATAATAGCATATAATATTATACATAATATACATTATATATACACTAACCAGTTATATTTATATCCTTGTTATACCTAAGCCTTGTTATCCAAGGCTTCTAGGGTGTTAACACTAACCAGATATCTGGTTAACATCCAAAATATCTTAATTAGGAATACACACTCCATGTGTTATTTCTTTGAAGAAGCCCATACTTCAGTGGGCTGCCACCAACACCAGAGGTTGTGAAATAGAATAAGGAAAATCACAAGTGATTTTTCCTTGGTGAAATGAATTATGCTCAACTGATGATGTTCAAGACATGTGGACTGGTTAGAAATATAATACAGACACTCCACATGTATATGCATAGACTACAAGAATTTAACCAGCCTACTAGATGGATTCCTCGTGGTTTAAGTTTCCCAAGCAGTCCAGTGTTCAGAGGCTTACTGCATGATGGTTGCCTTAATCCTACCACTAAAATACGTCACATGCATAGTGCTATCAGGGCATCTAAAGGGACAGAGACCTGGGATTTCATGAACTTATAGAAAAGGCCATATATTTGTAAGTGCTTGCTCTCTCCTTCACACTATATCTGGTCTGTCAGCGAGTCCTAATGTTCTACCTTCGAAATATTTATCCAGAATCAACCCACTTTGACCATGCCCATGGCCATTGCTCTGCTGCAAGCCTCCATGAATCACCTTTAACTGGATGATTGCAAGAGCCTGCCAACTGGTCTCCTTGTTCTACCTTTGACTCCTTTTAGTGTGTCTCTCCATAGAGCAGCCAGAGTGTTCCTTTTAAAGCATATGTCATGTAAGTTGACAAGTCACATCACTCCTCCACTCACAACCCTCTGATGGTTTCCTGTTTCATTTATTAGAAAAGTTGAAATGCTAACACTGGATTCCAAGACCCTCACTGATCTGGTGACCCTCACTGCTCTGTTGCTCCCTCACCTGCTGATTTCCATTGTTAGCCTTACTTTTTCCATTACTCGTCTTTTCCTGTGCAGTTCTCTCTGGCCACACTGGCCTCCTCACTGTCCCTCAAGTATTCATCTTTTCAAATTATGTGGATAGGTAGGTTATTTATCCACAGATTTCACTTCAGGATAACAAACGGGTGTTACAAAATATTTACTTTCAAAACACATTATTGAGTTTGATGGATCACTGTCCATCACAGTTTGGATCGTGTTTAAGTATCACTATCTTGGAGTTTCTTTCCTTTACAATCCTCCCTTCTTCTTCATGAGGCTATATCCTGGCCTCTATTTCTCTGCATTTCACTGCTGACACTCTCTATTTTATGGCTTAGGTTTCCCTAAAGATTTATGGATAGTCTGTGGTAGCCAGTTGTATTAGTTTGTTCTCACATTGCTATAAAGAAGCACCTTGGACTGGGTAACTTATAAAGAAAAGAGATTTAGTTGACTCACAGTTCTTCAGGCTGTTCAGGAAGCACGGCTAGAGAGACCTCAGGAAACTTACAATCATAGAAAGTGAAGGAGAAGCAGGCACATGAGACAGGGGAAGAGAGAGTGAAGCGCGAGGTGCTACACACTTCTAAACAACCAGATCTCATGAGAACTCACTATCACAAAAACAGCAAGGAGGAAATCCACCCTCATGATCCAATCACCTCCCACCAGGCCCCTCCTTCAACACTGGGGATTACAATTCGACATGAGATTCGGGTGGGGACACAAATCCTAAACTGTATCGCTAGCCTCCAAGATGGCCCCCAATAATTTCTGCCTCCCGGTATTCATACTATTGTGTATCCCTCTTCCATACTGTATAGAGTAGACCTGTGTAACCAATAGTATATTGTGGAAGTGATGGAGTGTGACTTCTAAAACTAGGTCATAAAAGACATTATGGTTTCTGTCTGTCTTTCCCTCTCGGACTACTCTTTCTGTGGAAAGCCTGCTGCCATGTGATGAGGACACTTAAGCAGCCCTGTGGAGACGTTCATGTTATGAGGAACCGAGGCCTCCTGCCAACATACAGCACCAATTTGTCAGCCATATGAGGGCGCTACCTTGGTAATGTATATTTCAGCTCCAGTCCTGCCTTCAGAGGATGACAAACCCCTCTGACATTGTCGCTACAATCCCATAAGAAACGGAGCCAGCATCACCTAGTTAAGCTATCACTTAGTTAAGTATCAGAATCACCTAGTTAAGTATCCCCAGATTCCTGACCAGCTTGAACTGTGTATGATAATAAATATATCTATGTTTTTTGAGACAGAGTCTCACTCTGTTGCCTGGGCTGCAGTGCAGTGGCATGATCACGGCTTCATGTAGCCTCAAAATCCCGGGCTTAAGTGATCCTTCCATCTCAGCTGATGTGGACCCTTATGATCAGGTAAGTTATTGTTTTTGTTTGTTTGTTTGTTTCTAGAGATGAGGTCTCTCTTGTTACCCAGGCTGGTCTTGAACTCCTGGGCTCAAGCAGTCCCCCTGCCACTGCCTCCCAAAGTGCTGGGATTATAGATGTGAACCATGGTTCCCAGCCAATAATAAATTTTTGTTGCTATTTTAAGCCACTGAGTTATGGAATATTTTCCCAATGGTGATTGACCTTTTTATGTGTTTCCTAGACTGTCAGTCTCTTCTGAATAGAGTGTAAGCTCTAGAGGGTGGAAAGCTTGTCTGTTTTGTATCCCCAGAGTGTAGAACAATGCCTGGGCCATAGCAGCTACCCAATAAATATCAATTGAATGGATAACTTACCTTTGTCCACAGAGATATCAATATTGAAAAGGAAAATATAAGATCATCATTATTTGCTAAAAATATCAGTATTTACATTAACAATTCAAGATAATTAACCAAGAAGCTATTAGAACCAATGAAGATAATTCAGCAAAGCAGCAAAATACAAGAGCAACATACAAAGAAATGGTTTTATAAATCAGCAATAATATGCTAGAAAATGTAATAGATAAAAATTCCAGTCACATTAACTTCCAGAACTCTAAATTGTTTAGGGAAAGAAACATAACAGTGAAAGTACAAAATCTAGATGAAGAAAAATATAAAACTTTACTGAAGTACATAAAAGAATATCTGAATGAAGTGATAGCTATGTTATAATCCAGCATGGTAACACTCAATATTGTAAAAATGTCAACTAATTTGAAGATCTATAGATTTAATCCCAATAAAAATCCTAATAATATTTTAATTGAACCCAACAGAGTAATCCTAAAAACCACCTGGCAGAGAAAATATTCAAACTAGTTGAAATGATTTTGAAAAAAGAACAGTGGGAGGAAACTCACCCTACCAGATACCAAAACCTAGCATAGAAGTATAGCAATTACAATGATGTGACAATGGAACAAACTCGACAAATAGATCAATGGATCAGAATGGAGTCCAAAATAGATCCAAATATGCATGGGAATCTAGTTTTTGACGAAGGAAAAAGGATGAATTATTCAATAAATTGTATGAGGATAACAGGTTATCCATTTTCAAAAAGGAAAGACAGATCTTCACAATTTTCATAAAAGTAAATTTTAGATAGATTAAAGGCCTACCTAAAATTTTAGATAGATTAAAATTTTAGATAGATTAAAGATAAACATAAAATATGAAATTGTATAAGTACAAAAGTAAATATGGGAGAGGGTTTTAATCCTTGATATAGGGTAGGCATAAAATATACCGATACAGGTAAATAATTTTGACTGCATCAAAAAAGCTAGGTATCTATAAGATAAAAACATGAAAAGAGAAGTATCTCATAATGGCCCAAAACCATCAGATTACCTAATATTTGTTTTTTTCAGACAGGGTTTCACTCTGTCACCCATGCTGGAGTGCTGTGGCACGATCTCAGCTCACTGCAACCTCTGCCTCCTGGGCTCAAGAGATCCTCCCACCTCAGCCGCTAGAGTAGCTGGGACTACAGGCGTGCACCACCATGCCCAGTGAATTTTTGCATTTTGTTTTTTCTAGAGACGGGGTTTTGCCGTGTTGCCCAGGCTGGTCTCGAACTCATGGGCACAAGCGACAGTCCACCTTGGCCTCCCAAAATGCTGCAATTACGGGCGTTGGGCACTGCCCCAGCCTCCTAATATTTGTCTTTAACGAGTTGAATATTAAAGAGAAATTTTGACAGATTTTGTTTTCTTTTGTGCTTTTAAGAAATGAAGAAACAACCTTTACCTTATAATTTAATAGACTTTATTTTTGAGAGCAGTTTTAGGTTTACAGAACAATTGAATGGAAGGTACAGAGATTTCTCATATTGCCTTAAGATTTTAGACAGCAATGCCCGTGTATTTTGGGGCTACTTGAAAATTACAGTATCTGTGTTCATGAAGAAAGAATCTTGTACAACAATTAATAAACAATTGTGGGGATTTTCAGAATGGCTGAGTGAGGAGCTTGGAAAATATTTTCCCTCCAAAAAACAACAATAAAACTAGGGAACGTGATCAAATACAACATTAGAGATGTGATTTAATGCATACAACAAATTGAGAAGCACTTATTCAAGAAAAACCATGAAGCCTTGGTTTGAACGGTGGGAGTCTGGCAAACATCACAGCTGATCTGAGGTTTCTCTACAGGCTGGGGAAAGCAACAGACTAACAGACTATTGAGAAATTTAACAAGGAGATCTGGGGAACAAGACAGGCATAGTGGGTTTTCACATATCCCTGGTGGTCTGTAAATCTATGTGCTTGCACAAGGTAGCACACTTGCTCAGGGGAGACAGGGAGGGCTCTAGCATCTACTGATTCCATGCTGAACATGAGGTCTTGCACATAAAGAAAACAAAAGCTTGGGTAGTTTTGTAAACTGCCTGAACTTTGAACACATTTACCAAACCACGCACAAAGCAATGGTAGAAGTCCTAGACGCTAAAAATGCTTAAGCACAACTTCTGATTAATCATAGGCTGACCATTAAGCTATGCTGACTCAGTGGTAATCCCTAGAAAGCCAGGCTTAAGCATATATATATTTTTTAAATGAGTGGACATCAGCAGCTACATACTGTAGACAATATAGACTCTACAAAATGAGTCCAAGCAAGCCACCAAATGAACAAACAGAAATGACAACCACTGGGGGCAGAAATCAGAATCCAGAATCCAGAGTTTGTACAATATATTATCTAAAATATCCAATTTTCAACCCAATATGAGATTTACAAAGAAATAGGAAATCGCTAACGATATGCAGGGGCAAAAGCAGGCAATAGAAGCTACCTTGGGAGGATCCAGATGTTGACTTAGCCAACAGAGATTTCAAAGCAGCTAATTTAAATATGTTTTAAAAACTACTAGAAACTATGTTTAAACAAAGTATGATGACAATGTCTCATCAAATAGAGAACATCAATAAAGAAGTAGAAATTATACATATATGTAATTTACAAATAAAGTATAAAGAAGTAGAAATTGTATATATAATATATATAATTTCAATTATAAAGAAGTGGAAATTATATATATAATTTAAAACACTACTATGGATTAATTATATATAAATTATATATGATATATAATTACATATATATGAATTGTATAAATATGTTCATATTCACAACATATAATTTACATTTAATTATATATCATATAAAATTTATATATAAAAATATATATGCAATTAATCCATACTAGAGCATTTTAAGTTAAGATGCATATTGCAATGCCTGTGGGAAAAACTCAGGAAAGCAACTTCAAAAATAGAGTAAGAAAAACAACAACAAAGGAATTAAAATGTAAAACTATAAAATATGTGTTTTGCACACAAGAAGACAGTAATGAAGGAACAGAGGAACAAAACAGACATGAGGTATGTTAAAAACAAATAGCAAAACTACAGAAGTAAACTCATCCATAGCAATAATTCCATTAAATTAATGAAATCAAATGACAGAGCTAGGTCGCTGTGGTTCTCAGAATCCTAAGATGGCCCCCAATATTCCTGTCCCGGGTATACACCTCTTGTACAGTTTCCTCCTCTTGACTGGAGGCACAACCTGTGAACATGATGGAAAACTACTTCCATAATTAGGTTACTCTGAATGGCAAAGGTGAAGGTATTCTGCCACTATAATTAAGGTTTCTAATCAGTTGACTTTGGGCTAACAAAAAGGAAGGTTATCCTGGGCAGGCCTGGCCCAGTCAGGTGAGTCCTTAGAAAAGAGAGTCTCGTGTTGAGGAAGTAAGCTACCATTTGTGAGAGGGCCTATGGAGGGAGCCACATGACTGGAGCCCCTGTTGGGAATGGCCTCTAAGAGCTGAGGGCAGTCCCCGGTAGACAGCTAGTAAGAAAACAGGGCTATCAGTCCTACAACTGCCAGGAAGTAAATTGTGCCAACAACTGGTGAGCACGGAAGAAGATTTCAAGCCTCAGCTGAGATCACAGCCCCAGTCAATGCTTTGACTTTAGCCTGGTGAGACCCTGAGCAGAGACCCAGGTTGATGGACTGGATGTTGTGTTTATGTTCCCCCACAAATTCATATGTTGAAACCCTAATCCCCATGTGATGGTATAAGAAGGTGGGGCTGTTGGAAGGTAATTGCTCATGGGGGTAGAGCCTTCATGAATGGGGTTTGTGCCCTTATAAAAGAAACCCCAGAAAACTAGAGTCTTACCCTCTTTCTGCCAAGTGAGAATATACTGAGAAGGCAGCAAGTCTGTAACCCAGAAGGGGGTCCTCCCCAGAAGCTGACCATGCTGGCACCCTGTGGTCAGGCTTCCCGGCCTCCAGAACTGTGAGCAGTAAATTTCTGTTGTTTAAGGCCTCAAATCTATGGTAATTTGTTACAGCACCCTGATCTGACTGAGATACTCAGTTAACTTGTACCCGGAGTCTTGACCACAGAAACTGTGAGATAATAAATGGGTGTTGTTTTGACCTGCTAAGTTTGTGGTCATTTGTTATGCAGAATAGAAAACAATACAGCCTTGAATTCAGGTCTTTCCTGTAGTTAATTCATACCCTGAGCTACTCTGCTCTATATCACCATTCAGAAATTGGCTGTTCATGTACCACAAAGGCCTAGTAGACACTTTTTGTTTAGCTTGGAAAGTATGTTAAAACGTTTTTTAAAAAATTAGCTGTCTTGGGAGGCCGAGGTGGGAGGATTGCATGAGCTTAGGAGTTCAAGACCAGTATGGGCAATATAGGGAGAACCAGTCCATAAAACAAAACAAAACAAAAAAAATAAACAAAAAATAGCTGCCTATATCTAAATGTCAGAGGATTTCACATACAAATTCAAATTTCTGGCTTTCCTAAAAAAAACTGGCAGACATGGCATCATTGGCCCATATTACCACCTAGGAAGAACTGGCTGGAGGTGAAAAGTCCCTGCCTTGTTGAGACAGGGTCTGAGCCCTGTAATTCAGCACAAGCCAGCTCCACCCTATAAGCTTCATTTATTTAGGTGACCCACATGGCTGCAGTTAGGCATTTGAGTATGTAAGTCCTGATATCTAACTTCAAAGTTGATCGCTGCTTGCCTCAGTTTTGTTTCTAGTGCAGTCACTGTTTCTATTCACTCTCTTCCTGAAACAATGCTACAAGAGTTTAGACCATAAATCCTTTGGGAATGGGTGCCCGGATCAGAGTTGGATATTAATTTGGGAAAGAAAATAAACTTTGGTATTACGAAAGCAGAGGCAGGGAAACTCTTCCTTTCACTAATTTCTTATTAGTGCAAGATTTTAGTTTGGTAAAAAAAAAATCTGCATTCTTTTGGCCTTCGAGGTATAGAAGTTGAAACAAGCAGCATGCTATGTTTTGTTTTCCTTTTTTACCATGGAACATGAGGGGAGAAAATGCTGTGAAGCCTCAAAAGGAAGGCTCCATTGAGGTTGTGTAGTACAAAGAATGAATAGTTAAGTTTTTAAAATTGATGCAAATTAATATAAAATATAAAGCAATTTTTGGAAAATGATATAAATAATGCCAATCGTATCCACTCGTGTAAAAGAGAACGTTTTTCTTTTACTCACAACACTTGTGATACTGAATATGTAGGAATTTTCCGCACACCAACTAATTCTCCAACATTCTGGACACCAACTGGGTATCCTACAATTCTTTTCTGACACTACCCGGTGTTAGCTCAGACCCCACAGGTTAAGGACTCAGTGCAACAAGACTGCCCTCACTTCACATGCCAATCACAAGTTCCAGGTTGTCACCTGTACTTTTGACCTATAAATAAGGGGTTCCCACAAGCCGCTACTCATGTTTGATACTTTGCTAGAATATCTCACAAAATTTAGGGGAATATTTACTTACATTTATCAGTTTATTGTAAAGGATATTACAAAGGATACATCTCTCACTCCAATCACTCAGGAAATTCCAAGGGTTTTAGAAACTCTGTGCCAACAACCAAGGATGAAGACCAACTATATATTTACAATTATATCACAATGTCACAGGCCACTCCCTGGTCTTTAAACATGGATCCCTTACAGCAAAACAATCATATCTCTCAGAGAATTTGTAACTTCCTAATGGGCTCTCTTTGCCCACTGCCCAGATAGAGCCAATTTATTAAGACAGGGGAATTGCAATAGAGAAAGAGTTTAATTACATAGAGCCTGTTAAACAGGAGACCAGAATTATATTACTCAAATCAGTCTCTGAAAATTTGGAGACTAGAGTTTTTCAAGGGTAGTCCGTGGGAGGGAAGAGTAGCTTGGGAATGAGTGCTGCTGATTGGTTGTGGATGTAAGCATAAAGATGTGCAAAATGGTTCTCAAGTTCACACTAAGTCTATTGCTGGGTGTGGCCACAGGACCAATTGGCAGTTTAGGGTGGAGCCATCTGCAGTCAGAAATGCAAAAACCTGAAAAGACATCTCAAAAGGCCAATCTTAGGTTCTACAATAGTGGTGTTGTCTGCAGGAGTAATTGGAGACGTTGAAAATCTTGTAGCTAATTTATTAGTCCTATAAAACCAGTGTTATCACCAGCCAAGAAGTTAAACTGTAAACTAAGTTTCTTCCAAAGTTACTTCAACCTATGCTCAGGAATGAACAAGGGCTGCTTGGAGGTTAGACGCAAGATGGACTGAGTTAAGTTCAGTCTCTGTCACAGTCATACTTTTCTCACTGTTATAATTTTTGCAAAGACAGTTTCCCATTTACATTTGGGGTAGCATTTATAGAACAGACATAGCACTAGTACCAGCACCCATATGCCTAGCCCTTGGGGAAGCCAGTTAATGTGGGATAAGGATAGTTTGAAAAAAAAACAAAACAAAACTAATTTGCCCTGTTTTTTTGTTGGTGTTTTGTTTTTCTGTTTTACTATAGGACATTAGGGAGAAAAAGCTTGTGGGCCAATAGAAAGAGAGGCTCCAATGAGGTAGTGCAGTATGAACAGTTATTGACTGTTAAGTTTTTTTAATTGGGGCAAATTAACATGAAATATGAAGTATATTTGGGAAGATGGCATAAGTAATGCCAATTGTGG
This sequence comes from Macaca nemestrina, assembly GCF_043159975.1. NCBI lineage: Eukaryota > Metazoa > Chordata > Mammalia > Primates > Cercopithecidae > Macaca > Macaca nemestrina. The sequence continues at coordinate 110,356,478 of NC_092145.1, read as the reverse complement.
CAACTCATGTTTTGTTTTAAAGTTTCAAAGATTTTTATTCAATAATGTAAATCACTTATGTGAATTTAGTGTACTCATGATCTCTGGACCTGGCTGTAAGGAAGTCTTTCAGAAAAACAAAAATGTGAGCCTATATGAAATATTTGTGTGTGCATGCACACGCCATACCTGACTTAGAAGAGAATTCCACATTTAATCAGTTTCAGAACTTGTCTTGAGTTTTTGAACCTGTAAAAGGTTGAAAATGTTTCATTGTCCATATTAAATGTTTTACTATGCTGAAAAGAACATTTAAAAATCAATAAGGAAAAGACCAACATCCTGTGTTGTCGAAGGACTGTATATGCAAAGCAATCCTGAAATGCAGAAGGAGCTGAGAAACCAAAGGAGGCAGACAAGTCTAGCTGGACAAGGTGAAATGATTTTAACAACTACCTACAGTAGCACTGCTAGCCAGATAGTTAGATAAAGCCTCCCCTTGACCTGGGAACCCCTTTATGGGCCGCCAGTCTTCTTGAAAGTCCCTTCTGCACATCTCCAGCTCTCTGTGTTTGAGGCTGTTTCCTGTCTACACTATCATCTTGAAAACAAGGCATGATTTGTAAGGTTTCCTATGAGACATGGATCTCAGCCAAGTGATGGAAAAAATAAGGGACTTGTGCCTAGATACATAAGGAGCTCTTACAACCCAATAATAAAAAGACAAATAACCAAATTCAAACACAGGCAAAGAATTTGAATAAAAAATTCTCCAAATGAGATGTAAGAATGGTGAATAAGCACATGAAAAGATGTTCAGACATCATGAGTCACCAAGAATGCTGCAAATCAAAGTCACAATAAGGTATCACTGCATACCGCGTAGGATGGCTAGAATCAGGGCAGATAACAAGTATTGGTGAAGATGTGGAGAAGTGGGAGCCCTCATAACCTTCTGATGGGAACACAAAACGGTCCAGATTCTTTAGAAAACAGTCTGATTGTTGCCCCCCAAAATTAAATATATGGTTACCATATGACTCAGGAATTCTACTCCTAGGTATATAACCAAGATTAATGAAAACATAAGCTCACACAGACATTTGTTCATGAATATGTATAGCAGCATTAGTCACAATAGTGAAAAGGTGGAAATAAAGCAAACACCATTAACAGAAGAATGGATAAACAAAATGTGGCATATCCATGCAATGCAATATTATACAGCTACCAAAGGAATGAAGTACTGATACATATGCTTTCACATGGATGAACCTTGAAAACATTATACTAAGAAAAAACTCCTCTCACAAAAGACCACATGCTATACGATTCTATTCATATGAATGCCCCGAACAGGGAAATGTATAGAGACAGAAAGTACATTAGTGATTACTTAGGGCTTGGGGAAGGGGGTGGATGGATAGAGAAATGATAGCTAAATTGTTTCTTTTTTATGTCTTAACTATATCTTAATAAAGCTGTTCTTTATTTAAAAATCAAGTATAAAGGTATGGAAAAATATTTAATTTTTTCCAAGTATATATGAGCAACAGAATGTCTTTTGTCCCATCCTACACACCTCCTACACACACACACACACACACACACACATGCGCACAAGCATACATGTGCATGCACACAGGCCCCCCCCCCCACACACACACCATACTTCCCACTCACCCATGGTCCCAGCATATATGGTGGGTGCTCAGGAAATAATTTTTGACTTGATGAATGTAGATTATATCTAAGAATGGATATACTTGGGGGAAGAACGGTGGATAGCTAGATGGGCGTGGGCTGTGGTGGGGGGTGGTCACTACAAGTCCTCTCTCTGCATACATTTTGTCAGCCTGGCAGATAACTGCATCCCTGAAATCCTGCGAAATACACCAGTTTTCAGTTGTAGCACCCTAGATTCAGTTGCTGCTTCCTCTCTAGTCAAATCCTTTTTCTTGCCAGCTGCTCCATCACAGTCTGCTCCCCCAAGGCCACCATCTCCCTTTCCCTCTCCCAATCCTACTACCTGGATGCCCGCAGTCCCACTAGGAATCAAGCAGACCCTATAGCAAAAGAGATGCCTTGTGAGCTAATGATCTTCATGTCACCAGAAATGCGAAGGCTGACGATGGAAATCTAATTGGGCGTTTTGGAGAGACGATTCCTGTATAAAATTCCATCACATCCTGTGTAAGCATGCTTGACTCATTTAACTTTATCAATTTCCAATTCCTTTCTGTAAAATGGGTGCATGCATGCGCATCCTCCCCAAACTGTCTACCAGAATGTAATTCAGATAGTTTCTGTTTTAAACAAACCCCAAAATAAGGACTTATGGATTTTAAGTCAATAACCTTTCAAAGATACAGAAAGGACAAAGAGGAAGAAATAACATAGTATTGGATTATAACCTAAAGTATAAAATACATGAGCCCGTGATTATATAAATAAATGATTGAGCAAATAAATAAATGGGGGAGAAAGAACGAATCTTTATAGAATGATTCTAAATAATATACGCAGATAATCCCTTCCTCCAGGAGGCGGAGCTTATTACCCTCCCGCTTGAGTGTGGGCTGGACTTAATAACTCACTTCAAACTAATGCATCCATAAAATAGAAATATATATATAGAAATGGAAACAGAGTAACTTTATGGTGGAGAAACCATACAAACACTACCTTGGCCAGGTGATCAAGGCTAACTCACCAGTGACAAGTCACGTGGATCTTATGTACCCAGTGACATGATTCGATGAGAAGGGCATTTCACCTCTCTGGTATTCTTCCCCAAACCCGTAACACTGGTCCACTTATGAGGAAAACATCAGACAAACCCAAATTGAGGGATATTTCACAAAAACCTGGCCAATACATTTTAAAACTGTGGAGGTCGTGAGTACCAAGGAAAGACTGATAAACTAACAGACCAGAGGAGAGTAAGAAGACATGATGACTAAATGAAATGTGGTATCCTGGATTGAATCCTGGAGCAGAAAAAGGACATTAGTAGCAAAACAAGTAAAATATAAATAAAGTCCGTAGTTGGTTAACAGTAATTCACCAATGTTGATCTCTAAATTTTGGTGAAAGGATCATGGTTATATAACAGGTTATGAAAAGTGGAAACTGGGTGAAGGGTATACGTGAATTCTCAGTGGTATCTTTGCAATTTCTATGTAGACCTAAAATTATTCTGAAATAAGAAGTTTAGTTAAAGAGAGGAATATTGGTAATTAAGTTGACCAAAAACAAAGAAGAAAGAAAAAGAAAAGGAATAGTGTCAAGATTCCATTAATAGGATTTAAAAGACCTTAATTCAACCATTCATCAAAGATTTTTGTAGAGAGGGGTGCTACAGTGTAACGGTTAAGAACTGACTGAATCCCAGCTCTACTGCTTACTACCTGTGTGACTATGAGTAAGCAAGTGACTCAACCACCCTGTGCCTCAGTTTACTCATCTCTAAAATGAGGACAATAATAGCAACTACCTTACAGGCCACTACAAGGTTTATTTTTTTAAGGCTAGTCAACGGAAGCGGTGGGAGTGAAGAAGCAACAAAGAAATCTGTGACTGGCTGTGGTCAATTAGTTGTAAACACCACTGCACTTGGAGCAGCCTAATTTTTTTTTTTTTTTTTTTTTGGAGACAATATCTTGTTCTGTCACCCAGGCTGAAATACAGTGGAGCGATCACACCTCACTGTGGCCTTATACACCTGGGCTCTAACGATCTAACCACCTCAGCCTCCTGAGTAACTGGGACCACAGGCAGCTGCAACCGTGCCCGGATAGTTTTTTTAAAAATTTTGTAGACATGAAGTCTCACTATATTGTCCAGGATGGTCTCTAACTCTTGGCCTCAAGTGATCCAACCACCTCAGCCTCCCGAGTAGCTGGACATACAGGTGTGTACCACCACACCCAGCTAATTTTTGTATTTTCTGTAGAGAAGAGGTCTCACTATATTGCCCAGGCTGGTCTCAAATTCCTGGTCTCAAGTGATCCTCGCACCTCAGCCTCTGAAAGTGCTGAGATTACAGGCGTGATCTGCTATGCTTGGCTAAGGTTGATATTTGAATGAGTTAATCTATTACAGTACTTAGAACAATGTCTAGCACTAATAAATGCCATGTGTTTGTATGTTTATGTTATAGATAAATATATAAGTGTTCGTTAAATAAAATATCAAGTCATACTGCTACAGACGCTCCTGGATAGGCACTGCCTGTGCAGCAGCCCATCATATACCTCGGTACACATCCACTGGACGCATACAACAGATCCAGAATACAATTTAGCGCTTCTTATGAAACTAGTGACCTGTGAACTGGCCTGCAGAATCCCCAAGTGGTGATCAGAGGAGCTACTTTTGAATAACAGGCTCCCTTGGGAACTCCAGGCATAGATCAGCAGTTAATTGTAGATGATGATATATCAGAGAGAAACCTACCAGACACCATTGTGTCCAAGGAAGTATTTCTATTCCTTCCTCCACATATTTGCTTGGGTTGCTTTTGTCCTCTAATACTCTCCCTACTTACCTGATAATTAATTAAAATCTTCCCTTCCTTTAACACCCAACTTAGATCCTATCTCAGCTCTGAGGCCTCCTGGGCCTAGCCCAGTCTTTCCTCGGAACTCAAACAGTACTTGGTCCCTTCATGTGGCCCTTAGAATACGCTGCCTTGTGCATTTCTCTTCTCTCCTCAATTAATCCTAAGTACCTCAAGGGCAGGCACTGCTCTTGTGTCCCTCGCAGGAATGAGCCCACCCTCCCCTGCCCCTGTGAGAGGAGAACCAACAAAGAGTGTGTGAGGGAAAACAGAAAGTCCACTCTTCCCATCATCCATCAAATACTGACTGAGCCCTGTGCCTGGCGTGGGGGATGTGGAGGGTGAAAGAGTTGAGTCCTTGTCCTCAGGAAGCCCACAGTCTTGTTACATGATGGGATATTACATGTGGGATGCCCAAAACATTTGCCTCTGGTGGGGTAGGGAAAATGCGACAGAGGAAAGAAGCAAATGAAGCTGTGTTCGTTTTAACATAGTTATCTACAGGATAAAAAAGACTCTCTAGAAGCTGTAAAATTGAGGTAAAGGTGGGGGTCAGGGGCAATTCTGATGAGAGAGAGAAGAATTTGGAGCTTGGGGCAGCCAGAGCATATAGCTCAGGAGAGAAACAGTAAGGGAGAGAGGAGAAAGTATGATGTTTCCTTCAGTCTCTCCATCTTCAAGAAATTCTACTCCCCACCACCAATTATTATTACTATTATTATTATTATTTTGAGTCAGGGCCTCTGTCTCCCACACTAGAGTGCAGTGGCAGGATCATTGCTCACTGCAGCCTTGACCTCCTAGGCTCAAGCGATCTTGCCACCTCAGTCTCCTGAATATCTGGGACCACAGCTGCGTACCACCATGCCTGACTAATTTTTAAAACAAATTTTCATAGAGTCAGCATCACCCTAGTTTGCCTAGGCTGGTGTTCAACTGCTGACCTTGAGCCGTCGCAAACCTTCTCCTCGCAATGTGTTGGGTTTACATGCGTGAGCCACCATGCCTGGCCCAGTTACATAAAACAACAACAACAATAACAACAACAAACTTGGATGCTATTTGAATGTGATAATTGCTAGGAAGAAGACACAGAGAGAAATTAACAGGGTAGAGGGTGCACTTTAGACTTGGCACGCAGAGAAGGCCTCTTTGGGGAGTAGATATTTAAATTGAGACCTAAAGATGAAGTTGCTAGAAGTGCAAAGACTGGGAATACGAGTTGGGGTGATTGTTCCACATGAGGGGAACAATGAAATAGAGAAATATCGTTTTCGAGAAAAGAAGAAAGCGTGAATGGAAATAAGCAGTAGGAGATATTACGTCCACTGAGATTTGGGATAAGTGACTTGCTCAAGATTACGCAGCTAGTCAGTGACAAATGAGATAATTCACGAACTCTATTTTGAGAAATAGAATTGAACAGAAGGCTCCTGGAGCTTCAAGGTAGCATCTAGCAGGAGCAGCACAGACAAAACTATAGGGACAGAAACTCAGGGAGCTTTCTTGCTTTCTTTTAAAAAAATACATGTGTCTATTTTCCCCTTTTCTATGCATCCAAACATCCATTATCTGTGTCTATTTGTATTGAATATATTTAAGGTGTAGGATGTGATGTCGAGACTTTTTATTATTCTGGAAATTTTGTCCAAATTCCAGTGTTACTGATTTTTGTGAATCCCTCTGTATTTTCTTGAAGGGGCTAACAGCCAAATCCTTGAATGAAAATGATGAAAAGTACTGGATTCGTCAGAATTTCCCATGTGCCAGGCCATAGCTGCTTGTGTTCGGGGGCAGCAAGGAAGGGGGGACCTTCAGGCCTGGATCCCACACTTCATTCAGTCTTGGGAAAGGTGAAGCCTGAGACTCTTTGAAGGAGAAAAAAGAAGCTGAATGAGGCCGGAAATGGTGGCTCACGCATGTAATCCCAGCACTTTGGGAGGCCAAGGCGGGTGCCTTACGAGGTCAGGAGATCAAGACTATCCTGTCTAACACAGTGAAACCCCATCTGTACTAAAAATACAAAAAATTAGCCTGGCGTGGTGGCACCTGCCTCTAGTGCCAGCTACTCAGGAACCTGAGGTAGGAGAATCGCTGGAACCCGGGAGGCAGAGTTGCAGGGAGCCAAGATCATGCCACTGCACTCCAGACTGGGTGACAGAGTGAGACTGTCTCAAAAAAAAAAAAAAAAAAAAAAGCTAAAGGAAGGCCTGGGTTTGGGAAAGAATCCAAAACAGGAGGGGCTACATGATTGGAGACATGGTGGGAGGTTGAAGGGATGATGGGGGCTTCACAGTTTAGAGGAAGGCCACATGTGTCCCCTAGAAAGCAGCTCAGACAGAGCGGTCATCTTGCTCAAGGTCACAGAGCTAGTGTGTGCAAAACCAGGAGTGGAGCCCATGTTTGATGGATTCCACAGCCTTTCTATTATATCACCCAAGATGATTTTCTCCACATCTCCCGTTTAATGTTGCCATTACGTTGGTTTTAGAATGTTATTTAGAAAGTATGAGTGTGTGTGAGAGCACGTGAGTGTGTGTTGAGGAGAGGCCTTGTTAGCATGGATGGACTTTTGCTCTTGTATGTGCATATTTCTCCCATGTTTACCTATGACTTGGTGGGATTCTCAGGTGAATGTATTTCTTCCTGTTGAGAAACCTAACTCCAGAGAACACAGGGAAATCCTGTAACCTGAAGAGAGGGGTCTGAGGCACACTGACACTCCCCTTCTTGCCAGACCCTTTGGATTCTTGGGACAGCTGAACAAGAATGGGGAGAAAGCATCCAAAAGCGTCCACCTGGAGTGCAGGCCGAGCTTCTAGATTGAGCTTTTACAGGACTAGAAACATGGAAGGAAGTTCAGCCAGTGACAGGGTTAATGATAGTACCCATCCCATAGGAATGCTAATGAGATTAAGTGGTATGGAAAGCCATGGGAACAGAGCCTAACACACAGTAGGCCACCAGTGCAGAGTATCTATCCTTATTTCCTCCCACTGAATGAAAATGCAAATGCAAATGACCACTGGATCATCCAGGCAACTGTGTACTTCTTTAAGACCAAATTATAAAACCACTGGGGTGAAAAGAATGTTCCAGATCTGTTGCTCTCTCTTAGTCTGACACATGAGGAACCCAATACCCAATGGAAACAAGTGCATTAGAGGAAAATGAAAAAGCTTGTGCAAAAGCAAACGTCATGAAAGGGAATTATAAGAGATTTTTGAGTGGCTGCAAGAACAGATGAGTTAGTGTGCATGTACACGCTTCAGAGCGAGAGGGAAAAAGAGGAAACTGGAGGGGAGATAAGGCTATCAAAGAAGGAAAGACCAGCATACAATGCGCTTTCCTGTGAAAGTCAGGAGTTTGAACTTCACCTACATCAGCATTGTCCGTTAAGATTATAATGTGATCCACATACACAATTTTGAATATTCTAGCAGCCTCATGAAAAAAATGGGTAAAATCAACATTAATATTGTAATTCATTTAACCTACTATATCAAATATATTATCATTTTAACATGTAATCAAAATGAATACTGATTAATGACATTTTGCACTCTTTTTTGAATACGAAGTCATTGAAATCTGGTGTGTAGTTTTACCGTGACAGCACGTCTTAATCTGAACTAGCCACATTTCAAATGCTCAAAGGCCACATGTAACTCAAGGGCCACATGTAACTAGGGACTAGTGTATTTGTCAGTGCAGACCTAGGCAATGCAGAGCAGAGCAAGAAAAGGAGCCAGCCACTCAAGATTGCTATGTGTATTTCTGCAGATCGTGTGTGGTATAATGGACGTGAATGTGGGCTGCAATGCAGCCCAATAATTCTACATATGAAGCCAAGCACCCCGGCACAACACTGCCAGCTCAGAGGAAAGTGAGCCTTTTCCTGATGAGTCAGCCCAGAGGTAGTTCCTTTCAGAAAAACAACAACAACAATAACAACAACAACAACAAACACAACTTTCACGAAGATGCTATATGTGCTAGCACTAGCCTTGGGGAAAAGCTAGGCCCATGTAGCAGGTACACGTATTAGTCCACCACTCAGGTAAGAAGTGGCACATCGTTTTACAAATCAGAGTGAATTCTACTTTGAGCTCCTAGCACCCACAGTCTGTAGGGAAACTCAACCTCAATTATTCTTGGGACTCTTCACTCAGAGTTGTGCCTGAGTTCTGACTTTTGTATGTACCAGGACATAGGGGTATGGCCCTCTCTGGTCATCAAGTCGTCTACTCACAGTGGCTAATGCTGAGATAGCTACTGGCCCCTGTGCAGGACCCTTCAGGCCCAACAGCACTCTGATGATTCTGCAAAAGTCCTCTGCTTAACATCCCACCCTCCTAGATTCCACCTCATCATTTCTCTCTGGTGTCTTGCTGCCTTCCCATGCACACTGCCCAGAAGCCAGCCCCGGGCTCTGCTGCTCTGGAACTTTCACTTCTCCCCTTTTATCAGGGAAATCACTTTTTTGATGTGGAAAAAAATCCTTTTCCCTTCATGTCTCCTCCAAGATGGTTTTTGTTTTGTTTCTTTACTGGCAAACTTTCCCCTCTCTGAGGCTCAAGACTGTTGTGATCCAAAATCAGAAAGTGCTGTAGGGTGCCAGGCCTAGTGACTTACCCCTGTAATCCCAGTGCTTCGGGAGGTTGAGGCAGGTGGATGGCCAGGAGTTCCAGACCACCCTGGGGGACATGGTGAAACCTCATCTCTATTTTTTTAAAGTGCTGTAGGAAAAGTCACTTTTCTGCCATATTTTCTACCCTGCTACAAACCTCCTGGTAGCCAAGAGGACCTGAACCAGCTATCCACTTGATGGAAGGAAAGAAAAGGAGGAATGTACAGGAAGAAAAAAAATAAATAAATATATTAATCTCCTAAAATATTATCCAGATATAGAGCAATAGAAACTCTCCTATACCACTGATGGAAGAGTAAATTTGTACAAACACTGTGGCAGGATTTGTCACGAACTATTAAAGTTGAATACAGTCATATCAGGAATATCACTTGTAGGTATGTATCCAATAAAATAAGTGCTTGTGGCTAACAGAAGTCATGCATAGGCGCATTCATAGCAGCACTCTTCCTAATAGGCTCAAACTGGAAACAACCTAAATAAATGTACATCAGCTATACAATGGATGATATATAATGGAATATTATACAATATTAGAATAAAACAACAAACAGCAGTACGGTTGAATCTCGCAAGCATAATGTTGAGCAAAGGAAAGCAAATGCACAAAAAATCATACAGTGTGATTCTATTTAGCTATGAAGTGTTGTAAAAGGCAGAACCCAGCCTGGCCAACATAGTGAAGCCTCATCTCTACAAAACAAAACAAAAATTACCCAGTGTGTTGGTGCATGCCTGTGGTTCCAGTTACTTGGGACGCTGAGGTGGAAAGAGCCCCCCTCACATGAGCCTTGGAGGTTGAGGCTGCAGTGAGCTGTGATTGCACCACGGCCTTCCAGCCTGAGCAACAGACTCTGTCTAAAAAAAAAAAAAAAAAATGGCAGAACCAAGAGGGGCTTTTGAGTGCTTTAAATGTTCTGTTTCTTGACCATGGGTGGGCTCAGTTTGTGGTAATTTATTGATAATGTGTTGAGCTTATAACTTTGTTCAGTTTTCTGTATATAGCCAATACAATATTTACGAAGTAGGAAGTCAACAAAAGAAAAACAATTTCCTACTCACACCAATTAACTGACAACAAGCAATAATCCAGGCAAGAAAGAATGAAGGCATGAATAATTTAAAGTAGTGGAAATAAGGAGAGGGAATGTATGATTGGATGTAGACATTAGACAGAGAGAGGAGTCCTCGACAATGCCCAGGATTCCAGCTTGGATAACTGGGTAAATGAGGATGGTGGGACTGGTTGATACAGGGAACACTGGAAGAGATAAGGCAGGTGAGTAGATGATGAATACAATTAGCACATGATGAGTTCATAGTGTCTATGGACATTCATGTGGAGAGGCGCAATGGCATGGGTTTAAAAGTGAGGGCTGAGTTTTATTCCGTACGTGATGGAATAAACACACACCTCCCTTTATTGCCTACTGAACTTGAGTACAAAGCCTGTACAGAATGCATGCCAAACTATTTGAGAATTCTGGAAAGTAAATATTAGCAGACAGACCAGAGGAGGCTAGAATTAAAAGTGCCACCAAACTGGTAGTGAGTTTACTATTTTTGTTCCTCCAGCATCCCCCAGCAGGACCTCAAGACAACCTGAAACTCAGAAGTGAGCTCTCTGGTGCAGACAGAGATTCAGTAGAAACCCTCTACTTCTGGTTAGAGGGGTGGAAAGGGGAGATCCAAAATGCTCAGAGAGAGTGGAGGAAATACACGGGTGCTGTTTTTACTTTTTCCCCTGTGGTCTGTCACCCCTGTCAGCAGGCAGTCCCACAGTTGAGGTGGTGGCAGAGGCAAAGAGTAACCGGGGATGGGAAACTGCAGAAGCCAAAAGTGAATGAAAAGGAAGAACCTTACTTTTCTGTTCAATGAAGCTGCAACTTTAAGAGGGAGGGGCCAAAACCCATTGCCTCCTCCCCGCCGCCCTGTATCCCCGCCCCCCTGCTCCGTCCCCGCCCCGTGCAAGGCATCTCCGCCCACGTGGCCTAGGCAACCTCCAACAATGAGAGCCTGCAGGGAACTGAAAAGTACTGGAAGGATAACGGAAAGTGAGGAGCTCAGGAAAGCGGCCCTAAAGAGCTGTTATGACCTTTAAGGTTCATCCTTGACCTCTGCGTCCGTTTTCTGATCCTAACTAGCATAACGAAGGCTGTCAGAACTGAGAACTGAGCTAGGCGGTCTTCCCAACGGAACCAACTGACCTACTGGTTGGTCACGCGAGAAAGAACGGATTAGCACTGCGAAATTTTTGAAAGCTTAACTGACATTGGAAATATAGACTGTAGAAGAAGAAAAGAAATAGCAACATTCTTTGTAGTTGGGGGTGGGGTGATGACTCTTAAAGGGACAGCAGAGGGAGTTTATTGGGTGTAATGGAACTGTTCTGTATCCTGATTATGGTGGTAGCTACATGAATCTATACATGTGTCAAAATTTCTAGAACTGTGAACCAAAAGGGTAAAAAGCCACTTCTACAGAATAATACTTTAAAAAATAAAATGTAAAAGTGTGAAGGTTCTGGCGTTCAATTTCTGGTGACACCACTCACTAGCTGTGTTGACCCCAAACAAGTTTCCACCCCTCTGTGCTTCAGTTTCCTCTCCCTCAACCAGAGACAATCCTAGTTTCTACCTCCTGGAGAGTTTGTTATGGTGGGGGTTAAATGAGATAATACACATAATGTGCTTAGACAGTGCCTGAGACATAGTGTTTGCTTAAGAAATGTCTGTATATGTCCAGTAGCCAGTTCAGTGTAAGGGCCTGGGGTTCAGGAAACTGGTGAGAGGATGGAAGAAATCACTGCGCCAGTCACTGCTGTGTATAGTTGCGTATTTAGAGCCATAGGACAAATGCTGTGATCTTATGTTTTTAAGCCATGCAACCTACCCAGCCACCAATCTTCCTCACTTCACTCCTGACTGCTTTCCAGTTTTCATGTAGTTCCTAACCTGTAGTGCCATCTCCAGTTTGGCCTTCAGTTTCCTGACTGGTCATGACCTCTCCAAGCTGTTCTTTAAGCTGTTCTCATTCTTCTTTGTGCATCAAAACCTCTTGGACACTTTGCAAAAGGCCTGGCCTAGACTCTTAAAAAAGTGACAATGTCGTTAAAGACCAGGAAAAAATGTCTGGAATCTTTCTAGATTAAAGGAGACTAAAGGGACATGATAACTAAATACAGTGCATGGATATTGGATAGAGCAGAGGGGAACAGCTATTGAGGCTAGTATTAGGATTTTTTAGGACAATTGACTATGAATTGTATGTGGACGAATGTCCTAGTTCCTAGGAGATACACACTGGTGTATTTAGGGTTGAATATCATGATGTCTTCACTGACTTTCAAATGGTTCAGCAAAATAATAATAATTTCATATAATAATTATATATATACATACAATTTTAGTTGTGTGACAGATAGATAAAGCAAGATGGCAAAATATGAACAATTGATGAAGCTAGATGAAGGGTATATGGGTACTCATGATGCTAGTGTTACAACTTTTCCATAAGTTTTAATTTCTTAAAAATAGAACGTAGTAATATGACATCACTTGCAGATTTGTAAAATATACATGCTTGTTTTGCAACCCCAAACAAAGGAATTGAGAATTTCTCTGGAATTGGGGTGGGACAGATGGGCTGGGAATCTGTATTTTAAAAGTTGCAGGATCCCAGCGAAGAAACACCACGGAGAGAACTTCATCTCACCCCCTCCTCTACCTCCTCTGGTCCTTGCCGTCCTCCAGGATCCAAACTCTGGCACGAGTTCTCTTTGGCAATGTCCCAGCGAGGCCTGTCCACCCACCCTCTGTAAAGTGGGTGCAGCTAGATAGTGGGGCTGGTGGGAAGAGCACCAAGAGAAAGATAGATCCTGGGTAGGTCACCAGTTATCAGATGGGCAGAGAAAGAGGGTTCTCTGAAAGAGCGTGGGAAGAAAGGGCCAGGGAAGTAAGAAGGAAACCCCAAGATTCGCCTCAAAGGAGGATGGAGAGAGATGAAAAGTCACTCTAGGTGTGCCTGCTTGGAATTTGCATCAGGATGGGGAGAGCTAAGTTCCACTGTCAGTTCAGAAGTGGACCATTTGATTCCAGAGGAGATTTTCCTGGCAAATCCTCCCTTCCCTTTAGTAGATGGTTTGTGCCACAGGACTCATTGACAAAGGCATCGAAGTCTCCAACAAGAGAAATTTCTTTTCCAAAACCAGGGTTTTTGGGAGCCAGATGCTGTCAACCCCCTAGAGGAAAGTTAGCAGATCAGGGTGTTTTATTTTGCTTTCCTCTCTTGCTGAGTTCTGGGACGTGATTTATCATCTTTTGGGAGGTGCAGTGTTAAACCACGTCAAGGTCATTGAAAATGTATGCATTTGGTATTTGGAGGTGTGGGAGAGTATGGAGTCTGCCTTCTACTGTTTCTGGCATCTGATGGTTGTGACAGTGGCAAATAAAGGCCTGGAGGTCAAGTGTAACCTTAGGGAAGGAAAATGAAAACCTACCACTCTCCTCTTCATCAATTGTCTCCATCACAGTTGGGGTTTCTAGGACACCCCTCACCTTCCCCATCTGCCCCGCAAGAGGTGTGTTGGTTCAGCTCTGGAATCTTTTAACATTTAGTGAAGTCCAATGAAGCTGGAATTTTAAAAAAGGAAAAATGAAAGGAAGGAAAAAAAGCAGAAATAAGCAAAGGAAGTAAAGAACAGTTAAGCAGCACATGGCTTGCTCCAATGTATCCTTCCCATAGCAGACTGAGTGAGCACTCCAGAACACAAAGCTTACTCTGAAACTGCGGGGCTCAAACCCTTCTAATGGTTTCTCCTTGAACTTAGCAGTGAATGCACATAGCACTCTGATGCCAGCTGACTTTTCTAGCTTTGTCATCCTTCACTTCCCCTTCATGCACCCTCTACTCCTGTGCTATGTCTCCTGGATTCCTAAGCAAGCCATGCCTTTATTCACCTCGGATGTTTTGCACATGGATAGGCACCCACCAGCCACTCAAGTCAAGTGTGGTGGTGAAGAGTACAGACTCAAGTCTCATTTTGCCTGGGCTTCATCCCAGATGTGGGCAACTTTCTGATCCTCTGTACCTTCATTTCCTCAGTTGCGAATTGGGGCTACCAACAGAGGCACCTTGAGGATTAGATGTGACAATCTGTGAGAAGAGCCTAGTGGAGGGCCTGGTTCAGCACACAATTAGCTGTTGCTCAACAAACGTTGATTGGCTGGGTGCCCAGTAGGTGGGAGGCCCTTATCTGTTCATTTATTACAAACTATTTGTAGTCTGGTGGAAAGGTAGACATGAAAACAAGACATTATAAGACAGTGTGATCCAGTGGCATTGGAACTATGTGGGTTTGTACCTTTTCTTCAGCTGGGCTTGCCCAAGGTGTTACCTAGAATTCAATTCTTAGCCAGGCCCGAGACTTGAGGAAGATAAGAGAAAGTAAAAAACTTCTACCCTGGGAGAGGCATTTCAAACTTGAGGCACCAGCACAGCCCCACAGCTATTCAAATGTTGAAATCCTTTCCTACTGATTGGCAAGTGCCCTGAGCACCCCAACTGTCTGTAACCCCTCCTTTCCTTCTACTTCACACATTCTGGTGTGCATTGGTCGGATACCATCAGGGACTGTCCTTTTCTCCTGCCAGGGTGCAAGGGAGCCAGCCTATCTTTTGTTGCTCTTTTGCTCTGCTTCCCCTCAACCCCCAACAAGCAGCAGCCCTGAGCCCTCTGAGCAAATGCAAACTCCATACCTTGTTCTGCGAGACTGCATTTTCAACATTACGTATGCTTCTCCTTGGGGATATTGCCTGCTCTGTGAGTCCCAGGAGCTGTGTCGGCTTGCTTTGGGGGATACCCCGTTCGGCCTTCTTCTGGGCCATGGTCTATGGCAGCAATATCCTTTGAAAACCTGTGCCTGTCCACCAGTGTGGATTCCTTCCAGCCAACCATCCACTCTACTCCAGAGGTTCCTGTCACCTCCTAGATGTTCCTACTTCATTCTATCAGTGTTACCTGAACTGTGCCAGGATTTATCCTGACTTATGATGTTATGGACAAGGTCCTGGTGTCCTGTGAAGTAGTATAGAGTGGAAGCTTTGGAGCCTATCTGTGTTTTTTAATCCCAGCTCTAACACTTCCTAGCTCTGTGACCTTAGGCAAGTTACTCATCCTTTCCAGGCCTCCATCATCTCATCTGCAAAAAGGGATAACAGTAATACCTACCTTATAGGGCTTTTGGGAGGATTATATAATACTGAAAAGCACTTAGAAGAATGCCTGACCCACAGTAAAAGTGCAACAAATGTTAGACATTATTATCATTGTTATTATTATTATTTTGTATTGAAGCTCTTTTTTTTTGAGAAAGGTCTTGTCACCCAGGCTGGAGTGCAGTGGTGCAATCTTGGCTCACTGCAGCCTGAACCTCCCGGCTCAGGTGATCCTCCCACCTCAGACTTCTAAGTAGCTGGGACTACAGGCAAGTGCCACTGTGCCTGACTAAGTTTTGCATTTATATAGATGGGGTTTTACCATGTTGCCTAGGCTGGTGTTGAACTCCTGATTTCAAGCGATCCACCTGTCTTGGCCTCCCAAAGTGCTGTGATTACAGGTCTGAGCCACCGTGCCCAACCACATTGAAGCTTTAGTGGGCACATTTAGGTATATTTTCAAACATAATTGCCTCTTTTGATGTACATAACAGTTCTAAAGAGGTAGGTATAAAAGACTATTGGTTAGAATCCCAATTTTTGAGGTAAGAAAACTAAGACTTGGCTATATGAAGTGAGATGGCCATGATTAATGAGAAGTTTTATGATTTCCCATGTAATGTTATTCTTGTCCACCAGAAGACACTGAACTAGATGGATTGTTATTTATTCAATAAAAGTTTATTGAATGACTACTGTGTGCCAGGCATTGTGCTGGGCACTGAGGGTACAGTGGTGAGCAAGACAGACAGGTCCCTCTGCTCCTGAAGTTACCATTTTAGTGGAAGGGGACAATCAATAAGCAAGTAAATAACAATAAAAGGTATATATCAGTTAGTGCAATAAAAATTAAACAGAGCAGTGGGATACAAAGTAATTATGGGCGATAAGGTAGTGAATAAAGGAGGGTTTTTCTGGGGAGGTGACTTTCATGACAAGCAGGAGATGAGCTGGAGACTTTCTCACTTTGGATATGTAGCTAGGTTCTGGGAGAGAAGTCCTCATGAGGAGGGGATTTCCAAGGTCCTACTCGGGGCCACCACAGACAAGTGGCTGTAGCAGGAAGGAGGATTGCAAGGTAAGGGTTGCTCAGAGCCCAAAGTCAGAAAGACTTGCTAAATTTGAGATTTTCTGGAAAGAGGCAGGAGAGCAAAGAAACTTTCAGCAGTGGAAAGGGAATTTTTTTCCTTATAGGTACTTATTAAGTTTAAACATTTTAAAATTAACTTTATTGAGATATAATTTAGATAGAATAAAGTTCACTGATTCTAAGCATACAGGTTAATGAGTCTTGAGAAACATAGACTCCTGTGTTAAACATTGCCTCTCTCAAGATATATAGAACATTTCCATCACCCTAAATTGTTCCCTTGAGACCTTCACAGTCACTTCTGGCTAGGTATTATGTAGAATGTCCCTCAATTTGGGTTTGTCTGATGGCTTCTCATTATTAGACTAGGGTTATGTGTTTTTTGCAAGAATACCACAGAAACGATATGCCCTTCTTATCACATTATATTGGGAGATACATTATATCATTATGTCTTTCCTGGTGATACCGGCCTTGATCATCTAATTAAGATGTGACTAACAGATTTCTCCATTGCAAAGTTACTACTTTTCCCTTTGCAATTAATAAGTATCTTGGGAGAGACACTGAAACTATCCCATAAATATTTGATTTAGCACTATATAAGACCTATATATTGAATTAGAGAGTGTTGTTTTGTTGAATTTAGTTTTACTAGTCAAGAGCATGGTCTATTTTTACTATTCGCCTGTTTTTATTTTTCTCATTCTTGTTTTATAGTTTGTTCTTTAATAAACATGGATCTGGATTAATGGGAAGACAGTGCGATAGGATGGAAACAGCATAGTATTCGACATGAGGCAAACCTGGATTTGAATCCCAACTTTCCCACTCACTGGTTAGATGACCTTGCAAAAGGCCTGATTCGCTAATTTCTCATCCATAAAACGCGGCTGGTAAGAAACCGTCTCACAAGGTTTTTGAAAACATTAAAGCACTGAGTAGTATCTGGCACTCAATAAGTGCTGTGTAAATGTCATTTCTTGCCTCCTTTAATACCCAAGTGTTTAATATTGTTGTCACAATTGTAAGTAGACTCCTCTTTCTGGCAGGGTGGCCTTAGGATATAGGAATTCAACAGATTCTTTTAGATTTATTTTATGTTCTGACACCACAGAGGCTTTGGCTCAGGAGAAGCAGTGAACTTTTTACATGTCTCTGAGTCACTGGGGAGAAAGCAGCTGGACCTGTTTTAATTGACGGCAAATTATTGCAGCTCACCAGTATCTCCTATTCTAATACCTTTGCAAAACTCCTTCTTTACCTTTGGTATTTGGGGATTTGATTTTCACTGATGTACAAATATACGATTTGCAAAAGTGGCATTTTTTTTCTCTCTCTCCTGTATTTCTACTTTTTGTTTATTTTTCTTCTTTCATTATTAGAATTGTTTTAAGGTAGAATTTTAACACGGGTAATCTAGTGTGGTTCCTGTTTTTACCCAGAATAAATCTGAGTTTTTATTTGTTTTTTTTTTTGGGGGGGGGGCGGAAGGCTGTACTCTTATCGTGTTAAACAAGAGAGAAAACACTGCAACACCCACCCTCCCCCACTCCGTCTCTGATTTCTGATTTCTTAAGACTTAAGCAAAACTGCCTTCCTTGTTTGGTCTTTTTCCTTGTTCCAAATTTTATTTCCCCTTTTCTAAACTTTTAATTTGTTATTTGACATGAGGCAAACCTGGATTTGAGTTTACACTGGATTTTAAACCTGGATTTTATTTTTCTTTAAAGATTTTAAGTTCTTTAGGCAGGATGTCACTGTTTCCTTTTTTATTCTGATATAGGCTTTAAGGGGAACATATTCTCTAAATGCTGCCTTGGCAATCTCCCAGAAAGTGTTACTGTTGTCAGAAAAAGGGGTCCTGATCCAGACCCCAAGAGAGGGTTCTTGGATCTAAGGCAGGAAGGAATTCAAGGCAAGTTGTAGAGCGCATGGAGAAGAGACAGTTTATTGAACGCTGCTACTCAGTTACAGAGTAAAGCCTCCTCAGCTCCTACTCAGAGTAGGGCGTCCTCAGGAAGCAAGAGGAGGAACGACTTGTCTTTAAGTTTTCTTATCTAGTGGTCTTGTTTTCTATGTAAAACTAAGTTATGTCTATGTGCTGGTGGGCTGACAGCATGACAATTTATTATTTTGCTGATGTAAAGAAAACTATTCTTGGCATTTTAGCGTGTAAGCACATCAAAGCATGACTATAATCAACTTAAAAGCATATATTGTTATGCGATATTGGGACATCTGGACATTCTGCTGTCGTGGGCATTTATCCTTACGGGTATTATTAAGCTGTTTTCTCAGCCATAAACATCTTATGACCACGGGCGGTGACTGGCAAGGAACGTGTCTTGCTAGTTTTAACATGGAATTGATTTTAAAATGGTGTCACCCTGGCTCTCCTAGGCTCCTGTTTCTCTAACATTACTCCCATGAACAGTTTTACAAATTAATTTTTCCTTTTGCCTCAGGCTCCATTATGGCTTGGCATGGCACTGTTACTGATCCTGTGTATAAAAATTTTTGATATTTTGTTCATCATGGTTTTTTGGCATTAATTTTGATTTATTAAAATATTATTTGATTGTGGAGTTTTTGATCCCTGAGGCAAGTACCTCTCTCACCTCATTCCAGTCTAGTCCTGGCCTTGTAATAACCTCCCAGACAAGTTTTGCTTATAATTTTCTTTTGAGATGGAAGCCTGATATCAGAGAGACTGAAACTGTTATTAAGCCAATTGTACCGCCTGCCAGGAGAGAATCGTGTTTTCCTTTTCTGCTCCTTTCGCCTCTTTCTTACTATATGCCAGACTCTCAGCTCAGCAGAAGTCCTTGTCCATTTCCAGCTGCTGGCATTGAGCACGGCCGCATTGCTATTGGGATGCCCGGGGTTACTTCTTCATTTAGAGAGGTCAAAGGCCAGGGTCTTATTCTCCAGAAATAAACCCCAAGGGCTATTGAGCTCCTTCAGACCCTTGTCAGGGTCCTTGTGGCCCAAAGCATTCCTTTCTCTGCTGGAATCTGTCAGTTAGCTCTGGCAAAAATCAAGTTTCCTCACCCTGAGCTTATTCCATCCACACAAGTTTCCTTTAGAAATTATGGAAAAGAAACTTGTTCATAAAATTCTCAAATGTCAGAACTGGAAAGGCCCTGAGAGACCATCTTGCCCCAACCCCTTTCATTTAACAGAACATGTAACTTCCTTTGCTCTATTTCCATGTTTCAAGGAATCCCCAAGGCTGCCTCATAATAAAAATCAGGAGCAAGGTAAGAGCCAAGTTAATCAAGGAAGTAAACTGCTATGGGACCCAGCTGTGCTCAGGGAGGACTGAGTCATTAGACATGTAGCCCTGGCCTTGAGATTTGTTTATTAAGGATTTTCTTCAAGGGCAAAGAGAAGGATCTGTGATGGCTCAACTCCAAAGATTTTAATGGAGTGGGGTGAGACTGAAAAACATTCGATGAGCTTTCAGCCGGGCTGGAGAGTTTTAAACATCCTGCTTTGAAGAAGCCTGCCTTTACTTCTTCTATCTGACTGGGTCAGGCATTGTGGAGAAGTTGGCAAAGTTTGTCTGTGTGCTTAACTTCTCCCAAAAAGTGTCTCTCTGGGTCCCATACTCAGAGGATATGCTTTCAGTTCTGAAATGTATCAAGAGGGCACTCCTGTGTTAGGACTAGCATTGAAAGTCACGTATCATTCACATATCTACATTTGCAACAAAATCCACCCTGTGCAAAACACCATCACATCCATTCCTCTAGTTTAACCTATAAACAACGTAAGGCAATTTTTAGCTACACTTTGCAGATGAACAGGCTCAGTCTGCAGGATTGCCTAAGGCCATGTGACTAGTAAGAGGTAAAGCTTTGACTGTTGAGTCCAGAAGGACACCCCATCCTGTGCTTGGTTCTACTAAGCCGCAACGCTTCAAGGGTGCCAAAACATGCCATGAGAGCACACACCAAACTAGCTAACAAGGTCCACAGGGTTGAAACCACTGTCTTGATCTGATTTGCAGTGAATGCTAGCACTATGATTGACTTATAGGACACATAGAACAAATCTGGGAACTTACTGTTATTCCCAGAGAAGACACTGGGACATTGGGCCCCAAAGGAATTTACCCATCTTAGAGGTTTATGTTCTTGGAAAATTTTTCTTTCAGACTGGAAGAAGATAAGGAAATCTCATCAATTGAAGGAAATTCCTTATAAGGAAGCTTTATTCACACACGGGAGAGGATCAGATCCCATTGTAGTTCTGGGTAGTATTTAGCTATGTGCGGTGAACACTTTTGAGGGATGTGTGTGTAGCGAGGCAGGGTAATGGTTATACACTTTCTTCAACTAAACTAAGAAAGCTGTATCCTTGGGATTAGAAAGGGGATTATCAAGTTAGATGTGCAGTTCAGGGAGAAATAGGAAGGCCACAGGTGGGAAAACTCTAGACTGTGAATTGAGATTATTTGGACAAACCAGATTACTTAGGGACCTTGACATGGATTATATCCCTGTGTCTTTGGTGCTCAGAAAATAATCCAGGGTGAGATCGGAATACAACTCCAACACTGTGTCACCATTCCTGGAAAATGGACCAATTCCCTTCCCTTGTCTTGGAAATAGCTGACCAAAAAAACGACACAATTTTTTTAATTTTTTTTTTATTCATTTTCTTTCCCAGTTTGTTGACACCTCTTACATTCACAGGCAACTGCTCAAGTGTATTGGGAAACACAGTTGTGCATTGTGCAGTTGACTGGCCTGATGGTGGTGGTGCTCTGGCTGGGATGGAATGCTGCTAGGGGGGCTAAGATGAAGACGAGTCAAAGAAATTGTCAGCTCACAGGTTAGCGAGCAGCCAGTCCAGCAACTGTTTCCTGGCCACCTTTCCCACGGCTTCATCCAGTTGCCGTTCCTTGGCAAACTTCATGACCTCTTGAAGAAGACCTCCTACACTGTACCCCTTCTCTGCTGCTTTAGCTGAAACCTGAGGAAGCTGTGGGGAAAACAGAGCTAGTGTGAGCTGCGTGACGCTTTTTAGAGGAAAGACCTGCTGGACAAAGTGAACTAACACCCTTCTACCAGCCAACCCCCTCAACTCCTAACCTCCTCACCCACACCCACCACCTTCCCGCCCATGATTCTAGGATTAGGGTACAGCATATCATAGATCCATGACTAGAGGCTGCTGACACATCTTTCCTTTTTCCTTGAACCTTCTCTAATGTCATAGATCAAAATGCCAAAGATACTTTATTTTTTGAGCTTCAAAAACACACTCTGAAATTAGTTGTGTTCATTAAATACTTTTCACCAGATGCTGGACCCTTCAGTTAGTCTGTGCTGATTGCTAGGTCAAGGTTTGGGGTTGCCATTCCCCCACCTCCCTAAAAAAGTGTGAGACTTGGAGTACAGAGGATTGTCTGGCCTTGGCTCCTGGACTGAAAATAAGTTGGTTAAGTATTTGATGTTTCTGGAATCCATATAATGCAGGAAACCCAGCTGTCAGGTAGGGGTGTGTGTGTGAGAGAGAGAGACAGAGACAGAGAGAATGTGCACGTGTATGTGTATGAATGTATGAATGCTGGCCTCCGTGGAATCTGAGGAGCAGGGCCAGGACTAGGGTCAGGCAAGTGAGGCAACTAGGGCATAAAATTTAAGGAGACAGGACTCTCAGGGCACTTGCAGGACCCATGAGTTTGGGGGAGGAGCATAGGGAAAATAGTAAGAGACAAGTTTCAAACTGTTTCTGGTAGGTCAAACACAAAATTAGTCTATGATACTTCCAACACCTCAAGAGGGAGGGAGGAACTCCATTTTCCTTTTTTGTTCCCTCCTCTCTAGAGTACTTTGGGGGATCTTAAAACTGAAAACATGAGACTTAATCATTCCCTAATGTTTTACCAGATAGTTTGTCAAAAGGGTCACTGATGAAATGCGTTAATCTCACTCTCCTCCTCTTGGTGGAAATGCACAGGCCTTGAGGTGCCCACTTAGCTAGTGGTTCACCATTTTTGTGTCTTTTTATGAGGTGAAAGTAATTCATGAAGCACACGGTAAAGAATAGACTTGAAACTGGAATGATCTTGGGCTCAAAGTACAATGCTGCCTCCCTGCCTCTGCCCATTCCAACTTTCTTTTTGTGCCTTAATACATTACTTACCTTTTCCAGTTGTCCATCCTTATCTCCCATGAAGTAGAGCATGGGCACGTTAAACTGGGAGGCTGCAATCCACTGCAGGACAGCCTGGAGCTGCTTCTGCAAGCTATTTGTAGAGCACTGATTATTGACAATTACTTCATGTCCAAGAGAGTCTTGATAGTTCTGTGGCATTGCACTGCTGTGAATGCATCTGGTGCCCCTGAAATTGGGCTTATCTGCCGAGGCTGCTTGTTCTTCCAACTCAGCAAGGGCTGCCCCATCGTTGCTATACTTAGCCATGATAAGGCAGAGCTTCATCACAGATTCTACCAGTTTATCTATAAATTGCCAGTTCACTTGCTTCATCCCACTGATAAAGTCAAGTTCTTGATGGTCCTGGCATTGTTCTTCCCCTTTGTCAGATCTCTTGGACATGTAAGTTGCTTTGCTTGCCCTGGGCTCAGAATGCTTGTTCTCACCTTCGCATGGATCCTCACATTTGAAGGGGTTCTCATTAAGCAGTTTCTGAATCAGCATTAGAACGATGTTTGACATATCCATTTTCTGGGAGTCCAGGGGTTGGTTCTCCTTTTGACAGGTGGATGGTCCAGGGGCTCTGTGAGATTCTAGGTGTTTCACTGAAAGTGCTTTGGCACTTTGGCCACCTCCACACTTTTCATATTGAGTACTCTGAGCCATATAGCCCATGGTGGAACCAGGACAGTCTTCTTCACATGTATCTTTGCCCTTAGTCTGCTGGGTCAGATGGTACTGGATCAGCTTAAGGGCAGAGACAATCAGGTCCTTGGCCAGTGAATCTGTGGAAGCATTGATCTTTTCTCCTTTCTCATCTTTATTGCTGCATGCTTTGGTAGCCACCTTGCATGGGTTTCCTTGCTTTTGGTTCCAGATGGTCAGGCCCTCCTTGAGAATGTGTTCACCGACTTTCTCAGCACTAGTCAGCGTCTTGCATGGGTCTGATTTCATTTTGCCTTTGTCCCTCCCTTTCATTTCAGCTTTCATGGTGGAGAATTCAAGACTCTGGTTCCTGCATTTGGGATCATGGGACCCAGCTTTTAAAGATGCATATGACAGACTCTGAGACTTAGTCTCCTTCTCCTCACCAATAAGTGCACTGACCAAGCGCTTCAGCATGGCCTCCATGATGTCTGCAGCATTTTGTTTCCATTGGTTGAACAGATTTCTCTTGACAGCTGAGACAAAGTCTGAGTCAGTCATCAGGACCCCAGTAATATTATGCAGGTTCTTCATGCAGGAATCAATCAAATCGGACACAATCTCCTTGGTGTGCCTTAGCAACACCCTCTTCAGGACCACACACGCTGGAATTGGCTTCCCAGAGCTGTGCACTTTCAAGGTCTTCATGACAGAGACCATCATGTCAGATGCCACCTGATTTGCATAAACCATGAGCCCCTTGCTGATGGAATCTGCAAATTCTTTGCTCTCTCTCTGGGACATCTGTTTGTCTCCACTTTTGCTCTTGTTGGATAATTCACTATATAGAAAGCTTTTCTGGCCACCTTCCCTGGACTCCTCCTCAGTGCCACGCATTTCTGCAGCGGTCAGTTCCACAGCTTCATGGGCCATTTCAGAAGCAATCTTGCTCACAGCAGTTCGGGGACTGATTCTCTCTTTGTTCCCAGGGGATGGATAGATTGAATGATGAAGGCATTTGCTTCTACCTTCCAACTTCTCCTTGATTTCCTTATGGGCCATCTGGATTACCAGAGAAGATAGTCGGTTGACATAGAAGGAAAGGTCATCTATAGAACATTCTCCATCAGGGGAAATGACTGCTCTCTGAGTGCTAGGAGGCTTGGCTGGAGGAGCTGAAGGACTTTGATTATTGTTGGTGTTTTTAGCTGCTGCTATTTCTAGGCGTAGGTTTTGAGGTCTGTTCATCAAATAATCTATGTTCACTTGATCAGCATAGACACTGTAGCAGTTCTCAGAGGATGCTGTGTGATATTCGCCCTCTGTGTCTCCTACTTTATGTTTACAGGTAGAGGTTGAGGGGCTCAATGCATGTTGGAAACCCAAGGCATACTTCTGGAGATCACTGAGAAGCCAGTTGAGGACACTGACGGGATCAGAGGGAGCTTGTTTGAAAAGGCACACAGATCCCTCCGTCTAAAAAAAGAAGAAGACCTATCCATAAGAGTTTGGGTAGGCTATTTATTTCCCTTATTTTATTTAGAAGATGTATCAGATTAGGGATTTGACCTTTTAGAGTTTGTATGGGAACATAACATCCAGTTATATCCATTAGTACACATTCAAGCAGAAGTGGCAGCAACAAAAGTTCAAAGTATATATATGTGTATACTTAACTATATACAAGTGTTATCAAAATATGTCTGCCAACTCATATGAATATGTTGTACCTCAATGGGTCAAAAATGTGTCAGTGTGTCTGTTGTGTGTGTATATATGCATGGAAATATAGCAGTTAACATGTGTGAACATCTCAATAGATGTGAGAATGTGCCATTCTGTATTGTTAGTGTGTGAAAATGCACCTCTGTGTGTGTGTGCATATGTGTGACTGTGTCTAAGCATGTGTAACAATGTGTTGACATCATTACCTATTGTATATGTCTATTGTATAGGCTGACATGTGCATGTTAGTATGCATATTTGTACATGTGTGAATGTCAAAATATGAGTGTCTATGTCCGTGTGTCTCTGAATATGTAAATGAGTCAATTTGAGTAATCTGCATATATGTGTGTATATAAATTCACCAGTATGTATCATGCAGCTATAAATGCATTTATATATGTTAAAGCATAAATTCATATATTAACACACACATTAATATAAGATACAATTTTAATATATTAATGTATATGTATGTTAAAATATGAGTATGTGTAAACAGGTGATTGTATAATGACTATGTATATTCATAAATTGGGTATCAATTTATGCTATATTTATATGTCAATGCTTGACCATGTGTATGTCAATGTTGTACATACCCTGGTATTTGAGTATGTGTGTGAATAGGTGTGTTATTGCATTTGTGTCAACAGTGTATGTATCAATGCATACAAACAAGTGCATTAGTAAATATGTGTCGCTTAGTGTAAGTTTGTGTGTATGTCAGCATGACTGTGTATGACCATATATGTCTTTGCATAGATATGTATATTTATAAGCATGTATACCAATAGCTGAGTCTGCATGGTCACTATGTTTTGATCAAGTCTTATGCATGTAATGTGTGTGAATGTATGCTCATGCATTGTGTAATATGGGTGTTTATGTGTGTTGTGTGTGGGCATGTGACTGCATCTGATGCTGTATGACTTTGTATATATTTGCATATGTGTGTCATTATTTATGATCAGATTAAGTTTGCTACATCAATGCTTATGTGTGTCAATATCAAATGTAGCCAAGCATGTATTTATCATTGCTTGTATAAATTTTTTTGTAAATGTATATAAATGTATATGTTGATGTGTGTATCATTTTGTATAAATTTATATGTGTATATCTATGCCTGTGACTGTGTATGCCCATGTCCAGATATGTGTATATGTACTATATACACATATTCCACCCAACACTAACTGCCAAGCCCTCTCCTCCTTCTATTGCTTCATCTCCTCTCTTTTCACTGAATTTCTAGAAATGTGAGGTCATGATAAAGTCAACTTTTTGCAAACGAGCTTAAGTTACAATCAAGCAGATCTGCACTGTATGTAGGAAACATGGGCTGCTTTTCCAAAAATCAATGCCAGGTATAATTTATCCCTTTCTTAAGACTCCAAAATTGAGTTGGCTATACCGAAATAAACTGAAAACTCTTTGGATACTGTAATGTAAACTTGTTTTTCCTTCCTTAGGGGCCACTCCTTTCACTCCAAAGGAGTCTGGGGTCAGAAATAATGTTTTGGTTATAATATGAGCCTAGAGACACAGAACAAGAAACATTTGATTCCTGTGCATTAAAGTCAAATATCCTGTCCCATTACCAGCCACTCCAGGCTTGTAGGCATGAGAGGGTGACTTGTTGTATGCTCCAGTGCCCTCCCAAAGCCAGAACCCTAAACAGATGTAATTTTGGATACTTAAACAAAACCAAAAGGAGTTTGTATGTCACAGTGGCATGCAAGTCTAATTGCTTCTAACTTTAAGCTACTCAACAGCCTAGGTAATCTCTTAGACAACAGGGTAAGGACGAGGCACTCAAATTCTTGCTGGTTACAGATTGTCTCTGCTCCATACCCCTCTTTCTTCCTTGCTGGATGCTGGGCAATGTGGGGCACACAGGTCCATTACCAACCAGCAAAGAACATTACAAATAGTCTTGCGTGATTCTGATTGGACGCGTAGCTGGAAATCAGGAGAGGGCATTCTGAGCCTCTGTGATTAGTGCCATTATTAAGTACCTGTGTGTTGAACTTACTGTGGTCTTGAACTTAGGCCTGTGTTCTCTAGAATGTCATAGTATTCAAATTGATGAGCCTGTTTGACAGTAGTTGTCTTACCATGTCTGATCCAGAGTCTGCAGACTCATCATTGAGCTCTGAGAATAGAAGTGGTGGAATCTCAGAGGCTAAGTGTACCTTAGACTGGTCTTTCTTCTCAGTATCCTTGATCACGATAATCTCTTTTTCTTCCAGATTTCCCAGGTTTAAGTTGCCTTCTGAGCTGGAACCAGCAGCATCCTATGGAATTAAATGGTGAGATTCTTAGACAGTTGCTTTTGGAGATTTCTCCAAGCTGCCCCACCTAGGCTATTACTTCAAATTGTGAATGTTATGACTTCCTTTATCTTTTTTCTTTCTGCAGGAGAGGTAGGCTTCTGAGGCTATCTAGTCTTTGAAGAATGAGATGACTTTCCCTCCACAAATTACTACTCCCCACTCTGAAGATGCTCACAAAGCCATCAATCTCAAGAACCATATTCATCACCCTTTGGATGGGTTTTTTTTTAATAAAAAATAAAAAACAACTTTTCTGACATGCTGTCTTCCATGTTTTATCTTTATCAGCCCTACCAGCAACTTAAGTGGTTTCTAAAATGAGACTTGATATCAAGAGTGACAGTAAATTCAGAACCAGGGATCTTGGGCTCATGAGAATGCTGGCTTTCCCCCTGAGTCCCCTCCACCTTTCCCCTCTCTCCCCCAACATTTTCCATTTTTCATATTTCACTGATAACCCTTCTCAGCAGCTTCTGACCGATTCCGACTCTGAGCAGAGAATACGCACCTTGTAATCTTTATCTTCTACATTCAGGGTGGACACATCGACAAAACATATCTGCATCAAATTAGAAGGGTGAATTTAGAAAAACTCTAGAGAAAGGGGCATAATTTCTTTCTTGGAGATGATAATAGCACCTACCTCAGAGGGTTCTTGTGAGGATTAACTGAGACACTATATGGAAAGCATGTAAAAGCAGATTTCCTGGCACATAGTAAGTATCCAATAAATGTTAATACTGTGATTATTGTTAGGCAGACAGAATCTTAGCATTAGTACATTTCTTAAAGGAGAATACCAACCTCCTGTCAGAATGAGGCCCAAGGTACAATATCCACATGTATTAATTGAGAAAACTGAGAAGAGAAATGGCTTGCCCAACTGACAAACTTAAATGTGGAGCTTATATTAGAACTCAATTTTCCTGGCTTCCAGTTTAGGGCACTTGCTACTACACTAGTGTTTCTCAAAATTTATTTTATTATCATTAATATAGAATATTTTAAGTAGTATATGGATAAACATTTCTGCATTTAATACGCGAATTTTATTGTGCATTAGGGAGAATATATACTAGAACATCAAACCTGGGATATTATAGATAATATTTCTTAGCATGATTGCAATTTTTAAAATGTAAGTCAATTTTTAAAACATTGTAAAAATACAAATTAATTAAATAATAATATGTGTGGCATTTGAACATGATTGAAGACTGTGAAGCCCTATGAAATTACTCGAAGTTTGGGAAATAGACCATGAAGCATTTTGCCCTCCTGAGGGGTCCTAGGGTAACATTGTTAGCTAGGCAATATTATTATGACTTAAGAGGTCTTAACTAATAGGGGCTGGTTGCTAGGCAACCACCACTCCTCCCTCCCCTCAGGCTCCTCCCCAGCCTCCCCTCCCTAGGTCCTTTACATCACACCACACCCTGCCCCTCCCTTGATTTTTATCTCTGTGTGATGTATGAGCACGCTGGCCCCTGACAGACCTTGTTCAGCTTGGTTGCTTGGAGAAGTCATGGTATCATCGTCCATTAGTTTATCTTGGGTCCCAGGGATATGTATACCCATATGCCAATTTTTCCTACTCCTCGGCATGAGTCATTTTTTATCTTACCACTTTCCGGTCCTGATCTTGTTGTCCTGCTGGGTTGTAGAGATCTACCTTGCACACACCCCTGTGGCTGCGTAACCAGTCAATATCATCAGACATCTGGAAAGAGAAAGAAAAGAAAGCTGAAATGCTTATATATGGTTTTTGGAAACCGGATCAGTTTGGATAAGAATCTCTGGAGGGGTTCTGAAATCCATTTTTGTGTTTCATATATAGGTTTAGGTTAGGGACTGGTGGGGCGAGCAGTGGGGGACACATTAAGATGTTTGAACTTGATGCTCAGGATCATTATCTTTTAGCAAAATCCATAGTCTCCTTTAATTTAGACTCCCCACACCAAGTACTTGGAATCATGAGAGTATGATGACCTGGGAATCAAATTTAAAAGGAAATCTAGTGACTTTGGGGATTACATTTAGTGATTTACTTCTACCCAACTCTACTAACTAAATCTCTCTGATCTCCACATTTCTTTATCCCCTCAAGTACCTTCAAAAAACTCCAGCTCACGTTACCCCCTCTAACTTAATTCTAGCTAACTCCAGTTCAACCAGTCTTTCCCATTACACTAAAGAAAGTGAAATTAGATAAACAGCTATAACACATCACTCAAAGCCATTGGAAAAGACTAAAGTCAATAGCAGTAAATAAATAGCCCTTTTATTAAAACAACATATATAATTTCAATATATGGAACAAGATTCTGAATGGTGAGAAAACCCAGTCTAATAACCATAAATATAACACCAAGAGACAGAAATCTGAGAGAAGACCAGACCCTGATCCAATAGGATCAAGTTTAATTTATTTTAGAAAGAAAAAATAATCTCTGCCAACTTCCTTCCACCATCACCCCACCCCGGCCACCATCTCCCAACCCAGTCTGGAACTAAAAGTAAAAAGGAAATGACAGAAGCCAGTGACTGATTTTTGCTACGTAAGACCTGAGATTTATACTCAGAACACACAGTTAAGAGCTCAGTAGACTTGTTTTGGTATCTGGGGCTTGAATTTGATTTCTTTTCAAATTTTAACCAGAGAAATCGTTTTTGCCAAGTATTAGAGGGCTGTTGAATTCCCCTTCCCACCCTCCCCACTCCCACTCTCCCTTCTGCCCCTCCCCTCCCCTCTCTCCCCACTCCTCTCCCTCCCTCCCCTTCCCATCCCCTCTTTCTCTCCTTCCCCTTTCTCCCCGTTCCCTCCCCCTCCCTCCCCTTCTCTTTCTGCCTTCCTCCTTCTTTCCTTCCACCTCTTCTCTATTCCCCCACAGCATGTTAATAATAGCTATTCTCTAATGGCTATCCTTTCACATGATAATACTACATTCCTGCTCTTTACCATCCCTGCCCCAACCAAGATCTTTTTGAACTCTTCCTTCAGGAATCTCTGTGAAACCTTGAAAAAGTTACAGGAAAAGACTCCTACACACTCTGAAGAGGGAGTTTCTTTTTTTCCAAGAGCTAGATAGAGAACACTAGCCTAGTAAAAAAAGAGGTGGAGGCAGAGTCCCTCATGTGATTCAGAAACAGCGTACGTCCAAGTCCAACAGAACTGTGAAAAACAAAATTTATCAACTCATTACCTTGATGATGAAGTTCTTTTAGACGTTTGGCTGAAAACGTGACACCCAGAAGGGAGATGTGCCCCTTTAGATGGAACTGAGAAGTGCCAAGTTCTTGGGCACCTGCAGTTGGCTGCCACCCCTGCCAGCTGTTGGACCAGACTGAGGGGCCAGGCTTTCCCCTGCTGCCTCTGACCCTGGGGTGTGGCAACAGAGTTTGTTGGGTCACAATGCCTGAAACTGTCACAACCTAGGCAAAGGTGGGCATGTTGGCAAACTCAGTAAACTATTCCCATCAAAAGCACATCAGGCTGCCTGCTGTGGGACAAACTTTTTCTGGTATCTCTATGAGGGTACACACCATTTTTCTCACATTTTCTCCGGCTCACAGTCCATCAAGATAGCCCTTCTCGTTTCATTTCCTGCTAGACCTCCAGAACAATCTAATCATATCCCTACTAGAGAATCAGAGTTATGTTGCAAGAGATCTTTAGATTTACAAAGAAACAGAGAAATGTTAATCAAAATATTTTCTGGGTATCCCAAATAAAAGTATGAAAATAGAAACTTGGAGGCTGCCTTAGCAGCTTCTGTAGTTTCACGTCACCATTAAGATGCCCCCCTAGCTAGTCAAAAAGAAGTTAGATGTCCCTACCGTTGTAGTATCAGAGTAGGCCATCATGTAGGACCCTGGAATGATGTTTTCTTGTCGATTTGGATGCTGTGATGACTCTTCCAGTCTGCCTCAAGATACTGCTCTTTTCTTCAACTCTCCATGCCCTCCTACAGCCTTGACTGCCAGCTGGTACCAGAGTTACTTCTTCGTGACATCACTGTTTCTATAGAGAACAGTGACAGCACAAAGTTGGAGGGCTCTGAGGATTCTGTGTGCTCTAAGTGGTCTAGCAGGCTCTGACCTTCCCTATGAGAAATAAGTTGTCCAGAGAAAGGCTGATCTAGTTGAGACAGGGTCTCTTTTACAGACTCCTTAGGCCATGAAAAGACTTAAGCTCCACTTAATCTTTTCAATCTGGTCAGTGCTGGTTTGTTGGCTACAGTATGTGTTAGAGGTTTATCCATCACACTTTGAGATGCCTTCATCTCATCTTACTGAGTTTAGCCCCAGTTTGGAAATATTATCCCACAACCAAATGGCTCTCACTGTGCCCAAGTCTCGTCTTTCCTTGTCTTTCCTCCACATCTCCACCTTAATACTGCATGCATGTAAATAAATGTATCTGAATTAACAATCAGTTGAGATGATCCCCTAAAAGAGTTCCATATTCTTGGTTCTGCCTCCATTTATTCTTTTTCCTGTTGCCCCTGAGATTGCATCTTCTAACTCTGCTATATGATTTTGATCCTGTTAGCTCACGGTGTCAAAGAGAAACAGAGCCTGGAATTTGTTAGGGGTGGCAAGACAGATTTTATTCAGGCCACTGTGGTAGAGGAGAGAGACTTCTGATGAACAGATGTCAACTCCACTGAAACAAAAGGCAGGGTGTGCTAAGGAAAAGTACCGAAGGACATTGAGTGGGGGTGAGCTTGGTCAATGTATTGAGGCATCTGTGTTTGCTAATGGGTGCTTATTAAAGTTAGGTTCTCTACGTTCACAATGTCAGGTTTATAAAGAAAAACATAATTAAGAACTATAAAAAAAGAAATGAAGTAAACAGAGTAAAATCCAAAAAAGAAAAGAAGAGAAAAGAAAGCTAAGCTCCTGCCTTCCCATAGAGACAGGGAGACATGGACCTTGTTTTTCTTGATCATTACATTACAAAGGGATGGCTTCCAGGTTGTTGAGAAAGACAGTCCTGGGTTGTAGAAGATACATCTTAAAAGAAGAGAGAAAGAATTTACAATTGCAAGTTTTCTAAAGTACACGCTGTAAGGAAAGGGAGTCAGGGGCTGTAGTCAGGTTTTGGTCTGAACAAACAGTAAATTCTTTTGGCAGCAATGAACTGTCTCAGGAAGGCATTTTAAGGGGGGCTAGGATTGTCATCCTAGGGAAATGGCCTTTTGGCAGCATTGAATAGTCTCAGGAAGGCATTTTAAAGGGGCTGAGGTTGTCATCCTAGGGAAATGGCCTTGAGCTGATAGAAACTATGCTAGTGTTTGTTCAAGTCTCTAAGTGTGTGTATGTGTTGGGGGCAGGTGGATGAAATTGTGCTGAAAGTTGCAGTTCTTACAGGCCAAAGTTGAGGCCTAGTTGAGAAATGGGCTCAGAGAAGCCTGACTAAAGTTTGGTCATGAAGAGGGTCTTTATTGCTTTTTCCTATACCATCCTTTTGTCAAGGGGCAACTTTCGATGATTAAAGACAAAGTTGGAGCTCCTGTGTCTGGCTCATCCCTGTGGAATATGAAGCAAAGGAAGAAAATGTTTACATATTCTCCAAACACAAGAAATCATATCTCTAAGAGATTAAAAACAAAACAAAACAAAAACAAAAATTCTGTGTCTCGCAGCCCAGAAAGGAACAACCATGATTCATGCCTAGAAAATGTCTTAGTAATCCCCAAATGACAAAGAGAGAACTACTATGGATGATTAGAGCACTCTCCCAGAGCACCTGAATCCTGTCATCCTGGAGGCTAACCAGGAGCAGGTAAGAGCAGCATTTGGATGTGAAACCAATGAGCAAAATGTAAGGGAAGAATCAAGGCAGACCTGGCTCAGTCATAGGTCACAGTACATTTACTGCCTCTTCTTTCTCTTCATGAGGCTCTCAAATTGGTCTGTACTGAGTAGAGGGGGTGGAGGGCAGGTGAGGGATAAGGGATGTTCAAACAGTCAAAGTAAGGAATATATTGTATTAGTGTGTGAATACATGTGAATAGTCTGCACTTAGGTTTGCCTTTAAGAGCCAAATATAGAGATATTAAACACAAAAGCCTTGGTCATCATTTTTTTTTTCTAAGCACCATCATCTATTTTGTAACCTTGTTTATTCTACCCAAACATCTTCTCTTTCACACAAACTTGTGAATAATTGTGCAAATCAACACTTTACACTCTCAGTTTGCATTTGGCTAGAAAAAACTATGAAGATAATAAAAATGGGACCTGTGTTTATAACATTACCATGAATAATGGCAAAAGGAAATTGAATGAAGTGAACCATCAGCCTTCATGAAATCACTGTCTGGTAGTCTTGCTGGGTATCTTCCAGTCTCAGATTTACCCTACCTTTTACGTGATGACACAATGATCATTTAGAAAATGGGCAGTGATGCCAATGATTATCAGACATCATTTACTGTGGACCAATATAATTGGGAACACCACTTCTTTTTCTCCTGATTTGTTTTCCTACCATGAGAGTGCACACTGACATTCAGAGCAGCTTCATGCAACCAAAGTGAAAAATTAGTCATTTTGAACATCTTGGCAATGGTACTGTATAATTACTTCTGTCAAGTATTTGTGTTTTGTCTGCATTGTACATATTTGTTCTTTCCTATGAGTGATTGGAGGAGTGGAGGGGGAAAATAAAGGACTTTTAAAGGCTATAAACATTATCATAAAAAAATTTCAGGGGGCAACTGCTAAAGATAAGTGGAGTCTTAGGTATGTTAGGGGTTCTTTTATAGGCAGGGGCTTAATTAGGCAGCTAAAGTTCTGTTCCATAACCTTGTGGTAGAAAATGACTTATGGCTAATTTTGAGGTGTGGGCTTGGCTTGGCAGTGGCTATTTCTGGTCAGGCTTTTCCCCTTTATAATTATGAAATTTCCTTCCCCTGATTTCCTAGAACATTTGCTTATTGTCGGGATAATTCATCTGACATTTACTAAATCTGACCTTGTGGAGTTAATTACCTTTTCCTATTCCTAGATTACTTACATTACAAGCCTAGAAGGTTATCTATCTCTTTTCCATTGCATCCACCACAATACTGGGCACACAGGTGGGCTCAAGACACAAGGTTCTGGAATTTTTAGGGCAGGAAACATAATTCGGAAATCACAGCGTCATGAGAACTGTAAAAATGACCAAAAAATTTGGTTAGCTATCTGAGTGGGCAGGCTTCTTTCCCAGAGCAATAATTGTCACACTTTGGTGTGCATCAGAATCACCTGGAGGGCTTCGGTTTCTCATTCTGCGGGTTTGGAGTCGGGGCTGAGAATTTACCTGGTACTTTGTATTACATGCATTATCTCATTTAATTCACGCACAGCCTTATGAAATGCCTACCACTTTAATTATAAACGACTAGCTCGCGCGCAGAGGCCACGTGACTGGTGGGGTGCTTGGGCGCACTGGCCACTTCCATCGTCTTGGGGGTTGGGGGGCGTGTGTCTGTGTGTGTGATGATTAATATGCCTTTTATTTCATTCAGGGTCTGGAGATAGAAGAGAAATTCCCTGAGAAAAAGAAAAGTAGAAAGGTACCTACTCTGATCTTCTGGCCCCATCTGGTGGTTTCAAGTCAGACTTTAAAAAAAAAAAAAAAAAAAGCGCTGATTCGTGATCTCCCCCTGCTGGTGAGAATGGTGGGGTCAGTCCGGCAGCCTCTTGTATCGGTTATGCTGATGTGCGTTTCTGTGGAAGCTTTTCCGTTACTCTGAGGCAGTTGGGCTGAGGCGGTTGGTCCCCTCTCCCTCCGCCCCTCATCTACATTTTGATTGGCTTATTTTTGTATTGTTTTCTTTCAGTTTCCGATTGGTGGAGAACTTTCTGCTAAAAGCTTTTGTTCCAGTCCAGCTGTGGCGTGTTAAAGGTACAGCGTGTATTGTCAGTCGTGACGACAGCTTTTTGCCTTGTATATTGATTATGTATTATAAATATAGAAATATATCCTGTGTCAGGCTAGAGATGTGGGAGGAAAACTGGCTGAGGGAACTAGCCTTTAAGTAGTTTATTTCCTCCCTGTCAAACCAATAAACTTGTCTGGAACATCTGACAAAATAACCTTTAAAAAGTACTTCAGGCCAACCGTGGTGGCTCGCGCCTGTAATCTCAGCACTTTGGGAGGCCGGGGCGGGCGGATCACCTGAACTCAGGAATTCGAGACCAGCTTGGTCACTATGGCGAAACCGCGTCTCTACTAAAAAGACAAAAATTAGCTGGGCGTGGTGGCACGCGCCTTTAGTCCCAGCTACTCGGGAGGCTGAGGTGGAAGAATCGCTTGTAACTGGGAGGCGGGGGTTGCAGTGAGCCAAGATGGCGACACTGTACTCCAGCCTGGGTGACAGAGCAAGACTGTCTCAAAAGAAAAAAAAAAAAACTTAAATATACTATTACTTGGTGACAAAATCTTTATCCTGCCCTGCAGATAGTATATCAGTGAATGAATGTTTTAAACATTACAGTTGGGCGCAGTGGCTGCAGCAGGAGGATGGCTTGAACTGGGAGGTGAAGGTTGCAGTGAGCCAAGATGGCGCCACTGCACTCCAGCCTGGGTGACAGAGCAAGACTCTGTCTCAAAAGAAAAAAAATATATATGCTATTACTTGGTGACAAAATCTTTATCCTGCCCTGCAGATAGTATATCAGTGAATTAATGTTTTAAACATTATAGCTGGGCGCCGTGGCTGCAGCAGGAGGATGGCTTGAACTGGGAGGTGAAGGTTGCAGTGAGCTAAGATGGCGCCACTGCACTCCAGCCTGGGCGACAGAGTGAGACTCGTGTCTCAAAAGAAAAAAAAAAAAATTAAATAGCCAGGCGCGGTGGCTCACGCCTGTAGTCCCAGCACTTTGGGAGGCTGAGGCCGGTGGATCATGAGGTTAAGAGATCGAGACCATCCTGGCCAACGTGGTGAAACCCGTCTCTATTAAAAATACAAAAATTAACTGGGCATGGTGGCATGCCTCTGTAGCTACTTGGGAGGCTGAGGCAGGAGAATCACTTGAGTCCAGGAGGCAGAGGTTGCAGTGAACCGAGATCATGCCTCTGCACTCCAGCCTGGGCGACAGAATGAGACTCTTGTCTCAAAAGAAAAAAAAAAAAAAATAGCCGGGCGAGGTGGCTCACTCCTGTAGTCCCAGTACTTTGGGAGGCTGAGGCAGGCGAATCACAGGGAAAAAAGATCGAGACCATCCTGGCCAACATGGTGAAAACCCGTTTCTACTAAAAATACAAAAATTAGCTGGGCATAGTGGCACGTGTCTGTAGCTACTTGGGAGGCCGAGGCAGGAGAATCACTTAAGTCAGGGAGGCAGAGGTTGCAGTAAGCCGAGATCGCGCCACTGCATTCCAGCTTGGTGACAGAGCGAGACTCCATCTCAAAAAAAAAAAAAACAAAAAAAAAACGTAAATAAAAAATAAAAATATTAAATATACTATTGGTGACAGCTGGGCGCAGCGGCTCACTCCTGTAACCACAGCACCTTCGGAGGCTGAGGCGGGAAGATAGCTTGAGGGCAGGACTTTGAGTTTGAGACAAGCCTGGGCAACATAGCAAAACTTCCGTGTCTACCAAAAAATAAATGAAATAAAATAAAATTAGCAGTGTGTTGTGGTGCACGCCTGTAGTCCCAGTTACTCGGGAGGCTGAGGTGGGAAGATCACTTAAGCCTGGGAGGGGGAGGTTGTAGTGAGCCGAGATCATGGCACTGCACTCCAGTCAGGACGACAGAGCAAGACTGTCTCAAAAGAAAAAAAAAATTAAATATAGTATTACTTGGTGACAGCTGGGCACGGTGGCTCACTCTTGTAATTCCAGTACTTTGAGAGGCTGAGTCGGGAGTATTACTTGAGGGCAGGAGTCTGAGTTTGAGACCAGCCTGGGCAGCACAGCAAAACCTCTGCCTCCTGGGTGAAGAGGTTCTCCTGCCTCAGCCTCCTGAGTAGCTGGGATTACAGGTGCCCGCCACTACGCCTGGCTAATTTTTGTATTTTTAGTAGAGATGGGGTTTCACCATGTTGGCCGGGCTGGTCTTAAACTCCTGACCTCAAGTGATCCACCCGCCTTGGTCTCCCAGCATGTTGGCATTACAGGCATGAGCCACTGAGCCTGGCCCAATACTATATTGTTAACTATAGGCACTGTGTTGTACAGCAGATCTCTAAAATTTATTCATCTGTGTCATTTCTGATATTGCTAATTTGTGTCTTCTTTTTCTTTGTCAGTCTTGCTAGAGGTTTGTTAGGTTTTTGATCTTTTCAGAGAACCAGACTTTGTTTCATTGATTTTTACTCTTGGTTTTTCTGTTTTTAATTTCATTGATTTCTGCTTTTGTTGTTATTATTTCCTACCTTATGCTTGCATTGGATTTACTTTTCTCTTCTTTTTCTAGTAGGAGGTGGGTGCTTAGAGTATTGATTTTTGCCAAACAGAAATTTAAAAATTTTTAGCTACTAAAAAATTTCTCATCCTGTTTTGAAAGTTTTTCTTCCTTTTGCAAGATTATGGAAATATTCTTTTATAGCTTGTCTGGTATTTTCATGGTTTCATTTTTATATTCAAATCTCGGATCCATCAGTAATCTATTTTCATGTAAAAGTAAGGTAGATAATAACAGATCTTTTCTCTTAGGCTTTAATGCAGAGGTATAGGGAGGAGAAGAAAGGAGACTTTATGAGAATGTTGTATACCTGGGAGGAGGGAAATATTGACAAATTGTGGAGTCGAAGGGCTGTCTTCTCTTTCCTCAGTATCTTCTCAGAATGGTACCCAAAGAAAAGTTTAAGTCAACTGGAGGTATGCCAGCTAAGGGAAAAATACGTTTAAAAAATTTTGGAAAAATCACAACGTTTACTGAATAAGTTTTTTTGTTGTTGTTGATGTGAAAAGCTAGAAAAAAATAGAATGAAATTGCTTGTTTTGTGATTTTTGTGTTGCTGTTGTTTTGGTGGATAGACCTTTTCCTCTCATGACTAAAAACTTAGGGTGACTTGTGTTAATGCTACGTTTCCCTTATGTACATCCCAGTAGGATACTGTCTACAATGATGACCTTTACAAGAAGATACTCATTTACTTAGCGAACAGGTATTTTTTCAGTTATCTATCAAGGAGGCAGATACGGGGTACTGGTCATGTTTGTTTTCTGGAATCAGACTGCTTGTGTTTAAATTCTGACTGTAATATTTAAAACATTCATTCACTGATATACTATCTGCAGGGAATGATGAAGATTTTGTTTTGTTACCTGTGACAAGAGCTTTTTGCCTTACATATTGATTATATATTATAAATATAGAAATATAAGGTATCAAGCTGGAGATGTGGGTGGAAAACTGACTGAGGGAATGTAGCCTTTAATCAGATTTTTTTCCTCCCTGTCAAACCAACGAACTTGTCTGGAACATCTGGCAAAATAACCTTTTAAAGAGTACTTGAGGCCTGACATGGTGGCTCACACCTGTAATCCTAGCTTTGGGAGGCCAAGGCAGGTGGATTGTTTTGAACTCAGGAATTCAAGACAAGCCTGGCCAACATGGCAATATCTCGTCCCTACTAAAAATACAAAAATTAGCCGGGTGTGGTGGCAGGCACCTGTAATCCCAGCTACTCTGGAGGCTGAAGCAGGAGAATCACTTGAAACCCAGAGGCGAAGGCTACAGTGAGCCTAGATCGCACCACTGCA
The DNA here is from genome assembly GCF_043159975.1 of Macaca nemestrina. NCBI lineage: Eukaryota > Metazoa > Chordata > Mammalia > Primates > Cercopithecidae > Macaca > Macaca nemestrina. Next base: position 110,317,391 of record NC_092145.1, on the reverse strand, counting down.
CTCCAGCCTGGGTGAAAGAGTAAGACTGTGTCTCAAAAGAAAAAACAAAACAAAACAAAACACAAAAACCTTAACTATAGTATTAGTTGGTGAAAAAATCTTTATCCTGCCCTGCGCGTAGTATATCAGTGAATGCATGTTTTAAACATTACAGCCGGGTGCGGTGGCTCACACTTGTAATCCCAGCACTTTGGGAGGCTGAGGCAGGAGGATTGCTTGAGGACAGGAGTTTGAGTTTGAAACCAGCCTGGGCAACATAGCAAAACCTCAGTCTCTACCAAACAAACAAACAAAAAAGTAGCTTGGTGTTGTGGCACGTGCCTGTAGTACCGGTTACTCAGGAGGCTGAGGTGGGAGGATCGCTTCAGCATGGGAGGTTGATGCTGCAGTGAGCCGTGATCTCACCAACTGCCCTCCAGCCTCCTGTGCCTCTTGCTCTCAAGCCAGGATGATGAATCGGGGTAATGACTTCATGTGGCCACTAGGAGGTCGCAGCTGTTGGAAAACGTTTTCCCATGCAGTAGAAGAACACCCTGTACAAAAGGCGTCTTGAGAAGGCATCCCTCCAATTAAAAGGGAAATTGGTGATTTCTTTTGACAGAAGCACTCCCCATCCTAAAAACTGCATTTTTGTGTATGTCGTATTTATTGATACATTTCCTTAATATTTCCATCATGAAGATGTGTATAGGTTCAAGGAAGGCAGTAACTGTCTCTTTGTACAACCTAGCAGTGGCTCATGTGTTTACACACTCAGTAACTTTTGGTGATGTTGAGATGATTATGACAATAGTGATGGTGTTGATAATAAGAGTGGACTCAATCATACGTGTCTTCTGAAATTCTCAACAGTTTTACATTCACCTAGTGAGTTTATAATTCACATATCACATTCTGCCTTGTGGTGTATTTGTTTCATTGTGAGCTTTATCTTTCCAAAAAAAGGACTTCTTGAGGAGAATTACTGTGTTTTACCCATTTTCACTTACCCTGCTAAGGGTAGCGAATTACTGTGTTTTACCCATTTTCACTTACCCTGCTAAGGGTAGCACAGGTTCATATATATTAGTAAATGCCTCTTCAAATCCAAGTTCCCAGATGCTAGCCAAGGGCCAACCTTTGTAAGCAGGATTTTCAAATGACAATATTCTTAGGTCTAATATATTATCTCTGTTCCACACAGATTTTGATAGGGATTGTCTTGAATCTGTAGATCAATCTGGGCAGTATTGCCATCTTAATATTGAGTAAGCTGATCAATGAACATGGGACATCTTTCCATTTATTTAGGGGTCTTTCTCTTAATGATGTTTTGTAGTTCTCAGTGTACAAGACAATGTCTATGTTGGATTACATGGATTGATTTTTCAAACTAGCCTTGCATCCCTGGGATAAATCCCACTTGGTCATGGTATATGTTAAATAATACTTTTAATATGTTGCTCAAATTAGTTTGCTAATATCTTGCTAAGAATTTTGTTTCTATGTTCACGAGGGATATTGGCCATGGAGTTTTCCTGTTTTGTATTATCTTTGGATGTTTTTGGCAGCACTATAAAAGTGTTCTCATATAAGAAGTTGAGAATTGTTCCGTTTTCTATTTTATGGAAGAGACATATGTAGAATTGCTATTAATTTTTCTTTAAATATTTTGTTTAATTCTCCAGTGAAATCATCTGGGCCTGGATATTTTTCTTTTGGGAAATTTTAAAATTAATAATTGAATTTATTTAAAACTGGGGCTATTCAAATGATGTATTTACTACTGGGTGTGTTGTGGCAGTGTGCTTTCGAAGGAATTTATCCATTTGTTTTAAGTTGTCAAATTGATGTGTGTAGTGTTGTTTAAAGTATTCCTTTACCCTTTTTATGTCAGTAGGGTCTGTAGCAGAATCCCCTGTTTTATTTCTTTTAAAAAAACTTTTATTGAGGTATTATTGATATATTAATACAAAGAACTGCATATATTTAATGTGTACAATTTCACAAGCTTGTTCATATATAAACACTCATGATTCCATTACCATAATCAAGGTAGTAGACATATCCAACATCAGCCAAAGTTTCCTTGTGTTCCTTTGTTGTTGTTGTTGTTGGGTGTTTTCTTGGTAAAAACACTTAACATGATATCTACCCTCTTAACAAATTTTGAAGCGCCCAATACTGTTAACTTTAGGCACTCTGTTGTATAGCAGATCTGTAAAATTTATTAATCTATGTCACTTCTGATATTGCTAATTTGTGTCTTCTTTTTCTTTGTCAGTCTTGGTAGAGGTTTGCCAGGTTTTTAATCTTTTCAAAGAACCAGACTTTGTCTCATTGATTTTTACTATTGTTTTTTCTGTTTTTAATGTCAGTGATTTCTGCTTTTATCATTATTTTTTCCTAAGTTATGCTTGCATTGGATTTATTTTTCTCTTATTTTTCTAGTATTGAGGTGGGTGCTTAGAGTATTGACTTTTAAACTTTTCCTCTTTTCTAATATTAAATAGTGTTATAAATTTCCCTTTCAGATTTAGCTGTGGCCCATATATATATGTATATATTTTAGCTGTGACCCCTGTATATATGTATATATGGGTATCATCCATTCTATATATATCATCGGTCTCTCTCCCTATGTATATGTACAATATATATTGTATTACATATAGTAGTATATATGATATTATATTTTATGTATAATAAAATATATAATGAAATATAATATATAATATATTTTTTATGTATACAACATGTATATTTCATATATGTAATTTAAAAATGAATATATATATTTTAAATAGAGACAGAATGTCCCTATATTGCTCAGGGTGGTCTTGAACTCCTGGCCTCATGTGATTGTCCCCATGTTTGCCTCTCAAATTGCTGGTATTACAGGTGTGAGCCACCATACCTGACCCACAAATTTTGATGTGTTGTATTTTCATTTTCATTTAGTTCAGTGTTTTGTTTTTATTTTGATTAAAACTTCATCTTTGATCCATGAGGTATGTCGTTTCATTTCCAAGTGTTTGGAGATTGTTCTGTTATTATTTATTTATTTATTTATTTATTTTGAGATGGAGACTTGCTCTGTTGCCCAGGCTGGAGTGCAGTGGTACGATCTCAGCTCACTGCAAACTCTGCCTCCTAGGTTCAAGCCATTCTCCTGCCTCAGCCTCCCGAGTAACTGGGACTACAGGCGTCCGCCACCATGCCGGGCTAATGTTTTGTACTTTTTGTAGAGATGAGTTTTCACCGTGTTAGCCAGGATGGTCTTGATCTCCTGACCTCGTGATCCACCCGCCTCGGCCTCCCAAATTGCTGGGATTACAGGCATGAGCCATGGCGCCTGGCCCGATTGTTCTGTTATTCTTGTCACTGATTTCTAGTTTGATCCCATCATGGTCAGAGAACATACTGTGTTATGAGTTCAATCTTTTTTATTTGCTGAGATTTGTTTTACAATTGAGGGTATCATCTATTTTGGTGAAAGTTCCATGGGCACTGGAAATGAATGTGTATTTTGTTTTTTCTTGGGAGCGGGGAAGTGTTCTATAAATGTCAATTAGATTCTGTTTGTTGCTGTTGTGGTTGAATTCTTCTATACCCTTGATGATTTCTTTATCTAGCTGGTTTTTAAAAATCAATTATTGAGATAGGGATGTTGAAGTCTCCAACTGCAAATGTGGATTTGTCTATTTCTCCTTTCAGTTCTGTCAGTCTTTGCTTCATGTATTTTGCAGATCTGTTGGTTGGTACATACACGTTTGAGATTGCTGTATCTTCTTGGTCGATTGACCCTTTTATTATTATGTAATGTTTCTCCCTGACCCTGTTAATTTACTTTGCTCTGATATTACTTTAACTGATATTAATATAGCCACTCCTGTTTGTTTAAAATTAATGTATGCATGATATATCTTTTTCCACTTTTTAATTTCTACCTGCTTATATCATTGTATTTGAAGGGGGTTTTCTTGTTGACAGCGTGTCACTAGGGTGTGCTTTTTTTTTTTTTTCTTTTCTTTCTTTTTTTTTTCTCTGGTTTTTTTTTTTTTTTTTTTAGATGGAGTCTCCCTCTGTCACCCAGGCTGGAGTACAATGGTGCGATCTCGGCTCACTGCAACCTCCATCTCCCGGGTTCAAGTGATTCTCCTGCCTCAGCCTCCTGAGTAGCTGGGAATACAGACACGCACCACCATGTCTGGCTAATTTTTGTATTTTCAGTAGAGACGGGGTTTCACCATGTTGATGTTGGTCAGGCTGGTCTCGAATTCCTGACCTTGTGATCCACCTGCCTCAGCCTCCCAAAGTGCTGGGATTACAGGTGTGAGCCACCACACCAGGCCTTTTGTGTGTGTGTGTGTTTGTGTGTGTGTGTGTACGTGTGTCAGAGTCTCACTCTGTCGCCCAGGCTGGAGTGCAGTGGTGCAATCTTGGCTCAGTGCAACCTCCGCCTCCCAGGTTCAAGCATTTCTCGTGCCTCAGCCTCCCAAGTAACTGGGAATACAGGGGCAGGCCACCATGCCCAGCTAATTTTTTGTATTTTTAGTAGAGATGGGGTTTCACGGTGTTAGCCAGGATGGTCTCTATCTCCTGACCTCATGATCTGCTCACCTCGGCCACCCAAAGTGCTGGGATTACAAGCATGAACCACTGTGCCCAGCTTGAGGTGTGCTTTTTAAAATTCACTTTGCCAGTATCAGTCTTTTAATTGTTTTACTTAATTTATTTACATTTAATATGATTATTGATATGTCATACCTTAAGTTTGCCATTTTTATTTTTTGTTCTCTGGTTATTCCTTCTAGTTTTCATTTTTATATTTTATTTTATTTTTCTGCCTTCCAGTCAGTTACATGAACATCCACTGTAATTCCATTTGGATGCATCTGTAGTGGTTTTGAGTGCCTCTCTTCATATGGCTTTCATAATGGTTGCTCTGGGTATTACTGTGTGTGTGTGTGTGTGTGTGTGTGTGCGCGCGCGCGCGTATGTGTGTATTTTTTGTGTATTTTCAGATTCTACTGGAGTTATCATTTCCCAGTTTGCAAGAGGTATAGAAACATTTCCTTCCTTTATATCTCTTTATCCTCCTTTATTTTTTTATATTACTGTTTTTAACATTTCCTGTACCTACATTGAGAACCACATCAGACAATGTTCTAATTTTTGCCATAACTGTCAAACATATTTGAGAAAACTCAGGATCAGAAGGAAAGTCTGTTGAATTGACCCATACTTTGCTCTTTCTATTGTTCTTTCTTACTGATGTTTTAAGATTCCTTCTTTTATACCTTTTATTTTTTTTTAATTTGTGAATTTTCTATTCTATTGGGGTAGATTTACTGGCAACAAATTCTCTTAATTTTCCTTCATCTGAGAATGTCTTGATTTTCCCTTTACTCTTGAAGGATATTTTCCCTGGATATAGAATTCTGAGTTTAGAGCTGTTTTCTTTTAGTTTTTGGAAAATATTGTGTCACCTCCTTCTGGGCTGCACAGTTTCTAATAAGAAATCTACTATTACTCAGAAATTTTTACTTCTATTAGAAATATTTCATTCCCCTCTTTCTGCCTTCAAAGTTTTTTTCTGTGTTGTTAAGTTTCAGAAGTTTTATGATGTGTTTGTTGTGTTAATTACTTTGGGTTTATCCTGTTTAGGATTTGCTTAGCATCTTCAGTCTAGATTTATATCTCTCCCAGATTTGGGAAATTTTCAGTCTTATTTCTGAGACTTAAGTATTTTTGTGGTAAAGATTAATGGAAGTAGAATCTCTGGGTAAAAGGGTTCAAACATTTGAAATCCAATAGATATTTTCAAATAACCCTCCCAAAGTTTATGGCAGTTTTTATTTCCATTGACAGTGAATACAAATGACTGTTTACCCACCCCCTCACCAACAGAAGTTATTATCAATATATTAAAGCTTTGTCAGTGTCCTAAACAAAAATAATCTATTGTTGTTTTAATCTGCATTTGTTTTTAGTGAAATTGAACATATTTTCATGGTTATTGGTTGTTTGTATTTCTTTTTTAATTTTTCATCTTCTTGCCAACTTTTTTGATGGGAAGTTCATCTATTTTATTGATCATAGAGTTCTCATTGTACATTTTTTCTTTTTTTTTTTTTGAGACGGAGTCTCACTCTGTCGCCCAGGCTGGAGTGCAGTGGCGCGATCTCGGCTCACTGCAAGCTCCGCCTCCCGGGTTCACGCCATTCTCCTGCCTCAGCCTCCCGAGTAGCTGGGACTACAGGCGCCCACAACCGCGCCCGGCTAATTTTTTGTATTTTTAGTAGTGACGGGGTTTCACCGTGGTCTCGATCTCCTGACCTTGTGATCCGCCCGCCTCGGCCTCCCAAAGTGCTGGGATTACAGGCTTGAGCCACCGCGCCCGGCCCATTTTTTCTTATACTTTAAGTTCTAGGATACATGTGCAGATGGTGCAGGCTTGTTACATAGGTATACATGTGCTATGGTGGTTTGCTGCACCCATCAACCCGTCATCTACATTAGGTATTTCTCCTAATGCTATCCCTCCCCTAGGCCCCCACCCCCTGACTGGCCCCAGTGTGTGATGTTCCCCTCACTGTGTCCATGTGTTCTCATTTTTCAACTCCCAGTTATGAGTGAGAACATGTGGTGTTTGGTTTTCTGTTCCTGTGTTAGTTTGCCTAGAATGATGATTTCCAGCTTCATCCATGTCCCTGCAAAGACATGAACTCATCTGTTTTTATGGCTGTATAGTATTCCATGGTATACTATATGTGCCACATTTTCTTTATCCAGTCTATCATTGATGGGCATTTGGCTTGATTCCAAGTCTTTGCTATTGTGAATACTGCTGCAATAAACATACATGTGCATGTGTCTTTATAGTAGAATGATTTATAATCCTTTGGGTATATACCCAGTGATGGGATTGTTGGATCAAATGGTATTTCTGGTTCTAGGTCCTTGAGGAATTGCCATACTGTCTTCCACAATGGTTGAACTAATTTATACTCCCACCAAGTGTAAAAGTGTTCCTATTTCTCCACATCCTCTGCAGCATCTGTTTCCTTTTTAATGATTGCCATTCTAACTGGCATGAGATGGTATCTCATTGTGGTTTTGATTTGCATTTCTCCAATGACAAGTGATGATGAGCTTTTTTTCATATGTTTGTTGGCCACATAAATGTCTTCTTTTGAGAAGTGTCTGTTCATATCCTTTGCTCATTTTTTGATGGGGTTGTTTTTTTCTTGTAAATTTGTTTAAATTCTTTGCAGATTCTAGATATTAGCCCTTTGTCAGATGGATAGATTGCAAAAATTTTCTCCCATTCTGTAGGTTGCCTTTTCACTCTTATGATAGTTTATTTTGCTGTGCAGAAGTTCTTTAGTTTAATTAGATCCCATTTGTCAATTTTGGCTTTTGTTGCCATTGCTTTTGGTGTTTTAGTCATGAAGTCTTTGCCCATGGCTATATCCTGAATGGTATTGCCTAGGTTTTCTTCTAGGGTTTTTATGGTTTTAGGTCTTACGTTTAAGTCTTTAATCCATCTTGAGTTAATTTTTGTGTAAGGTGTAAGGACGGGGTCCAGTTTCAGTTTTCTGCATATGGCTAGCCAGTTTTCCCAACACCAGTTATTAAATGGGGAATCCTTTCCTCATTGCTTGTTTTCATCAGGTTTGTCAAAGATCAGATGGTTGTAGATGTGTGGCATTATTTCTGAGGACTCTGTTCTGTTTTATTGGTCGATATATCTGTTTTGGTACCCGTACCATGCTGTTGTGGTTACTGTAGCCTTGTAGTATAGTTTGAAGTCAGGTAGCATGATGCCTCCAGCTTCGTTCTTTTTGCTTAGGATTCTCTTGGCTATCCGGGCTCTTTTTTGGGTCCATATGAAATTTAAAGTAGTTTTTTCTAATTCTGTGAAGAAAGTCAATGGTAGCTTGATGAGGATAGCACTGAATCTATAAATTACTTTGGGCAGTATGGCCATTTTTACGATATTGATTCTTCCTATCCTTGAGCATGGAATGTTTTTCCATTTGTTTGTGTCCTCTCTTATTTCCTTAAACAGTGGTTTGTAGTTCTCCTTGAAGAGGTCCTTCAAATCCCTTGTAAGTTGTATTCCTAGGGATTTTATTCTCTTTGTAGCCATTGTGAATGGGAGCTCATTCATGGTTTGGCTCTGTTTGTCTCTTATTGGTGTATAGGAATGCTTGTGATTTTTGTACATTGATTCTGTATCTTCAGACTTTGCTGAAGTTGCTTATCAGCATAAGGAGATTTTGGGCTGAGACGATGGGGTTTTCTAAAGATACAGTCATGTCATCTGCAAACAGAGACAATTTTATTTCCTCTCTTCCTATTTGAATACCCTTTATTTCTTTCTCTTGCCTGATTGCCCCGGCCAGAACTTCCAATACTGTGCTGAGTAGGAGTGGTGAGAGAGGGCATCCTTGTCTTTTGCCAGTTTTCAAAGGGAATGTTTTCAGCATTTGCCCATTCAGTATGATATTGGCTGTGGGTTTGTCATAAATAGCTCTTATTATTTTGAGATACATTCCATCAATACTTAGTTTATTGAGAGTTTTTAGCATGAAGTTGTGTTAAATTCTATCGAAGACCTTTTCTGCATAATCATGTGGTTTTTGTCATTGGTTCTGTTTATGTGATGGATTACGTTTATTGATTTGCCTGTGTTGAGGTGAACCATCCTTGCATCCCAGGGATGAAGCTGACTTGATCGTGGTGGATACACTTTTTGATTAGCATTTACAATTTGGTATATTTTTGCAGTGGCTGGTACTGGTTTTTCCTTTCCATATTTAGTGCTTCCTTCAGGAGCTCTTGTAAGAGCTTTTTGATGTGCTTCTGCATTTGGTTTGCCAGTATTTTATTGAAGATTTTTGCATCGATGTTCATCAGGGATATTGGCTTGAAATTTTCTTTTCTTGTTCTGTCTCTGCCAGGTTTTGTTATCAGGATGATGCTGATAACTCATAAAATGAGTTATGGAGGAGTACCTCTTTTTGTATTGTTTGGAATAGTTTCAGAAGGAATGGTACCAGCTCCTCTTTGCACCTCTGGTAGAATTCAGCTGTGAATCCGTCTGGTTCTGGGCTTTTTTTGGTTGGTTGTCTATTAGTTACTGCCTCAATTTCAGAACTTGTTGTTGGTCAATTCAGAGATTTTATTTCTTCCTGGTTTAGTCTTGGGAGGGTGTATGTGTCCAGGAATGTATCCATTTATTCTAGATTTTCTAGTTTATTTGCATAGAGGTGTTTATAGTATTCTCTGACGGTAGTTTCTACTTCTGTGGGATCAGTGGTGATATCCCCTTTATTGTTTTTTATTGTGTATGTTTGGTTCTTCTCTCTTTTCTTCTTTATTAGTCTGGCTAGCGGTTTATCTATTTTGTTAATGTTTTCAAAAAACCAGTTCCTGTATTCTTCAATTTTTTGAAGGGGTTTTCATGTGTCTATCTCCTTCAGTTCTGCTCTGATCTTAGTTATTTCTTGTCTTCTGCTAGCTTTTGAAGTTGTTTGCTCTTGCTTCTGTAGTTCTTTTTTGTTGTTGTTGTTGTTTTTCTTTTAATTTTTTTTATTATACTTTAAGTTCTAGGGTACATGTGCACAATATGCAGGTTTGTTACATATGTATACATGAGCCATGTTGGTGTGCTGCACCCATTAACTCGTCATTTACATTAGGTATATCTCCTAATGCTATCCCTTCCCCCTTCCCCCTCCCCACAATAGGACCCGGTGTGTGATGTTCCCCTTCCTGTGTCCAAGTGATCTCATTGTTCAATTCCCACCTATGAGTGAGAACATTCGGTATTTGGTTTTCTGTTCTTTTAATTGTGATGTTAGGGTGTTGATTTCCTGCTTTCTCCTGTGGGCATTTTAGTGCTATAAATTTCCCTCTAAACACTGCTTTAGCTATGTCCCAGAGATTCTGGTACATTGTGTCTTTGTTCTCATTGGTTTCAAAGAACTTATTTATTTCTGCTTTAATTTTGTTATTTACCCAGTAGTCATTCAGGAGCAGGGTGTTCAGTTTCCATGTGGTTGTGTGGTTTTGAGTGAGTTTCTTAATCTGGAGTACTAATTTGATTGCACTGTGGTCTAAGAGACTGTTTGTTATGATATCCGTTCTTTTGTATTTGCTGAGGAGTGTTTTACTTCCAATTATGTGGTTGATTTTATAATAAGTGTGATGTGGTACTGAGAAGAGTGTATATTCTGTTGATTTGGGGTGGAGAATTCTGTAGATGTCTATTAGGTCTGCTTGGTCCAGAGCTGAGTTCAAATCCTGGATATCCTTGTTAATTTTCTGTCTCGTTGATTTGCCTAATATTGAGAGTGGGGTGTTAAAGTCTCCCACTATTCTTGTGTGGGAGTCTAAGTCTCTTTGTAGGTTTCTAAGAACTTGCTTTATGAATCTGGGTGCTCCTGTATTGGATGCTTATATATTTAGGATAGTTTGCTCGTTGCATCGATCCCTTTACCATTATGTAATGCCCTTTTTTGTCTTTTTTTTATCTTTGTTAGTTTAAAATCTGTTTTATCAGAGACTAGGTTTGCAACCCCTGCTTTTTTTTTTGCATTTAATTTTCTTGGTAAATATTCCTCCATCCCTTTGTTTTGAGCCTATGTGTGTCTTTGTACGTGTGATGGGTTTCCTGAATACAGCACACTGATGGGTCTTGACTCTTTATCCAATTTGCCAATCTGTGTCTTTTAATTGGGGCATTTAGCCCATTTACATTTAAGGTTAATATTGTTATGTGTGAATTTGATCCTGTCATTATGATGCTAGCTGGTTATTTTGCCTGTTAGTTGATGCAGTTTCTTCATAGTGTCAATGTTCTTTACAATTTGGTATATTTTTGCAGTGGCTGGTACTGGTTTTTCCTTTCCATATTTAGTGCTTCCTTCAGGAGCTCTTGTAAGGCAGGCCTGGTGGTGACAAAAATCTCTTAGCATTTACTTATCTGTAAAGGATTTTATTTCTCCTTCACTTATGAAGCTTAGTTTGGCTGTACATGAAATTCTGGGCTGAAAATTCTTGTCTTCAAGAATGTTGAATATTGGCCTTCACTCTCTTCTGGCCTATAGGGTTTCTGCAGAGAGATCCGCTGTTAGTCTGATGGGCTTCTCTTTGTGGGTAACCTGACCTTTCTCTGGCTGCCCTTAACATTTTTTTCCTTCATCTCAACCTTGGTGAATCTGACGATTATGTGTCTTGGGGTTGCTCTTCTTAAGGAGTATCTTTGTGATGTTCTCTATATTTCCTGAATTTTAATGTTGGCCTCTCTTGCTAGGTTGCAGAAGTTCTCTTGGATAATATCCTGAAGAGTGTTTTCCATCTTGGTTCCATTCTCCCTGTCACTTTCAGGTACACAAATCAAACGTAGGTTTCGTCTTTTCACATAGTCCCATATTTCCTGGAGGCTTTGTTTGTTCCTTTTCTTTCTTTTTTCTCTAATCTTGTCTTCACGCTTCATTTCATTAAGTGGATCTTCAGTCTCTGATATCCTTTCTTCCTCGTGATCGATATGGCTATTGATACTTGTGTATGCTTCACGAAATTCTCGTGCTGTATTTTTCAGCTCCATCAGGTAATTTATGTTCTTCTCTAAACTGGTTATTCTAGTTAGCAGTTCCTGTAACCTTTTATCTAAGTTCTTAGCTTCCTTGCATTGGGTTAGAACGTGTTTGTTTAGCTCGGAGGAGTTTGTTATTACCCACCTTCTGAAGCCTACTTCTGTCAAATCATCAAACTCATTCTCCATCCAGTTTGTTCCCTTGCTGGCAAGGAGCTGTGATCCTTTGGAGGAGAAGAGACATTCTGGGTTTGAAATTTTCAGCCTTTTTGCACTGGTTTTTCCTCATCTTTGTGGATTTATCTACCTTTGGTCTTTGATGTTGGTGACCTTTGGATGGAGTTTTTGTGTGGACATCCTTTTTGTTGATGTTGACACTATTCCTTTCTGTTTGTTAGTTTTCCTTCTAACAGTCAGGCCTTTCTGCTGCAGATCTGCTGGAGTTTGCTGGAGGTCCACTCCAGACCCTGTTTGCTTGGGTATCACCAGCAGAGGCTGCAGAAAAGCAGATTGCTGCTTGTTTCTTCCTCTGGAAGCTTTGTCCCAGAGGGGCAACCGCCAGATGCCAGCTAGAGCTCTCCTGTATGAGGTGTCTGTCGACCCCTGCTGGGAGGTGTCTTCCAGTCAGGGGGCACGGGGGTCAGGGACCCATTTGAGAGGCAGTCTGTCCCTTATCAGAGCTTGAGCACTGTGCTGGGAGATCCGCTGCTCACTTCAGAGCCAGCAGGCAGGAACGTTTAAGTCTGCTGAAGCTGTACCCACAGCTGCCACTTCCCCCAGGTGCTCTGTCCCAGGGAGATGGGAGTTTTATATATAAGTCCATGTCTGGGGCTGCTGCCTTTTTTTCAGAGATGCCCTACCCAGAGAGGAGGAATCTAGAGAGCTTGTTCTACATTTTGGGAAGTATTCTTTTGTCATTTGTATTGTCAATTTTTTTTTCCCCATTTGTTGTTAGGTTTTTTTTTTAACCTTGCTTTGCTGTTTGTTGTGCCAAACATGAATTTTTAAATTTTTAGCTACTAACAATTTATCATCCTGTTTTGAAAGTTTTTTTCCTTCTGCACAATTATAAAAATGTTCTTTTATAGTTTGTCTGGTATTTTCATGGTTCCATTTTAAATTCAAATCTTGGATCCATCTGTAATATATTTTCATGTAAAAGTAAGGTACATTTTAATAGATCTTTTCTATTACACTTTAATACAGAGGTATAGGGAGGAGAAAGGAGAGTTTATGAGAATGTTGTATACCTGGGACGAGTGAAATATTGACAAATTGTGGAGTCGAAGGGCTGTCTTCTCTTTTCTCAGTGTCTTCTCAGGATGGTACCCAAAGAAAAGTTTACGTCAACTGCAGGTATGCCAGCTAAGGGAAAAATACGTTTAAAAATTTTTGGAAAAATCACAACTTTTACTCAATAAGTTTTTGTTGTTGATGTGAAAAGCTGGGAAAAAATAACATAAATGAAATTGCTTGTTTTGTGATTTTTGTGTTGCTGTTGTTTTGGTGGATAGACCTTTTCCTCTCATGACTAAAGACTTACGGTGACTTGTGTCAATGCTACATTTCCTTTATGTGCATCCCAGTGAGATACTTGTCTACAATGATGACCTTTACAAGAAGATACTCATTTACTTAGTGAACAAATATTTTTCAGTTATCTATCAAGGAGGCAAATATGGGGTGGTGGTTATGTTTGTTCTCTGGAATCAGACGGCCTGTGTTTAAATTCCAATCTGATCACTTACTAGCTGTGTGATCTTGAGAAAGTTACTAAACTTTTCCATGTCTCAGGATCCTCATCAGCAAATGGGGATATTAATACCTTATAGGATTTTTGTGAATGTTAGAACAGTTTCTAACATATAGTAAATAATTTATAAACGTGAGCTTTTGTTAATGCTCACTACTGAAGATAGAGCACAACATGTATGGTCCTACTCTTTATGAACTTTGCATTCTTGAGAAATTAAAAATTACAAATAGCAGTATTACTCTTTAAAAAGTTAAGGGGCTGAGTATAATGGAGTGGGAGAAGAATCCTTTAAATAACATGGGCAGGGAAGGCCTCTCTGAAGAGGGGCATTTAAGCTGAGACTTGATCCTTGAGAAAAAACTTGCAATTTTAAAAATAGAGGGAAGAATGTTCCAGGCTGGGGGAACATCTTGTACAAAAATACCAGGTAGAGAGAGTTTGGTAAGTTCAAATATTTGAAAGAAGACTATTATGGTTGGAGAGCAGGGAATGGGAAATGCAGTCTATGAAATGAGGTTGATGAGGTAGGCAGGACCTTGTAGACCAGGGTAGGTAGTTAGGATTTTTATTTTAAATTCTGTGGGAAATTACTGAAGAAGGGAGGGACACAATACCACTTTTCTTTTTTTAAAAAGATCACTCTTGTTGTTGTGTTATATTTGTATCAGAGAAAGGTAAATTTTGGAAATGGGAGAAACAGCTTTGAGGCTCTTGACAGTGAGCCAAATGAGAGCCTAGGTGGCAGTGGAGATGGAGAGATGTTGATGGATATAGATATATTTTGAGGTCAAATCAACAAAGGTGATGGAAAAAAGTTAGAATCATAGATGATACCCAGCTTTCTGGCTTGAATAACAGGTTTGATGTGGTATCAATTTCTGAAATGGGGGATACTGAGAAAAGGATCAGGTTTGGGGAGGGGCTTGACAATTCAGAGTTCTATTGTGAACATATTGAATTTGAGTTGTCTATTAGACATCCAAGTGGAGATGTGGAGTAGTAATTTGGATTCATGAACGTGGAGTTTAGGGCCAGCTTTTAGATAATATTTAAAGTCATGTATCTGGATGAGATAACCCAGGGAGATTAAAAAGAGAAGAGGGCCTGGGATCATACATATAGAATATATATATATATTCTAGTTCCTGGCACAAAGCAGGTGATCAATAAATATTTGTTAAACAATTGAACTAATGTATGAATGAAATGAATGAGACATTGAGCTATTAGCAAACTACAATTTTGTCATGTGTAAAATGGCAATAATACGAGTATCTGGTTTTTGGACAGGATTTAAAGCAATAAAAAATTTTATAGCAGGTAGCACATGCTGAATTAACTTAACTACTATTAGCTCTCTGCACTTCAGGTGCTCATTCATAAAATAGGGGCAGTAACTTCTGCCTTGCTTCCTTCACAAGGCTATTTGTGAAGCCTGCAGGAGTTAAGGCTTGACTCTATAAGTGGTTATTAATATTAATGTTTTAATAGGCCTGTGCCTGCATTATACACCTGCTCTGCTCTTCCCATCCTCTGGCAAGATTATTTAAATGAAAACACGTCGTTTATTTTATTTTATTTTATTTTATTTTATTTTTTTGAGACAGGGTCTTAGTCTGTCACTCAGGCTGGAGTGCAGTGGCACAATCATTGCTCACTGCAACCTCTGCCTCCCGGGCTCAAGTGATCCTACCACCTCAGCCTTCCAAGTGGCTGGGACTATAGGCACACGCCACTATGCCCTTACTAATTTTTTATCTTTCATAGAGACGGGGTTTTTCCATGTTGCACAGGCTCATCTCCAACTCCTGTGCTCAAGCGATCCGCCCCAACTCGCTCTCCCAAAGAGCTGGGAGTACAGGAGTAGGCCACCGCTCCTGGCCAAAAACCCTTCTTTAAAGAAACCCGATACTCCCTGCGTGTCAGCCCAGCCTGGTCCAACCAATTATACTAGAAACAACACCCTACTGCGAGGTCCCCAGTGACAGAGTTCGATTTTTTTTTTTTTTTAAACTACCCAGCTCCACCCCTTCCTGTTAGGCTTTCGCGTGTTGCAGCTGTGCACGCTGATTGGTCCTCTGCTGGCCAATCACCACTGCACTTAGTGACGACTGTAGTTTTCAAAATCCCAACTGGGCTGGTGGAGGGGCGCAGGAGCCAGGTTGAGAGGAACTCGAGCCGCTATAGTAAGGAGCTCAGTTCATTTCCCTGGCCTCTCCTGGTCCAGGGGTGCGTCCATGGTCTTTGCTGTCTGTCCTCAATCTCGGTGTGAGGTAGGCGCCTTTGGGCAAGTACTGCTGGCTCCAGTGTCCGGCTCTGTCGCCTACCAGTGGGTCCTTGGGCATCACTCCAGCCCCTTGCTGAATTCTGTTACTGGGATGCGCGGTGTTCCTGTAAGGAAACTTTTCAATCTCCTGTCGATCAGCAGCCTGTGGAGTGAGCCCTGTACAAGGTTGGGCAGGGGGAGTGTTTGTTAAGGAGTGAGATGGCAAAGCAAACAAGACTGGGTCCCAGCTTTTAGATGGAGCAATTAGTACACGTGCCTGAATCAGAGTACTTTTACAAAACGTCTTTTCACAAGTGAAAGTGTGCAGGATTAATTTCATCTACAAGTGTAGAGGGATCAGACATATTTAAGTCATAGAATGCTCCTTGCAGGATGTCTTTTGAGCTACAGGTTGAAGGACATGAAGGGAGGATGGACACATGTGTCCTCACTCTATTGCTAACCCTTTATCTTCACTGGCTCTTTTCTGTTCCCACCTGCAACCCCCTTCAGCTTTGGCTTTCTCACCACCCTCTGCTACGGCCCACTTAGAATCGTAGAAGATCAGAGGTAGAAGGGACCCTAGAACAGCGGGGCTTAAATCTTAACGTGCATAGAAATCACCTGGGGACATTGTTAATTTGCAGATTTTTATTTGATAGGTCTAGTTTGGGCCCTGAGGTTTTAAATTGCTAACAAATTTCCAGGTGATGCTAATGTTGCTTGTCCATTGACCACACTGAATAGCGAGGAGGCTCTAGTTCCACTGCTTCGTTTTATTGGGTGGGAAAACTAGGGCCCAGAGAGGGAAAGGGACTTGCCTCTTTGCCACTTGCCACTTGCCTCAGTGTCACCCAGCCAACTAAGAGCAGGGCCAGAACTAGACCTTAGCCATCCTTCCCAGCCCAGTGCTGCTTTATTGACACAGTGCTGTGTTCTCTCCCCAGAGCCTTGCTGTCTGTAACCTGTCTTTATATAAAAAATGAAGTTGCTACTACTTCCTGTAGACTATTTTGATCAGCTTAGCCCTGCTGCCCCTGTGTTGGTTTCAGCACCAGCCCTGGGAGGTCCAGTGGAGTCTGCAACACTTGCCAGTGTGTATATAGGGGACATGGAAAGTCTGAAAAGGGGAAAGGATTCTAATTTTCTTGCCCAAGGCTCAGGGTTCTGTAGGTGGCAGAAGTTGAGAGTGTTCTGCAGAGAGTGTCCTTTTATGAAAGGATCTTTTTGATGATGTCAATCCCTTCTCCTCCCCTTCCCCCTGGGAAAATTAGTTTACCCAAGTCAGTGCGTCTTTCCCTCAATGCAAATGATTAGTGTTCAGGATAATAAATGGGGTATATGACCATCATTTAAGTAACCTTATTTTCTCTGAGATTTAGTTAACCTGTATGTTATCAACTGAGAGTTTTCTAGCCTGTGGACTCCATATTTCTTTTTCCTTTTTAAAGGTAAAGGTTTCAGAGTGTGAGTCTTTGGTTGTCCATTAAAAAAAAAAATTATGAGGTGTAAATAATAGTAGTGGAGTAAGTGATTTTCATACAGTGCAGTTAAGGGTGGGTGCACCCAATTTAACTTTATTGCTGCTTGGCTGAGGTTTGAGGAATGAGATGGAATATAGGTTTGGATTTGATAGAAGAGGGGAGTAAGACAGCATTTATTAAATGCCTGCCATGTATCAGGTTTCGTACATGTAAATTTGCATTTGAGCCACACAAGTCCTCTGCAAGTAAGTGGTGTTATAGCTGTTTTGAAAATGAGGAAACTGAGGCTCAGAAATGCTAACTTGTTTGGCTTAGAAGTCCAGTTATTCAGACTCCAAGACCTGTGCTCATTCTACCTCCTCACACTATGGCCTTTCACTGTTTTGGAATGTTTTTGAGTGTGATCAAAGAGACTTCATGGTATTTTAGAAATTGCCCTGGAAAAAGCTGGGCAGTCTATGCTCCTTAATAGTTTGTCCTGGTAGTAAGTTACTTAATTCATCTGAGACTGTAAAATAGAATTGTACCTGCCTTGCTTAGCCTCATGGTTTTGTTGTGAGAATCAACTGAGGTAATATATGTGAATGCATATACTTATACTGGCTTTTCCTCACCTACAAAATGTTTCATCCTTCTCCATCCAAAACAAAACCCAAGTCAGCCTTTCCCCTTTCTTAAACTTTCCCCTCAAGCTGCAGAATTTTCTGTTTCCTTTTCTTACCAACCTGGCCCCAGCCTAGCTTTTCAGCCTCATTCTAACCCCTCCCCAACATGTTATTTACGCTCCCTACTCCAGACAGCTAGGACATCCCTGAACTCTGTATGTTCATGCCTTTACCTGGTCTCAGGCTTTCTTTGCCTGGAAACCTCCCAGTCAACTTGGGAACCTGTTTGTCATTTTAAGTCCTGATCACATGTTACTTCCTTTGTGAAGCCTTCCTCCAGCCCCTGTCCCCAACAAGATTACTGACTTTCCATTATGTTTCTATAGCACTTAGTTTGTGCTGCTATAATAAAGTGCCATGGACTGGGTGGCATTAGTTCTCACAGTTCTGGAGACTGGGAATCCAAGATCAAGTTCTTATGTCAAGTGGTTTTTTAGTAAGTTAGTTTATTTTGCTATAATCTCATCTTTTGAATTTTTTGTTCCTTCCAGGTGTCTGGAACTGGATTACAGTTTCTTCTGTTGAATGCAGTCTTTGAATGCTGCCTGGCCTATCGCGAATACATGTGTGTGCAGTTATTGTTTTCTCTGTAGGGTCATAATTGCTCTGTCAGGACCCCATGCCTTTTAAAGAACATTAGCTCTACCAGCTTGCCTCCATACTATATGAGCCGTCATGTTCTTCATTGTTTTCAATGCAAAACTCCTATGTAATTTGTTCCCAGTGCTGCTAGGCCTAAACTAGGGGCTAGACAACATCCCAGTGTTCACAGAGGATGGTAGGCACAGTGCTCGGCTTTTTACATAAAGTATCTCATTTAATTTGAAAACACCCTGCAGAGGTAGGTATACTTATCTCCATTTTACAGATAAGGTAACTGAAGTCCAGAGATTTTAAGTCAGTCACTTGCCTGAGGTTAATTGTGATAAAACCAAGATTTTAATCCAGATCTGCCCAACATCAAAGTCTGTTTTCTCCTAGGGATGCTATAGATAGACTGAGTTTTCTCAAGAATTTTCAGAGAATTCATGGTGTTTCTGGTGAATGGTGTTAAAGAGCCTCTTTCTAATTGCAGCCCTGCCTTGGACAAGACACAGCTGAATCTGTAAGAGATGCTACTGCCACTACCACCCCAGAGCTCCAAACCTGAGCCTACGAAATCTCAGTCCAGCAAAATTGTGCCCAGCCATCATGACCAGTCTGAAAAGGTTAGAGCAAGCTGTATTCCCTGACAATATCTTTGGTAGTTTCTTCCTGTGTTGGCTCAGTACCTATCCTCACCTGTGAGTCTTTTGAAATATGTCTGGTTTAACCTGAGAAAATGGGGAGGGGTGGCAGCCCTTGTAGTTGGAGAATGCCAGCAAATGAGAACTTTGGACTCTTCTTTCTCATAAATGCAGGGCTCGAATGAAGGCCACCCTCCATAACCCTCAAAACTGAACAACACTCAGTCCTCATTAATGATCATGTCTATGTCCTTACTTTCTCTGAGAAGCTCCAAGCACCTTGCTGAAAGACTGGTACATTCTGGGGAGAGTATGAAGATTATATCAGCACATTTATTATTATGCTTTTTATAGCTATTAAATTTGAAGAATGGGTATATTTTGACTCTGCTGTTTTGACTTTATTGATAGTTTGATGTTCTAACCTTAGGATATTCTGTGTTCATCATCATACATATTTTAATCAGAATTATACTAGCACTGATGAATTGGCATCAAGAGAGTATTTCCTGGAGCAAAACATCATTAGGTGAATTTAATTTCCTTGATTGGTTTTCTCTGAGCACAGATAAACATTTTCTAATCTTGTTTATTTTACTAAAATGATTTTCACAGAGGTGCCAAATTTTTTCCTATGTAAATTTTTCAAGAAAGATTTGATATATTGATTAGATTTTTGTCGACATCAAATTTTCGGATTAGTGTTCTGCCATTGTAACTTTCCTTTAGTGGCAATTAGTTTTCCAAAACCAACTTTCTTGGAGTACATTTTGCAAATCTAAGTTTTATTGAGTTCAGTTTCAGCTGTAATTTTATTTTGGGTCAATTATTTCTACCAGTAATATTAAATAGGAGTTGGATAACAGTTTATTTCTTAGCTAATTTCCGAGAAAATAATGTTTCATTTTTGGCTAATTTCTAGTAGGGTTATTTATCATCAGCTAGATGAAAGGCTAATAGCTTGCTTATGTCTTGGCTTAATCAGTTAGAAAATGGAAGTAATTTTTCTCAGCTTTTTTTGTTTTGTTTTGAGATGGAGTCTTGCTCAGTCGCCCAGGCTGGAGTGCAGTGGCACGATCTCGGCTCACTGCAACCGCCACCTCCTGGGTTTAAGCAATTCCCTGCCTCAGTGTCCTGAGTAGCTGGGATTATAGGTGCCTGCCACCATGCCTGGCTTATTTTTGTATTTTTAGTAGAGACAGGGTTTCACCATCTTGGCCACGCTGGTCTTGAACTCCTGACCTCGTGATCCACCCTCCTTGGCCTCCCAAAGTGCTGGGATTGGGATTACAGGCCTGAGCCACTATGCTTGGCCCTCAGCTCGTATTTTTTTTGTTTTTGTTTTTGTTTTTGAGTTGGAGTCTTACTCTGTCACTAGGCTGGAGTGCAGTGACATGGTCTCGGCTCACTGCAACCTCTGCCTCCTGGGTTCAAGCAATTCTCCTGCCTCAGCCTCCCGAGTAGCTGGGACTACAGGCATGCGCCACCATGCCCAGCTAATTTTTATATTTTTAGTAGAGACGGGGTTTCCCCATGTTGGCCAGAATGGCCTCAATCTCTTGACCTCATGTTCGCCTGCCTCAGCCTCCCAAAGTGCTGGGATTACAGGTGTGAGCCATCGCGTCCAGCCTCAGCTCTTTTAAGATTGCTCTCTGTGCTGGAGTGGTTTATTGTGTCATGAATCCAATTCTGATAACTCACTGTGCCGTGTATTAACTGTTAATGGTACAGCTGGAGAACAGAGCAAATGGTCTGATCCCAGTGTCCTGCTTCACATTACAACAACTCTCTGATATAAGTAGGGAAGGTTTGTTCTCAGAATTTCATAAGGGCAGTCTGAGACTTAGGAGATTTTTACCACGTAAAGCTCTTAGAGGGTAGAAGACTCCTATAGTGTGATTTGCCCTAACCTCTAACCCTATAGAGATGGTCTTACTCATTTGGGAATGGGTTAAGGCAAGCACAGATACAGAATATGTGGAAAGAAAGCCCCTTCTGCTTCAAAATATTCATCCCCCTTCCCTTCCCCAGCCCCTCCTTTATGTATACTAATAATCAGAGATTAATCTGGATTACTAAACTTTTTTTCTTAATATAAAATTTTCCTTTGCGGTTTACAATCATATCAGACTTCGTTATTTTAAATACTATTTCTGCCCATTTACAGTTCATACAAACTTTTAAAAAACATGTGTTGTCTTATTTAATCTTCAAGGACTGTAAGGCAAGTTATCCAGTTTTACTGATAAGAAAACTGAGGCTCAGAGATTAAGTGACTGGTCCAAGGTCAACAGTTAGTAAAGAACTGATCCTGGAGCAGTATATAGATGTGTGTGCTATTATCCTTAGTGGTAATGTCTTTTAAAATGTGTCCCCAACCTCTGGGCCATAGACCGGTACTAGTCTGTGGCCTGCTAGGAACTCAACCATACAGCAGGAGGTGAGCAGTGAGTGAGCAAAGCTTCATCTGTATTTCTAGCCATTCCCCATCACTCATATTACTTCCTGAGCTCCACCTCCTGTCACATCAGCAGGGGCATTAGATTCTCATAGAAGCATGAACCCTGTTGTGAACTGCGCATGTGAGGGATCAAGGTTGTGTACTCCTTATGAGAATCTAATGCCTTATGATCTGTCACTGTCTCCCATTTCCCCCAGATGGGACTATCTAGTTGCAGGAAAACAAGCTCAGGGCTCCCACTGATTCTACATTATGGCGAGTTGTATAATTATTTCATTATATATTACAATGTAATAATAAATATGCACCATAAATGTAATGTGCTTGAATCATCCCAAAACCAGCCCACCCCAGTGTCCGTGGGAAATTTGTCTTCCATGAAACCGGTCCCTGGTGCCAAAAAGGTTGGGGACTGCTGTTTTAAAAGCTACTTAACATAAGAGACACGTAGATATTTGTTAAATTATTAAAGTGATCTACCTGAAAGCATCTATATTAAAGGAATGACTAGGAATGGTAGGGGTGGTAGTGGCCCACCTTGGATAGGATAACCATAAGTATGAGAGAAGTAAGAGGAAAAATGAGCTTTACTGAGCTACATTTTGCTCATTTTGTGAGTTACACTGAAGGTCATCTTGCCTCTTCATAGACTTACCCATTATCAATGTCTACCACCTTTAGGGACTTAATAAACAGCTCTGAGTGCCAGAATTTCCTTTTGTTACAGTTTATTGGGGGTTATTATATGCATCCCCAGTTACTTTGAGATTCTGGAGTTCCCCTGAGCCCTAAAGAGGACCCAGAGTCCCTGAAGAGACTATTCACAATTGGATATACTCATTTACCTCTTTTACTTTTTTAGACAGGGGAGAATTGCCAAATGAAGATATCTCCATCTTCACTTCAGGAGTCTCCATCTTCACTTCAGGGAGCACTCAAAAAGAGATCAGCTTTTGAAGATCTCACTAATGTGAGTATGCTAGTCCAATCCTTTGCTATGGTTTTGCATAAGGCTTAGACACCCTCTTTCTTGAGGGACCTTTCCACTTTACCAGACCCTCTCGGGAATGTCGACAGCAAATTTTATTTGGGATCAATGACCCAGTTTCAGAAACTGCAGGGGCTCTGCTCCTGGCACATACCATCTGGAGCAATTGGTGGAGTTCTCGGGAAGCAGCAGACAGTGATTATCAGATATGAAATTGCAGATAACTATGAGAACTATGGAACTGCATTTAGATGAAGTCCAGAGGTGACTGCCCAGGCCCTCGAGGTAAGTATTTCGGTGGAATCATTGTAGTCTAGTGCAGTGTTTATCAATTCACACAGGACAATTTTTCTGTTGTGCAGGACTGATCTCAGCTAGCATCCCTGGTCCTCAGGCATTAAATTCCACCAGCAGCCCAGTCATAGTGAGAATCAAAAATGCCTCCAGATATACAGAACTGTTGAGAACCACAGTTCCATGATCCAGTCTTTAACTATGAGGATCTAGAAATTCAATTTTGGCTAGAATTCTTTCAAGTAACCTCCCTTCTGGTGTTACTAAGGTGCCAGTAAAAATCAGAATTAATAGAATGTTGTTAAATGAATATAGAATCAAGCCAAAGGCAATCTTTGTCTTAAAAAATAATAATAACTGATATACCTACTGGGTGCTTACCATACGTCAGGCACTATGCTAAGCATGTTATCCTGTATTAGCTCACTTAATCCTCATGTAATCCTATGAGGTAGATACTATAATCTCTTCTTGATAGATGAGGACTTTGCCAATGTTGGTTTTGAAGTCTGTGTTATCTAGGCTATAGATAATCCTGGTGAACTATTCTTGCCCTGCATTATATAGTGTACTTATGTAGCTACCAGAATACTTATATCTACTAAATAGTGTTTTACTCCCTTGGGCATAATTGGATAGGCATTGGCAAAGTTCTTTCCTTTAGATCCCTGCCCTTTAGATTCTGTATGACCACCTTTCTGCAAATACAGTCTCTTCCCTATACAGATTACAACATAGTTTTTTTAAGTTATAACTTTCTGCATAATTTCAGACCTACTATCAATTGGTAGAAAGAGCCCCTTCCCACACACACACACTTGTAAGGTTAGATTCATCTCCTGACTTATTTAACCATGGATGCGGAATTTGGCTGAAATAAGGTAGCCATGAATCAGGAGCAGATGCAGCCTATCTTAGTGTAACTTCCCTTGGTCCCTCCAAGTCCCTGACGGGGGTACAGTGACAATAATGCAAGGGAAGTGTCTTAGTCCATATGGGCAATTATCACAAAACACCTTAGACTGGGTAACTTATAAACAACAAAAAGTTATTGCTCACAGTTCTGGAGGCTGAAAAGTCCAAGATCATGGTGCTGGCAGATTTGCTATCTGGTGAGGGCCCATTCCTCATGGATGACATCTTTTGCCTGTGCCCTCACATGGTGGAAGAGGCAAACAAGCTTCCTCGGGCCTCTTTTATAAGGGCACTAATCCCATTCACAAGGGCTGTGCTCTCAAGACTTAATCACCTCTCAAAATGCCTATCTCTTAATAGCATCACATTGGAGATTAGGTTTCAACATAATGAATTTCAAAGGGACACAAGTATTCAGATCACAGCAGTAAAGTATCACAGCATATGAGAAACTTTCTTGTGACATCTGAGTCCCTTTTTCATGAGTTTATCTTACCATTCAGAAAGAACAGACATACATGAACTGTATCAATAATGGGAAATCCATGCAGATATCTAGGACCCTCCTGATTCTCCAACTGAATTGAGCATCCATTTGGCCATATTTGCATGGGGCTAGGGGGCAGGGGAGCAAGGCATCATTAGCAGAGTTTCTGCCTCTAGCTCTCTAGCTGCTCAGAAAGCCCATTTCCCTTTTGCACTCAAGTTCTGAAGATTTACCTTGGTTACCTTGAATGGTCTTTGGTGCCTTCCAGAGACAGTTCCATCATTACAATGTACCTAAGCCATTCCTAAGGTTGGGCATTACTGCAGATATCCGAACTCATCTATTTGACAGTTGAGGGCTCCTTTCGCTCTGGGTTTTGGAGGTTCCCTATATGATAATTTGCTTCTTAACAGTCAGTATTATTAGGTCTCCATGTCTTCATCCCTGTGTTCTTCTCAACATTTGCCACAGTGAGATCCTGGCCTGCCAAAAAGAGTTAATCTGTTTTAATTAGTTAATCTGCTGTGAGTTTTTATTTTCCTCTCCCTTATCATTTCTAGCATGGGAAGGACTTGTGATATTTAAGAGCTGGTGCTAAGCCAGTAGACAGGGAGATAGGGCCTATATCCATGTTTGCCTAAATGGTTTTGTGTAGGTAGGACTTTTGTTTATTTATATATGTTATTTTATTTCATTTTATTTTATTTTATTTTTTGAGATAAAGTCTTGCTCTTTTGCCCAAGCTGGCATGATCACAGCTCACTGCAGCCTTAGCCTCCTAAATAGCTGGGACTACAGGTGCTCACCACCATGCCCAGCTAATTTGTGTATTCTTTCTGTAGAGATGGGATTTTTCCATATTGCCCAGGCTGGTCTTGAACTCCTGGGCTCAAGCAATCCTCCTGCCTCTATTTGAGATCTTTCTAGCTTTTTGATGTGGGCATTTAGTATTTGTATACACATATACCTATTTAGGAAATCATGAATTCATGCAACTTCAATTTCAATACATAAAATTCTTTCTTGGGTTCACTAATCCTTATTTGTATGTTCTATAATGAGAACCCTGGCTCCTAAGAACATCAACACATTTATTTAATACTGTAATACAGCTAAAAGAGTTTCAAAATGGCTTCATCCAAACCACTGTAATAAACAAACCTACTAAAAAGAGTTCCAGATTTATTAGCAATATCTACACCCCCCTGCAGAGCTATCCTAATTGAGGATGTATACTTTGAAGGTGGCAGTCAAATACTATTTATAAGTGACTTGGATTGGTTATTTCTGATCTTTTCTTGTGCTTTCTAAAAAGAAAGGAAAAATCATTTAACATAGTTATGGTACTTATTTGAAATATAATTAGGTTCATTTGTGTCATTTAATTTTTTAATTTAAAAAAATTTTTTGAGACAAGGTCTTGCTCTGTTGCCCAATCTGGAGTACAGTAGCGTGATCGAAGCTCAATGCAGTTTCAACCTCCCAGACTCAAGCAGTCTTCTTACCTCGTTCCCCACAAGTGGCTGGGACCATAGGCATGTGCCCCGACACCGAGCTATATTTTTTTTATTATTATTTTGTGGTAACAGGGTCTCCCTATGTTGCCCAGGTTGGTCTTGAACTACCAGGCTCAAGTGATCCTCCCACCATGGCCTCTCAAAATGCTGGGACTACAGGCAAGAGCCACTGTGACTAGCCTGTTTGTTTCATTTTAAAGACATAACTTTAAGTGTATTTTTACTGACATTATTAACAGTCCCATGATCTTTCCTACTGTTAAAAGTGTTAGTCAGGATTAGAGTCTGTATGGAACTCCCCAAAGCCATGTGTTAAATGAATGCCACTTAGTGAGATGGGATAGATATATCACAGGTAGTATTGTGTTAGAGGTGTATCCTGAAGAGGCACACCCAGACAGCAAAGTCAATCATACTGCCTTTTTTCCCCTCTGAAAATCTTATGAGGTCAAAGTGGAGTATGATGTTAACACAGCATCTTTTCAGTTGTGGGCCAGCTAGTAGGCCTGGCATAGAGCACAGAACTACATCCTGTATCTCTTAGAAACACATAGGGCTGCTAGTTAGCCAACACATACCAGTACTGCCGCACTGGTTGTTTGATGCTAGCTTCCACTGTGATTGGTTGGCCCAGTGCCATACTGGTTGTGAGATGTTTGGATTATCACTCCTGGGAACACCCAACCAACTTATGTGGATCAGGACTTTCCTATGAGAGCCACCTATTAGGTAATTTGTGGTTTTCTTCATTTTCCTGCCTCCTCCTTCCCCCGTCCCGCACCCATTTTTTTTTTTTTTTTTTTTTTTGCAGGCTTCTCAATGTCAACCTGTCCAGCCCAAGAAAGAAGCCAATAAAGAGTTTGTAAAAGATGTTTCTAAGAAGATAAGCAGGAGTACACGTGCTCTTGGATTGGCCAAAAAGAATAAGCGGAATCTAAAATGGTGAGTGAGAGGGGACTCAGATGGCATTATTTTAGATGGTAGAGTATGTGACATCCTTTTGTCCCCATTGAGAACATATTTAGCAAGCCACAATGGTGACTACCACATTAACCCTGGGTGCTGAGGTGGGCTCAGCTGTGGTTGCTGAAGTGTTATAGGCCTCTTCTGTTTCTCCTCTTTCATTATGTGTGTGCATAATGAAAGAGCTGTTGTCATTGGAAAATTTACCAAAAGACTTCGTGCTCGTTTTTTCCTGTCTTCTAGTAATTCAGTACCTGTTTGAGCTAGTCTGTGCTTTATAGTGTGGAGACAACTTAACTTTTCAGGGATTCTCAGCAGCTGACTGGTAGCTTGCCAGTCTGCTTATTCCATTAGAAGCTTTAGGGGAGGTTTGTACCTTGTTACTGGAGATAAATTACTATCTCCCTAGAGCAAAAACATGTGTTTTTCAGCTGTTACAGGTACCGGTCACAGGTTCTACAAGTACAGATGCACATTCCCATTTAGGACTGAAAAAAGAATTTACCTCTAGGAAGACTGTTATTGAAAGATGACTTAGATAGTGGAATGAGACCTTTCTATATCCCCTCCTCATTCCAGTGAGAATTATTCTTCAGGGACTGACTAATCTACATCTGAATAGATTAGATAGATGCCTATTACCTATTACCGGGCTAAAGTCAATTATACTGCCTTTTTTCCCCTCTGAAAATCTTACGAGGTCAAGGTGTAGTGATATTAACACAACATCTTTTCAGTTATTTGCTAGCCAGAAGGCCTGGCATAGAGCACAGAACTACATCCTTTGTCTCTTGGAAACATGTAGGGCTGCTATTTAGCCAACACATACCAGTACTATTGTACCGGTTGTTTGATGCTAGCTTCCACTGTGATTGGTTGGCGCAGTGCCATACTGGTTGTAAGATGTTTGGATTATCACTCCTGGGAACACCAAAGGGTAAGCTAAAAAGACTGAGTAACTCTAGAAAATAACATGCACAGTCCACAGGATATTTTGCTAATTACCCAGCAGAAAGAAGATTAGCATTTAGCTTTACTTGGTTTCCTGCTAAAATGGAATTCTGGAGTTTGCATGCATATTTTGACCTTAATTCTCTGCATTATTTTGAGTTTCTTTTATCATTCTGACTTTAGCAGGGTAATCCTCACAAATGCCGTAAACATTCTTCTCTTCACTCAGGGTTCAGTGGAAAGGACCCTAATAATAGTAGGAAAACTAGTAATAGCTGCCATTTATTGAGAGCTCACTGTAATCACACAAGTATAATCATTAAGTCTTTTTTTTTTTGTAACAGCTTTATTGAGATATAATTTGCATACCATACAGTTCACCCATTTAAAGTATACAATTCAATGGTATTTAGTATAGTCACAGTTATACAGCCATCACAATCAATTTTTGGACATTTTCATTAACTCCAAAGAAACCCTGTACCTTTGGTTATCATCTCTCAATACCCCCAACCTGCCCAGCTTTGGGCAACCGCTAATCTACTTTCTGTCTCTATATAGATTTCCCTATTCTGGATGTTTCATATAAATGGAGTTAGACAATGTGTGGTCTTTTGTGTCTAGCTTCTTTCACTTAGCATGTTTTTGAGGTTATCCATGTCATAGCAGGTTATTAGTACTTCATTTCTTTTTATTGCCAAGTAATATTTCATTGCATATATACAACACATTTGGTTTACCCATCCATCAGTTGATAGATATTTCTATTTGTTCTACCTTTTGGTTATTGTGAATAGTTCTGCTATGAACATTTGTGTATACCTTTTTGTTTGAACACTTGTTTTCAGTTCTTTTATGTATATACTTAGGAGTGTGGTTGCTGGGTCATATGGTAATTCTGTGCTCCATGCATTGAGGAACTGCCAAACTGTATTCCATAGTGGCTACACCATTTTACATTTCCTCCAGTAGTGTATTTACTTGAGGAAATGTAAAATGGTATAACCACTGTGCAATGGTGGCAGTGTTTTGTTTTTGTTTTTGTTTTTCCTTGAGACAGAGTCTCACTCGTGTCACCCAGGCTGGAGTGCAATGGCGTGATCTCGGCTCACTGCAAACTCTGCCTCCTGGGTTCAAGCAATTCTCGTACCTCAGCCTCCCAAGTAGCTGGGATTACAGGCGCCCACCACCACACCTGGCTAGTTTTTGTATTTTTAGTAGAGATGGGGTTTCATCATGTTGGCCAGGCTAGTCTCAAACTCCTGACCTCAGATATTCCGCCTGCCTCGGCCTCCCAGAGTGCTGGGATTACAGGAGTGAGCCACCATGCACAGCTGACAGTGTTTTTTTTTTTTTTAAATACGTATATGGCCATCGTGGTGGGTGTGAAGTGGCATCTCATTGTGGTTTTTAGGTTTGCATTTCTCTGACTAATGATGTTTAGCATCTTTTATGTGCTTATTGGCTATTTGATACTTCTTTGGAGGAATGTCTGTTTGGATCCTTTGCCCAGTTTTTATGCTTTTATTTCTTAATTTTTAAAATTTTATTTTTAATTGACATATAATAATTGTAAATAGTTACTGGTCTTTGTATTGTTGAGTTGTAAGAGTTCTTTATATATTTTAGATACAAGTCCCTAATCAGATATGAGTTGCAAATATTTTCATCCATTTTTTGCGTTATCTTTTTCACTTTGTTGATGATGTCCTTTGAAGTACACAAATTTTTAATTCTGAAGAAGTCTAATTTATTTTTTCTTTTGTTTATGATTTTGATGTCATACCTAAGAAACCACTGCCAAATCCCAGGTTAAGAAAATTTATACCTGTTTACTTCTAAGAGTTTTAAATTTTTAGCTCTTAACTTAGGGTTTTGATCTATTTTCAGTTAATTTTTTTGGCGGTGTGTATTAGGAGCCTTAACTTCATTGTTTTGAGTGTGGATATCCAGTTTTTCCAGCACTATTTGTTGAGAAAACTAACCTTTCTTAATTGTCTTGGCACCCTTGTGGGAAATCAATTGACCATAAATGTGTTTATATATGGACTCTTAATTTTATTCCATCAATCCATATGCCTCTCATTAACTATCATTATGCCAGTACCATATTGTCTTGATTATTGCAGCTTCATGTTGTGTTTTGAAATTGGGAAGTGTATTTTGGGAGGCCAAGGCGGGCGGATCATGAGGTCAGGAGATCGAGACCATCCTGGCTAACACGGTGAAACCCCGTCTCTACTAAAAAATAC
This sequence comes from Macaca nemestrina, assembly GCF_043159975.1. NCBI lineage: Eukaryota > Metazoa > Chordata > Mammalia > Primates > Cercopithecidae > Macaca > Macaca nemestrina. The sequence goes on along the minus strand of NC_092145.1, from coordinate 110,287,576 downwards.
AAAAAAATTAGCCGGGCGTGGTAGCGGGCGCCTGTAGTCCCGCCTACTTGGGAGGCTGAGGCAGGAGAATGGCGTGAACCCGGGAGTCGGAGCTTGCAGTGAGCCGAGACTGCGCCACTGCACTCCAGCCTGGATGATAGAGCGAGACTCTGTCTCAAAAAAAAAAAAAAAAAAAAAGAAAAAAAAGAAAGAAATTGGGAAGTGTGACTCCTCCAAACTTTGTTTTTGTTTTTCAAGATTGTTTTGACTATTTTGGGCTCATTGCAATTCTATATAAATTTTAGAATCAGCTTGTCAATTTCTACAAACAAGCTAGCTGGGATTCCTGTATAAATTGCCTTGGATCTGTGGATCAACTTGGGAAGTATTGATATGTTTTTTTTCTTATTTATTTATGAGACAGAGTCTTGCTCTGCCGCCCAGGCTGGAGTGCAGTGGTGCAATCTTGGCTCACTGTAACCTCCACCTCCCAGGTTCAAACGATTCTCATGCCTCAGCCTGCCCGAGTAGCTGGGATTACAGGTGTGCGGCCACCACACCTGGCTTTTTTTTTTTTTTTTTTTTTTTTGTATTTTTGTAGAGACAGGGTTTCACTATGTTGGGCAGGATGGTCTCAAACTCCTGACCTGAAGTGATCTGCCCACCTCAACTTCCCAAAGTGCTGGGATTACAGGCATGAGCTACTGTGCCCAGCCTGACATCTTAGCAATATTAAGTTTTCTAATTCATGAATATGGATATCTATCTATTTAGATATTTAGTTTTTTCAGTGGTTTTTACAGTTTCCAGAGTATAAGTTTTATGTTTATTTTGTTAAATTTATTTCTAAGCATTTTCTTCTTCTTGACACTATTGTAAATGGAATTGTTTACTTAATTTCATTTTCAGATTATTCATTGCAAGTATATAGAAACACATTTGGTTTTTGTATATTGATTTTGTGTCCTGGAATCTTGATGAAGATGTTCATTCTAATAGTTTCTGTGTGTATTCCTTAGGATTTTGTCTGTATAAGATCATGTCATCTGTGAATACAGATAGTTTTACTTTTCCAAACTGGATGCCTTTTATTTAGTTTTCTTGCCTACTTTCCCTGGCTACAACCTCTAGTACAATGTTGAATAGAAGTATCAAGAGTTGGACAGTCTTGTTTTCTCTCTGATCTGAGGGGGAAAGTATCAATCTTTCACCATCAAGTACGATGTCTGAAATTCTCTTTCTTCTTATTCTGATCTTTAGTCTTCCTGTGATTTGGTTTCACTAGATTCATCACTCTAATTGAATATACAATCCTATTCAAAACAAAGCTTTGCATCTGACACATGTGACAAGTTTCTATTTTGAGCTTTTTATTACCTCCATTGGGAAAGCATCTCCTTAATAGCCCAGGGTGAGGGGAATGTAGTTAGATACTACCAATGTTAATTATCAGCCCACCTCTCTCATTAGCCTTCAAACAATGTTAATTTCAACCTGAAGTTTACCAGATGCCTTGGGTTGATAGACAAAGACAAATGCAGCTAGTGAAGGAGACTGATGTATGAACAGATAACTCATACAATGTGATAAGTATTATAATAAAAGCCTTTGTATGTAAGGTAATGAAGCATATATAAGAAAACGTAACATGAATTTCAATGGAAAAATTATAGAAAAGTGTAGGAATCTAGGCCATAGAAACTATACAGTGTACTATTTAAGTTGATTCACCATGGTACCTATTGATTTTGTCCCTCTAATCTGTCTTATGGGGTTGAAGCCTCTTCCCCTTTCATACCTTTAGTAAATATAGCAACAAAAGGAAATGGTAGGTGAGGACTCTAGGAACTAAATTTTTCTTACCCAGACATTGTTTTCTTCACAGGCATAAGCTGGAAGTCACACCAGTAGTAGCCTCTACTACCATGGTACCAAACATTATGGAGAAACCACTCATTCCAGACATATCCACCACCTCCAAAATACCCAACACTGAAGAGGCATCTCTCTTCAGAAAGCCATTAGTTTTAAAAGAGGAACCCACTATTGAGGATAAAACCCTTATCAATAAGTCATTATCTTTAAAGAAGTGCTCAAATCATGGGGACTTGTCCCTGTTGGAAAAGCCACAGCCCCTGCAGGAGGAGAGTGGCAGTGATGATGAGTTTGTTATAGAGCCAATGACTTTTAAGAAGACACATAAAACTGAGGAGGCAGCCATCACCAAGAAGACATTATCCTTAAAGAAGAAGATGTGTGCAAGTCAGGGGAAGCAGTCCTGCCAGGAAGAGTTGTTGGCTTTGCAGGATGTCAATACTGAAGAGGATTTCTTCTTTATGGAGTCAATGAGTTTTAAGAAGTCTAAAACTGAGGAGTCAATCCCAATCCATAAGCTATCATCTTTAAAGAAGAAATGTACCATTTATGGGAAGATGTGCCACTTTAAGAAGCCACCAGTATTGCAGACAACCATCTCCGGAGCGATGTCCTCCATTAAGAAGCCATTGTCCTTTAAGAAGAAGCCTACCAATGAGAAGGCGACCCTTTTCCAAGAGCCATCTGTATTTCAAGAGAAGCGCACCACTGAGCATGAGATGTCCATCTTAAAGGAATCATTGACCTTGCAGAAGACCAACTTTAAAGAGGATTCCCTTGTTAAGGAGCCATTAGTCTTTAAGAAGAAGCCTAGCACTGAGGAGGCAATCATGATGCCATTAATATTAAAGGAGCAGTGCATGACTGAGGGGAAGAGGTCCTGCCTGAAGCCATTAATATTGCAGGCGATCACCTCTGGAGAGAAGTCGCTCATTACAAAGCCATTGTCCATTAAAGAAAAGCCATCTACTGAGAAGGAGTCCTTTGCCGAGGAACCATCTGCATTGCAAGAGAAGCACATCACTCAGGAGGAGGTTTCCATCTTAAAGGAGCCCTCATCCTTGTTAAAGTCTCTAACCGAAGAGTCACTTTTTGATGAGACTTTGGCTTTTACAAAGAAGTGTACCATTGAGGAGGCACCCTCTACCAAGAAGCCTTTAATTTTAAAGAGGAAGCACACCACTCAGGGGACAATGTCCCACTTGAAGAAACCACTAGTATTACAGACCACCTCTGGAGAGAAGTCACTTATTAAGGAGCCACTGTCCTTTAAAGAAGAAAAAGTGTCTTTAAAGAAAAAGTGTACCATACAAGCGATGATGTCCATCTGTCCAGAACTGTTGGACTTTCAGGATATGATTGGTGAAGATAAGAATTCTTTCTTTATGGAGCCAGTGTCATTTAGGAAGAACCCTACAGCTGAGGAGACAGTACTTACCAAGACATCATTGTCTGTACGGAAAAAGAAAATTACTCAGGGGAAGATGTCCCACTTAAAGAAGCCACTGGTCTTGCAGAAGATCATTTCCAAGGAGGAGTCACTCTATAAGAAGCTGTTGCCCTTTACAATGAAATCTACAACTGAAGAAAAGTTCCTCTTCCAGGAACCATCTGCATTGAAAGAGAAGCACACCACCTTGCAGGAAGTGTCCCTCTCAAAAGAGTCATTGGCCATCCAGGAGAAGACTACCACTGAGGAGGAATTCTCTCAGGAACTATTTTCATTGCATGTTAAGCATACCAACAAAAGTGAGTCCCTCTTCCAGAAGGCTTTGGTCTTGCAAGAGAAGACTAATACCAAAGAGGATTCCTTGAAGAAGCTGTTGGCCTTGCAGGAGAAAAGCACCATGGAAGAAGAGTCCTTTATCAATAAGCTATTGGTTCTGAAGAAGGAGCTTTCTGCTGAGGCAGCCACAAACATAGAGATGCAATTATCTTTAAAGGAGCAGTCCACTGCTCAGGGAGAAGCGTTCCTCTTGAAGAAGCAGTTGGCTTTGAATGAGAACACCAGTGAAGAGGAGTTCCTTATTAAGCAGCCACTGGCCTTGGAGGGATATCCCAGCATCGAGGAGGGGGGAACCCTCTTCAAGAAGCTTTTGGCCATGCAAGAGGAGCCCAGCATTAAGAAGGAGGCTGTCCTCAAGGAGCCCACTGTTGACAAAGAAGCTCACTTTAAGGAAACTTTGACCTTGCAGGAGAAGCCCAGCATTGAGCAAGAGGCCCTCTTTAAGCAACACTTGGCTTTGTGGGAGAAGCCCAGCACTGAGAAGGAGGCCATCTTCAAAGAGTCTTTGGACTTGCAGGAGAAGCCCAGCATTGAGAAGGAGACCCTCCTCAAAAAGCCATTAGCCTTGCAGATGTCTACCATCAATGAGGCATTCCTCTTAGAAGATATGATAGCTCTGAATGAGAAACCCACCACTAGGAAGGAGTTGTCCTTCAGGGAGCCATTAGCCTTACTAGAGAGTCCCACCTACAAGGAAGACACCTTTCTCAAAACATTCTTGATTCCCCAAGTTGGAACCAGCCCAAATGTGTCTGGCACTGCCCCTGAATCCATAACAGGCAAGTCCAGCATTGCTACCGTGACCAGCATGGGCAAATCTGGTACCATCAACGAGGCATTCCTCTTCGAAGATATGATAACTCTGAATGAAAAACCCACCACTGGGAAAGAGTTGTCCTTCAAGGAGCCATTGGCCTTACAAAAGAGTCCCCCCTGTAAGGAAGACACCTTTCTGGAAACATTCTTGATCCCCCAAGTTGGAACCAGCCCATATGTATCTAGCACCACCCCTGAATCCATAACAGGCAAGTCCAGCATTGCTACCATGACCAGCGTGGGCAAGTCCAGTACCACCACCGAGTCCAGTGCATGTGAATTTGCTTCTGATAAACCTTTCTCACCACAGGCCAAGGGACCACCAAAGGAGGTATTCATCTCTCTTTCTTCTTAAATTAGATAAAGTGTTCTTTGATATCCTGGACGTGGCTGCTAGCAAAGTGTTTTTTTGTTTTGTTTTTTTTTGTTTTTTTTTTTGTTTTTTGCCTTCCTAAGCAGTTGAGCCATATACAGTAAGTTATTGAGAGTATCCCTCTACCTAGTGAGAGGGTGATATTTCTTGGGTTTACTTCTGGTTTTATTTAATGATACGTGATGCAGAATCATCTCTTCTCACTGTTTATAGCCTGAGGTTACCCATGATATGGAATATATTTCCCAGGTTCTTTGGCATTTTTCTCTTAAATCAAGTTGGCCTTGTAGAATCTCTTGACTTCCTGATTGGCACAGTGATAGATCTAAGCAATCAGAAAGTATTTATTCCAGTAATACCACAAGGGTCTGGACTACTGTGCTGTATACTTGGGCTTTGCAGTAGTGGCCAGGTAATTTCATTCAGGAAATTGCCTTTCTTAATAATTGTAATTTGCATCACAATGGGCTTTGGTTAAAAAAAATGGGCAAAGTTCATAGGAGCATCTCCCAAGAAAGGTGGTCTTTACATTGTAAATTTGAATAATGAAGGGATGGTATTTAGCAAGCAGGAGGAGAAATGTCCTTTTTGTAGCAAAACAACCTGGGTAAAGGTATAGAAGGGAGGAAAAGACTACCAAAATGAATTGGGCCAGATCAAAGCATTGACATAATTAGGGACCTAAGAAGACAGGTAACACAGCTGAAATAATAAAATAAGAATGTCCATCTTGGAGAATCTTGAGCTTACCTATAAAAAGGGTCCCTTGTTCCAAGGGCAGCGAAGGTATATACAACAAAAACTAGGCATTTCTTGATCACTGGACCATATGAGGATTGCACGGCCAAGGAGTACTGTGTTGTGGCCCAACATATACAAGGCTTGAGACACCTTAGCAGAAGAAGACAGTGGAGAGAAAGGACTAATCCTTGATATGTATGTGCTAAGTCTTCCTTGGAATAATTCTCCTCATAATATATCTTTTTGGTGATTTCTAAGCAGATAACCCCATGGGAAGATATTGACGAGGACAGCAGTGATCCAAGTTTCAACCCAATGTATGCCAAGGAAATCTTCAGTTACATGAAGGAGAGAGAGGTATGTAGGTTTCTTGGATTTGGGGGTGGGCAATGATTTCTAGTTTTCGTTTCCTCATCATTCCATCCTTCAGTATGCAAGTTGAAAGGGTTGGTAATAATGATGATAAAAATAATAATAGCAACAACTAACAGTAGCTTTCTGTGAGTTGGATATTATACTAACAGATTTGTAGATATTATCTTAATTCTCTTAGTGACTTCATGATGATAGGCATTATTATCTCCCTCTTATAGATAGAGGAAACTGCCCAGAGTCATGTAAGTGGTATATGGTAGAGCTGGGATATGAGCTAAAATCTGATTACCTTGAAGACCATAATCCTGTACATCTAATTGCTAAGAAGACAGTCTTAGACATAAAAATGGTCAAGTAGTCTCTGAGTGGCTGTTCTTAGAGATCTTTTTCCTTCCCTATGCATGTTTCTGGCATTGTATGCAAAATCGTATTCTTTATTTCATCTCTCCAAACTGGTGAAATTTTATTTCTCCTTTGAAATCTGCCAGTCTCCTTTACCACTAATATTCATCAATTCCAAAGTTTCTTCTATCTCTCTCAACAGAATAGATGGGACCAAGATTATCTACCAAGTAGAATTTTTAGCATGTCATGTATAAGAGGGTGGGTGGATGGAAACCCACCTACAGATCCACCTATCCTCTTTATAGAGAGAGTGCAATTGATTGACTCCAAAGCCCACACTTTTTCTGGCATACCTAAGTAAGGGACATCTTTGTTATAATAAAAGTGTGAGCCTTGGTTCAGCAGTATCAGTTTCACTTGAGATCTTGTTAGAAATGCAGATACCTAGCCCCATTCCAGACCTTCTAAATCAAAATCTGAAGTTTTACATGATCCCCAAGTAGTGCATATGTATGTTAAAGTTTGAGAAGTGCTGTTCTACATAGCATGGTATTGTGCTTTAGATTGAATTGCAAAGAAGGGGCAGAACCTTTTTGGCATTTGTCTACAGCTATAGGTATGTTTCTGCCCTTATTCCCCCTGGATTCTTCAATATCCACTCTGACACTTGAATATCACATGTGTCTATTTCCCAAAGGATAACTGCAACTTGCCTGGAAAAGGATACTTTGATCTGCCCCTATCTAATACCAGTTGAAAATAAGGAGTTAGAACTATGAGGGAGAAGTTAATTGTTAAGTTACAATTTTGAACTACAAGAAGAGTTTATTTATTAACATTTCTTTCTCATCAATGCCAGGAACAGTTTATACTTACAGATTACATGAACAAGCAGATTGAAATCACCAGTGACATGAGGGCCATTCTTGTGGACTGGTTGGTGGAGGTGCAGGTAAGCCTGACAACTCCTGCTTTAAGGAGCTGCTGTTCTCTTTCTCATTCAGGGCTGCCAGGCCAGAAGCATGGTAAAAATGTACTGGGTCTATAGAGTTGAATAAGCTGTGGTTCCTGCCCTCAAGGAGCTCATGATTTAAGAGGCAAGATAAGATATGCCAACAAATTAGTATAATAGAAAGTGGAATATACTAAGTACTCTAAGAGTGTTTCAAATAAAATACTGTGAGAACTAATTGGAAGGAGAGACTTTCTAGAAAAGGCAGTGACGGTATGGTCGTTTTATCATTCTTAAAGTCTTGTAAAAGTATATCTAGTGATTTGGATTGGAGTCGATGACAAAGTCTTTCAAGCTTTGGGTGGAATGGATAATAGGAAGTACAGTGTGGCACAGGACATCGCAGGTAGCTGTTTGTCCAAGGTTAGACATTGAGGGAATACTGCTATGAATACTTAGTTATTATTTTATACTAAGGAAGGAGAGCCCAGAGTAGTACATAGCATATAGTGGGGGTTCAGTAAGTATTTGTTGAATGAATGGAAGTGAGAGAATTGCTATGTAGTTTGCAAGGAAACATACAGCATGGTCAGTCTATGCCCAGCAGTCTTAGTATGTAATTAGGAAGAAAATACAATATAGTTTTATATCCTTTGTTAAATATCAGAGGAGTGGTTCAGGCTCATTTTGGAGTGACAGACCAAGGAATTGTGGTGGACACAGTATATCTGAACATCAGAAAAGCATGAAAATGTCTCTCGTCTTATGAAAATGGTAGAGAACAGTAAATCAGATAAGAGTAAAATTTGGGTAGATCTTAAATAAGTGAAATAGAACCCAAAGATTGCTTATCATTGCCAAGCTGGAAAGAAATTTCTAGTGACTGCCATTGGACTTTATTCTGCTTAACATTCTCATTAGTGATGTAAATGGGAACAGAGAAGATGTATTCATTAAATTCCTGGATGGCATGAAACTAGGAGTAGGGATAGGAAATAAACGGCTTACAGAGAAAAAATATCTCTGCCAGCTGGAATGATGAACTAAATATTTTTTATTTAAAGTTTTTGTTATTGCATAAAAATGTACATTATAGCAAAAAGAAATTATAATTACCTGTGATCCCACAACCCTAAACTGCTGTTCTCATTTGTTTGCATATATTATCTCCCCATCTTAAACAGTGGTTATCCATTAGGGGTGCACCTCAGAATCAGATGCCCAGGTCCTATCCCGGACTTATCCAATCAGAATTGTGGGGATGTGGCCCAGGCACACATATTTTTATAAAGCTCCGCAAGTTATGTTAATGTATACCCTTGAAAGAGAATCTCAGTTCTAGAAAATACCATATTGTTTTCATAACTGTAGTTATATGTAGTACTTTTATAACTCTTTGGGTTTTTTATTTTAAAATAACCAAATAACAAAAATGACTTTTTGGATATACAGTTCCATAAATTTTTTTTTTAAATTTATTTATTATTATTATACTTTAAGTTGTAGGGTACATGTGCATAACGTGCAGGTTTGTTACATATGTATACTTGTGCCATGTTGCTGTGCTGCACCCATCAACTCGTCATTTACATCAGGTATAACTCCCAATGCAATCCCTCCCACCTCCCCCCTCCCCATGATAGGCCCCGGTGTGTGATGTTCCCCTTCCTGAGTCCAAGTGATCTCATTGTTCAGTTCCCACCTATGAGTGAGAACATGCGGTGTTTGGTTTTCTGTTCTTGTGATAGTTTGCTAAGAATGATGGTTTCCAGCTGCATCCATGTCCCTACAAAGGACACAAACTCATCCTTTTTGATGGCTGCATAGTATTCCATGGTGTATATGTGCCACATTTTCTTAATCCAGTCTGTCACTGATGGACATTTGGGTTGATTCCAAGTCTTTGCTATTGTGAATAGTGCTGCAATAAACATACGTGTGCATGTGTCTTTATAGCAGCATAATTTATAATCCTTTGGGTATATACCCAGTAATGGGATGGCTGGGTCATATGGTACATCTAGTTCTAGATCCTTGAGGAATCGCCATACTGTTTTCCATAATGGTTGAACTAGTTTACAATCCCACCAACAGTGTAAAAGTGTTCCTATTTCTCCACATCCTCTCCAGCACCTGTTGTTTCCTGACTTTTTAATGATCGCCATTCTAACTGGTGTGAGATGGTATCTCATTGTGGTTTTGATTTGCATTTCTCTGATGGCCAGTGATGATGAGCATTTTTTCATGTGTCTGTTGGCTGTATGAATGTCTTCTTTTGAGAAATGTCTGTTCATATCCTTTGCCCACTTTTTGATGGGGTTGTTTGTTTTTTTCTTGTAAATTTGTTTGAGTTCTTTGTAGGTTCTGGATATTAGCCCTTTGTCAGATGAGTAGATTGCAAAAATTTTCTCCCATTCTGTAGGTTGCCTGTTCACTCTGATGGTAGTTTCTTTTGCTTTGCAGAAGCTCTTTAGTTTAATGAGATCCCATTTGTCAATTTTGGCTTTTGCTGCCATTGCTTTTGGTGTTTTAGACATGAAGTCTTTGCCCATGCCTATGTCCTGAATGGTACTACCTAGGTTTTCCTCTAGGATTTTTATGGTATTAGGTCTAACATCTAAGTCTCTAATCCATCTTGAATTAATTTTCGTATAAGGAGTAAGGAAAGGATCCAGTTTCAGCTTTCTACTTATGGCTAGCCAATTTTCCCAGCACCATTTATTCAATAGGGAATCCTTTCCCCATTTCTTGTTTCTCTCAGGTTTGTCAAAGATCAGATGGCTGTAGATGTGTGGTATTATTTCTGAGGACTCTGTTCTGTTCCATTGGTCTATAGCTCTGTTTTGGTACCAGTACCATGCTGTTTTGGTTACTGTAGCCTTGTAGTATAGTTTGAAGTCAGGTAGCGTGATGCCTCCAGCTTTGTTCTTTTGACTTAGGATTGTCTTGGAGATGCGGGCTCTTTTTTGGTTCCATATGAACTTTAAAGCAGTTTTTTCCAATTCTGTGAAGAAACTCATTGGTAGCTTGATGGGGATGGCATTGAATCTATAAATTACCTTGGGCAGTATGGCCATTTTCACGATATTGATTCTTCCTATCCATGAGCATGGTATGTTCTTCCATTTGTTTGTGTCCTCCTTTATTTCACTGAGCAGTGGTTTGTAGTTCTCCTTGAAGAGGTCCTTTACATCCCTTGTAAGTTGGATTCCTAGGTATTTGATTCTCTTTGAAGCAATTGTGAATGGAAGTTCATTCCTGATTTGGCTCTCTGTTTGTCTGTTACTGGTGTATAAGAATGCTTGTGATTTTTGCACATTAATTTTGTATCCTGAGACTTTGCTGAAGTTGCTTATCAGCTTAAGGAGATTTGGGGCTGAGACAATGGGGTTTTCTAAATATACAATGATGTCATCTGCAAACAGGGACAATTTGACTTCTTCTTTTCCTAACTGAATACCCTTGATTTCTTTCTCTTGCCTAATTGCCCTAGCCAGAACTTCCAACACTATGTTGAATAGGAGTGGTGAGAGAGGGCATCCCTGTCTTGTGCCAGTTTTCAAAGGGAATTTTTCCAGTTTTTGCCCATTCAGTATGATATTGGCTGTGGGTTTGTCATAAATAGCTCTTATTATTTTGAGGTACGTTCCATCAATACCAAATTTATTGAGCGTTTTTAGCATGAAGGGCTGTTGAATTTTGTCAAAAGCCTTTTCTGCATCTATTGAGATAATCATGTGGTTCTTGTCTTTGGTTCTGTTTATATGCTGGATTATGTTTATTGATTTGCGAATGTTGAACCAGCCTTGCATCCCAGGGGTGAAGCCCACTTGATCATGGTGGATAAGCTTTTTGATGTGCTGCTGAATCCGGTTTGCCAGTATTTTATTGAGGATTTTTGCATCGATGTTCATCAGGGATATTGGTCTAAAATTCTCTTTTTTTGTTGTGTCTCTGCCAGGCTTTGGTATCAGGATGATATTGGCCTCATAAAATGAGTTAGGGAGGATTCCCTCTTTTTCTATTGATTGGAATAGTTTCAGAAGGAATGGTACCAACTCCTCCTTGTACCTCTGGTAAAATTCAGCTGTGAATCCATCTGGTCCTGGACTTTTTTTGGTTGGTAGGCTATTAATTATTGCCTCAATTTCAGAGCCTGCTATTGGTCTATTCAGGGATTCAACTTCTTCCTGGTTTAGTCTTGGAAGAGTGTAAGTGTCCAGGAAATTATCCATTTCTTCTAGATTTTCCAGTTTATTTGCATAGAGGTGTTTATAGTATTCTCTGATGGTAGTTTGTATTTCTGTGGGGTCGGTGGTGATATCCCCTTTATCATTTTTAATTGCGTCGATTTGATTCTTCTCTCTTTTCTTCTTTATTAGTCTTGCTAGTGGTCTGTCAATTTTGTTGATCTTTTCAAAAAACCAACTCCTGGATTCATTGATTTTTTGGAGAGTTTTTTGTGTCTCTATCTCCTTCAGTTCTGCTCTGATCTTAGTTATTTCTTGCCTTCCGCTAGCTTTCGAATGTGTTTGCTCTTGCTTCTCTAGTTCTTTTAATTGCGATGTTAGAGTGTCAATTTTAGATCTTTCCTGCTTTCTCTTGTGGGCATTTAGTGCTATAAATTTCCCTCTACACACTGCTTTAAATGTGTCCCACAGATTCTGGTATGTTGTATCTTTGTTCTCATTGGTTTCTAAGAACATCTTTATTTCTGCCTTCATTTCGTTATGTACCCAGTAGTCATTCAGGAGCAGGTTGTTCAGTTTCCATGTAGTTGAGCGGTTTTGATTGAGTTTCTTAGTCCTGAGTTCTAGTTTGATTGCACTGTGGTCTGAGAGACAGTTTGTTATAATTTCTGTTCTTGTACATTTGCTGAGGAGTGCTTTACTTCCAATTACGTGGTCGATTTTGGAGTAAGTACGATGTGGTGCTGAGAAGAATGTATATTCTGTTGATTTGGGGTGGAGAGTTCTATAGATGTCTATTAGGTCTGCTTGCTGCAGAGATGAGTTCAATTCCTGGATATCCTTGTTAACTTTCTGTCTCGTTGATCTGTCTAATGTTGACAGTGGAGTGTTGAAGTCTCCCATTATTATTGTATGGGAGTCTAAGTCTCTTTGTAAGTCTCTAAGGACTTGCTTTATGAATCTGGGTGCTCCTGTATTGGGTGCATATATATTTAGGATAGTTAGCTCTTCCTGTTGAATTGATCCCTTTACCATTATGTAATGGCCTTCTTTGTCTCTTTTGATCTTTGATGGTTTAAAATCTGTTTTATCAGAGACTAGTATTGCAACCCCTGCTTTTTTTTGTTCTCCATTTGCTTGGTAAATCTTCCTCCATCCCTTTATTTTGAGCCTATGTATGTCTCTGCGTGTGAGATGGGTCTCCTGAATACAGCAGACTGATGGGTCTTGACTCTTTATCCAGTTTGCCAGTCTGTGTCTTTTAATTGGAGCATTTAATCCATTTACATTTAAGGTTAAGATTGTTATGTGTGAACTTGATCCTGCCATTATGATATTAACTGGTTATTTTGCTCGTTAGTTGATGCAGTTTCTTCCTAGCCTCGATGGTCTTTACATTTTGGCATGTTTTTGCAATGGCTGGTACCGGTTGTTCCTTTCCATGTTTAGTGCTTCCTTCAGGGTCTCTTGTAAGGCAGGCCTAGTGGTGACAAAATCTCTAAGCATTTGCTTATCTGTAAAGGATTTTATTTCTCCTTCACTTATGAAACTTAGTTTAGCTGGATATGAAATTCTGGGTTGAAAATTCTTTTCTTTAAGAATGTTGAATATTGGCCCCCACTCTCTTCTGGCTTGGAGAGTTTCTGCCGAGAGATCTGCTGTTAGTCTGATGGGCTTCCCTTTGTGGGTAACCCGACCTTTCTCTCTGGCTGCCCTTAAGATTTTTTCCTTCATTTCAACTTTGGTGAATCTGGCAATTATGTGTCTTGGAGTTGCTCTTCTCGAGGAGTATCTTTGTGGCGTTCTCTGTATTTCCTGGATTTGAATGTTGGCCTGCCCTACTAGGTTGGGGAAGTTCTCCTGGATGATATCCTGCAGAGTGTTTTCCAACTTGGTTCCATTTTCCCCCTCACTTTCAGGCACCCCAATCAGACGTAGATTTGGTCTTTTTACATAATCCCATACTTCTTGCAGGCTTTGTTCATTTCTTTTTCTTCTTTTTTCTTTTGGTTTCTCTTCTCACTTCATTTCATTCATTTGATCCTCAATCGCAGATACTCTTTCTTCCAGTTGATCGAGTCGGTTACTGAAGCTTATGCATTTGTCACGTATTTCTCGTGTCATGGTTTTCATCTCTTTCATTTCGTTTATGACCTTCTCTGCATTAATTACTCTAGCCATCAATTCTTCCACTTTTTTTTCAAGATTTTTAGTTTCTTTGCGCTGGGTACGTAATTCCTCCTTTAGCTCTGAGAAATTTGATGGACTGAAGCCTTCTTCTCTCATCTCGTCAAAGTCATTCTCCGTCCAGCTTTGATCCGTTGCTGGCGATGAGCTGCGCTCCTTTGCCGGGGGAGATGTGCTCTTATTTTTTGAATTTCCAGCTTTTCTGCCCTGCTTTTTCCCCATCTTTGTGGTTTTATATGCCTCTGGTCTTTGATGATGGTGATGTACTGATGGGGTTTTGGTGTAGGTGTCCTTCCTGTTTGATAGTTTTCCTTCTAACAGTCAGGACCCTCAGCTGTAGGTCTGTTGGAGATTGCTTGAGGTCCATTCCAGACCCTGTTTGCCTGGGTATCAGCAGCAGAGGCTGCAGAAGATAGAATATTTCTGAACAGCGAGTGTACCTGTCTGATTCTTGCTTTGGAAGCTTCCTCTCAGGGATGTACTCCACCCTGTGAGGTGTGGGGTGTCAGACTGCCCCTAGTGGGGGATGTCTCCCAGTTAGGCTACTCAGGGGTCAGGGACCCACTTGAGCAGGGAGTCTGTCCCTTCTCAGATCTCAACCTCCGTGTTGGGAGATCCACTGCTCTCTTCAAAGCTGTCAGACAGAGTCGTTTGTGTCTGCAGAGGTTTCGGCTGCGTTTGTTATTGTTTACTGTGCCCTGTCCCCAGAGGTGGAGTCTACAGAGACAGGCAGGTTTCCTTGAGCTGCTGTGAGCTCCACCCAGTTCGAGCTTCCCAGCAGCTTTGTTTACCTACTTAAGCCTCAGCAATGGCGGGCACCCCTCCCCCAGCCTCGCTGCTGCCTTGCCGGTAGATCACAGACTGCTGTGCTAGCAATGAGGGAGGCTCCGTGGGTGTGGGACCCTCCCGGCCAGGTGTGGGATATGATCTCCTGGTGTGCCTGTTTGCTTAAAGCACAGTATTGGGGTGGGAGTTACCCGATTTTCCATGTGTTGTGTGTCTCAGTTCCCCTGGCTAGGAAAAGGGATTCCCTTCCCCCTTGCGCTTCCCAGGTGAGGCAATGCCTCCCCCTGCTTCAGCTCTCGCTGGTCGGGCTGCAGCAGCTGACCAGCACCGATCCTCCGGCACTCCCCAGGGAGATGAACCCAGTACCTCAGTTGAAAATGCAGAAATCACTGGTCTTCTGTGTCGCTCGCGCTGGGAGTTGGAGACTGGAGCTGTTCCTATTCGGCCATCTTAGTTCCATAAAATTTTAACATTTGTTTTGAAATAATGGATCCATAAGAAATTGAAAAAAAAGGACAAAGAGAGCTTGTATACCTTTCACCCTAGTTTATCCCGAAGATGACATCTGATATAACTATAGTATAGTGTCATGGTCAGGAAATGGACTTTGTTATAATCCACAGACCTTGTTTAGATTTCAGCAATTTTACATGCACTCATTTGGGGGTGTGTATAGTCTATTTGATCACATGTGTAAATAAATATTTAGTTTATTTTCTTCACGTGTTAATTTTGTAATCACTACCATAGTTAAGGTACAGAACTGTTCCGTCGCCACAAGGATCCCTCATGCCACTTTTGTTAGCCACAACTATCTCCCTTCCCTCTCCTTCCTGTCCCTGACAAATTATTTGTTTTCCATCTCTATAATTTTGTCATTTCATGAATGTTATATAAATGGAATCATACAGTGTATAGCCTTTTGAGCTTGATGTTTATTACTCACCATAATTCCCCTGAGATCCATCCAAGTTGTGTGTATGAATAGTTCATTCCTTTTTGTTGCTAAGTAGTATTCCATGGTACAGATGTACCATGGTAATATGGTTTGGCTGTGTCCACACCCAAACCTTATCTTGAATTATAGTTCCCATAATCCCCATGTGTTGTGGGAGGGACCCAGTGGGAGGTAAGTGTATCATGGGGGCGGGTTTTTCCCATGTTGTTCTTGTGATAGTGGATATGTCTCACGATATCAGATGGTTTTATAAAAGGCAGTTCTCCAGCACACACTCTCTTGCCTGCCACCATGTAAGATGTGCCTTTGCTGCTCCATCACCTTTCGCCATGATTGTGAGGCCTCCACAGCCGTGTGGAGCTGTGAGTCCATTAAACCTCTTTTTCTTTATAAATTACCCAGTCTCAGGTATTTCTTCATAGAAGTATGAAAATGGACTAATACACATGGTATGTTTAACCATTCACCTACTGAAGGACTTTTGGGTTGTTACTAGTTTTTGACTATTAAGGATAAAATTACTATGAATATTTGAATACAGATTTTTTGTGACTATAGTTTTTATTTCTCTGGGATTAATACTGAAGAGTGTGACAGTTCTATTAATTTTTAGCATATGTATTGATTTGCGTAACCACCACTAGGATTAGGAAATAGAACAGTTTGATCATGCCATAAAAACTTCCTTATGTTATCTGTTTAGAGTCACACCCACCTCCCACCCCTAACTTCTGGAAACCACTGATCTATTCTCTATCTTTGCCTTTTCAAGAATATTGTATAAATGATTTGCATTATATGTAACCTTATGAGACTGGCTTCTTTCATTCAGTATGATGCCTTTAAAATTTATTCAAGTTGTTGCAGATATCATTAATTCATTCTTTTTATTGCTGAGTGGTATTCTGTGGTTCAGATATATCACAGTTTATCCATTCTCCTGTGGAAGTGTATTTAGTTTGTTTCCAGATTTTGATAACTGTGAAAAGAACTGTACATTAATGTACAGGTTTTTATGTGAAGATATGTTTTAATTTCTAATGTCAGCACACAGGAGTGGGATTGTTGGGATGTACGATAAGTGTATGTTTAACTTAATTAGAAATTGCCACAGAGTGGCTGTACATCTTATATTCTCACCTCCAGTGCATGAGAGTTCTGGTTACTCTGCATTCTTGTCAGCACTTAGTTTTGCTAGTACTTTATTTTACCCATCTAATAGGTATATAGAGGAATCTCCTCATAGTTTTAATTTTTATTTCTTTAAGTTCTAATAATGTTGACAACCATACTTACCATGCATATATCCTCTTTGATGAAATGTCTGTTCAAGTCTTTTCCCAGTTATAAATAGGTTAGTTCATTTCCTTAGTGTCAAGTTATGAGAGTTCTTTACATATTCTGGATACAAATCCTTTGTTGGATATGTGATTTATAAGTATATTCTCTCAGTCTGTAGTTTTTCTTTTTCTTACCAGTGTCTTTCCCAGAGCAAAATTTTTTAATTTTGATAAAGTCCAGTTTATCAATGCTTTCTTTATGGATTGTACTTGCTTCTAAGAACTCTTTGCCTAAACCTAGGTCAGGAATATTCTCTCTCTCTCTCTCGTGTGTGTGTGTGTGTGTGTGTGTGTGTGTGTGTGTATTTAAATTTATTTGTTTGTTTGTTTATTTATTTATTTATTTATTTATTTATTTATTTTTGAGACAGAGTTTTGCTCTTGTTGCCCAGGCTGGAGTGCAATGGCATGGTCTCAGCTTACTGCAACCTCTGCCTCCTGGGTTCAAGCGATTCTCCTGCGTTAGCCTTCCAAGTAACTGGGATTACAGGCGCCTGCCACCATGCCCAGCTAATTTTTTAATTTTTAGTAGAGATGAAGTTTCACCATGTTGGCCAGGCTGGTCTCAAACTCCTGACCTCAGGTGATCCGCCTGCCTCGGTCTCCCAAAGTGCCAGGATTACAGGCATGAGCTACTGTGCCCGACTTCTTTCCTATATTTTATCTAAAAGGTTTATAGTTTTACATGTTACATTAAATCTATAGTCCATTTTTAGTTAATTTTTGTATAAGGTGTGAGATTTAGGTCAAGGTTCTTTTTTTGCATATGAATGTCTAATTGTTCTAACACCATGTGTTAGAATTAAAAACTATACTTTCTTCATGGAATTGTTTTTGCACCTTGCTAAAAACAGTTTTTATGGGTCTATACCAATATTCTGTTTCCTTTATCTCTGTGTCTCTTCCTTCACCAATATCACACTGTCTTTATTTCTGTAGTTTTATAGTTAGTCTTAAAACTGGATATTGTGATATTTTCAACTCTTTTTTTTTAAAAAAACTGGCCGGGAATGGTGGCTCATGCCTGTAATCCCAACACTTTGGGAGGCTGAGGCAGGTGGATCATGAGGTCTAGAGTTTGAGACCAGACTGACCAACGTGGTGAAACCCCCATCTCTACTAAAAATACAAAAATTAGCCAGGTGTGGTGGCACGCACGTGTAATCCCAGCTACTCAGGAGGCTGAGGCAGAAGAATCGCTTGAACCCGGGAGGCGGAGATTACAGTAAGCCAAGATCACACCACTGCACTCCAGCCTGGGCAATAGAGCGAGACTCCATCTCCAAACAACAACAACAACAACACAAAACAAAAAAACACCTATTTTAGCTATTCTAGTTCCTTTGCCTTTCTATATAAATTTTAGAATCAGTTTATATCTTAAACATATTTCTAGGAGTTTGATTGGAATTGAGATATATTTTGTGCAGAAAAGAGTTAAAATAATAGGCCTGATACTGCTGTCCCTAGAAAGGTCTATTCTCAAGGTTGGCCCTTGGCTGGTAATCTGGAAACTTGGCCGGTAAGCAGTCCGTACACTAATGTAAAATTTCCCCGAATGATAATTGTGGCTTACTGTGCTTAAACTCTTTATGCAAACAATGTGGTTTAGGCTGAACACCTTTCCTTTTGGGAGTCTGGAACTTCAGAACATGCTAGGCACAGAGTGTTTACTTGACCAGTTCCCAGTAAAATTTTGGGCACTGAGTGATAGTAAGCTTCCTGGTAGACAACACTTTCCACGTATTGTCGCAACTCATTGCTAGAGGAATTAAGTGCATCCTGACGTGACTACTGACAGGATTCTTAGAAGCTTGCTTGTGGCTTTGTCCAGACTTTGCTCCATGCTTCTTATCCCTTTGCTGATTTTGCTTTGTATCCTTTCACTGAAATAAATCATAGTCATGAGTATGACTATATGCTGAGTCCTGTGAGCCCTCCTAGGAAATCATTGTGCTTGAGGGGGTCTTAGGGAACCCCAGTACACATCTATAGGTGAATTCAGATAGAATTGACATGTTACTATGTTGAATCTTCCAACCTATGGTATGTCTCTACATTTATTTAAATTTTCTTTGATTTATTTTTCTCATCATACAGATCCTATACATGTTTTGTTAGATTTAGAAAAAATATTTTCTTTTATTGAAGCTATTGTAAACGATGTTTTTTAAATTTAGCTTTCTATTTGTACATTGCCAGTGTGAAATACGGTTGATAATTGTGTGTTGGCCTTGTATTCTGTGACTTTGCTAAAACTCGGGAGTTCTTTTTTTGTAGATTTCTTGGGGTTATCTACATAGATAATTGTGTCATCTGCAAATGGGGACCGTTTTATTTCTTCCTTTCTAATCTCCATGCTTTTTATTTCATTTTCATGTTTTATTATACTGCCTGAGACTTCCATTATGATGTTGATATAGAAGCAATAAGAATGGACAGCATTGCCTTGCTCCTGATCTTAGGAGGAAAGCATTGACTTTAACTATTAGTGTGATTTTAACTGTAGGACTTTTGTAAACACCTTTGATCAGGTTGAGAAAGTTACTCTCTATTTCTAGTTTGATGCTGTATAATATATTTTTTATCATGAATAAATGTTGGACTTTGTCAAATGCTTTTTTCCTGCATCTATTGATATGATTTTTTTTTTGTTTTAGACTAATATAGTAAGTTACATCAATTGATCTTCAAAAATAGAAGCAACCTTATATTTATATTCCTGAGATAAGCCCTATTTTGTCCTGGTATATTTTTCTTTTTATGTATTGCTGGATTTGATTTGCAATATTTTGTTGAGGATTTTTACATCTATATTTATGATGGATGTTGGGATGTTGGTCTGTAGTGTTCTGGTTGGGTTTTTTATTTGTTTGTTTTTTGTTCTGGTATCAGAATAATAGTGATCTTGTAAAATAAGTTGGGAACTATCCGCAACCCTTCTGTTTTCTGGAAGGGATGTGTAGAACTGATGTCATTTCTTCTTTAAATGTTTGGTAGAATTTGCAAGTGAAAACATTGGAGCCTGGAGGGTTTTTTCCCCCAAAAGGTTTTCAGTGAAGAATATCATTTCTTTAATAGTTATAAGGTTATTTAAGTTATCTATTTCATATTGGTGACTTTTGGTAGTTTGCAGTTTTCAAGGAGTTGGTCCCTTTCATCTAAGTTGTCGAATTTATGTGCATAGAGCTGCTCATAGTGTTCCCTCTTTCATTCCTGATACTGGTAATTTGTGTCTTCTCTTGTTTTGTTTGTCAGTCTTGCTAGAGGTTTGTTAATTTTATTCATCTTTCCAAAGAACCAGATTTTGGTTTCATCCATTTTTCCTTATTTTTCTTTTTAGTATTCTTCATATCTGCTCTAATTTTTATAGTTTTAAAAATAGTTCCCTTTCTTCTTGCTTATGTCTTAATTTCTTTATTATCCATGGTGATTTTCTATGTACTAACTCTGTTACTGACACAGGAGTACTGAAGTCTTCAGCGATAATTGTGGATTTGTCTATTTCTAAGTTTTGTCATTTTTTGGTTTGTGTTTTTTGAAGTTCTGTTGTTAGGAACATACACATTTAGGATTATTATATCTTCTTTATATTTATTTCTGACTTTTTCTTCATATAACAATGGTTATATGATTGCAAACATCTTTCCAGTCAAACTGACATATTTCTATATCCATTTTGTTTGCAGTATGGTATTTCTCTTCTGTCGTACCCATCCTGCTATTAATGGACATTTAGGTTATTTTCAAATATTGCTCTTTGAAATAACCCTGTAGTGAATATACATATATGTGCATTTTTTATAATTTTACTATTGTTTCTTTGGACCAAATGACTAGGAATAGGGTTATTAGATCAAAACATGCACATGAAAAATTTTTGTACATGTTGACAACTGTCCTTCTGAAATGTCATGACCACTTATGCTTTTACCATTACTGAATGAAAATGCTTATTTTCCCATAATCTTATCAACACAAGAACTTATATTTTTTACCATCCGATAAGTGAAACATTTTAATGTGTTATTTTAGTTAGATGTACAGAAGCATTGGCATTTTAAGTAGTCAGGTTTATCAGTTCTTTCCCTTATAGCTTTAAGATTTGTTTCTTGCTTAGGAAAGTCATTAGTCCAGAATTATATAAATATTTCTCCAAATTTTTTTCTAGAATATTTATAGTTTCATTTCTACTTCTAAATCCTTAGTCTGTTTGGTGTCAGAATCTAAACACCTTTCTCCAATGATTATCCAGTTATTCTAACACCATTTATTTTCATTATACACTGGTTTGAAATGACACCTTTATCATATATACTTGAGTTTGTTTGTAGTCTTTCCAGTTCTCTTCCATTGATCTATTTGTCCACTCCAACATCAGTAGTATGCTGTTTTTATTATTATGGCTTTGTAATACAGTTATTGCCTCTTTACTCATCTTTTATAAAATATTCCTGGTTGTTCTTGCATATTAATTTTTCCAGGTGAGCTGTAGAATAATTTTGTCAAGTTTTCAAAAATAGCCCGTTAGGATTAATTCAGGAAAAATTCGCAGACTTTATAATATCGAACTTACTAAGTCAGTTATGTTGTGTCTATTTACTTCCCAGGTATTTTAGAATTTCAAGTTTGAAAAAATTGTCTTCATATTGGTCCCACTAACTTAAAAATGTTTTTCTTGAGTATTGAGAATTTTTTAAATGTTATGAGTGTTATCCTTTTTCCAAGATTTATTGCTAGTATATTGGGAAACAGTTGATTTCTTAATGTATTTTATGTTCATCTACTTTGCTGAAATTAGTCATGATTTGTTTAATTTACTCTTGGGCTTGATATGCTTATAGTTTATTTAGAATTTTTGCATCTTTGCTCATAAATCAGATTCCTTTTTAAGTTTCTATTGAAGGATGCTGTCATTATTAAGTGTGGTTTAATAAAGATTTAATAAAAGTCTTTATAAAGGATTACTCTAGCTTTTTAATTTAATTAGGGAAATGTTCTGGCAGTACTAAATTTAACACAGGAATTGTATTTTCCTTGAGGAACTTTTCCATGAACCCATCAATGTGTATAGTGCCATTTTTGTGTGTGATTCTTTGAGAAATTTTTCTAATAACAATGGCTATTGGCCTAGTAAGGCTTTCTTGCCCTTCTTGTGTCGTTTTTATAGTTTATATTTTCCTGTTTTGTTTTGTTTTGTTTTGAGACAGGGTCTCACTCTGTCACCCAGACTGGAGTACAGTGGCGCAATCTTGGCTCACTGCAATCTCCGCCTCCCAGGCTGAAGCTCTTCTCCTGCCTCAGCCTCCAGAGTAGCTGGGATTACAGGTGTGTGCCACTACTGCCCAGCTAATTTTTGCACTTTTAGTAGAGGCGGGGTTTCACCATGTTGGCCAGGTTTGTCTCAAACTTCTGACCTCAAATGATCCACCCACTTTGACCTCCCAGAGTGCCGGGATTACAGGTGTGAGCCACCGCGCCTGGCCTTGTAGTTTATATTTTCCTAGAAATGTATCCATTTCTTGGATATATTGTTATTATCGTAGATTGTACATAATATTTTATAACCCTTTATAATGATTTCTTTTCTCATTGTATGATGTGTTATCTTCCTCACATGTGCTTGCATTCATATCTACATGTTCTTTTCCTCAATGTTCCTCACAAGCAGTTTTTTAAAAATCCTCTAGTCTTTTCAAAGAACCAGCTCATGGGTAAATAGATACCTTTTCTGTAAACCAAACACCGCATGTTCTCACTCATAGGTGGGAACTGAACAATGAGATCACTTGGACTCAGGAAGGGGAACATCACACACAGGGGCCTATCATGGGGAGGGGGGAGGGGGGAGGGATTGCATTGGGAGTTATACCTGATGTAAATGATGAGTTGATGGGTGCAGCACACCAACATGGCACAAGTATACATATGTAACAAACCTGCACGTTATGCACATGTACCCTACAACTTAAAGTACAATAATAATAAATAAATTTAAAAAAAATAAAAAAATAATAAAAATTCATTTAACATCTGCTTTTATTTTTATTTTATTCTTGTTTTACTAAGGTTTATTTTGTTGTTTTCCCTAGCTTCTTGAAATGAATGCTAAGTCTGTTTTAATTATTCTTGACTTCATAACAAAAGATCCAAAGCTATACATTTTCTTCTTAGTTCTGAGTATATCCCATTAATTTTGAAAAATAGTTTTGTAGCTATCTTGATTTTTCTCAATAATCTGCAGTCGCAATTTTTATTTCCTCTTTGACCCTGTTTTTTGGTGTTTTCAGTGCTTAACATTTTAAAAATATGTTCCTTTTCTTTATTTGATTTATCCTTTTATTATAAATTTCTAGATTTATTTCATTGTGTATTGAAAATGTGACCTGAATAATTTCTTTCTTAAAGTTAATAAGGTTTTCTTCCTGGTTTCAGGTATAATAATTTTGTATAAATGATTCACTGAAGAACTGTATTCTCTATAGGGCAATGATCATTATATCAATTTTGGCTTAATAATTACATAATTCATATGCTAATTTATTTTTTCTAATTTATCAAAGCCTAAGAGCAGTATGGTAACTACCCACAAATACTATTGCTTAGTTAATTTCTCCTGGCATTTCTTCACCTCTGCCATCCTACCTTAACCTCCTTGATTTATACAATATTTTAACTGAAAAATTCTGAAAAGGAATTTTGAGGAAAGAGACTTTATTCCAGTGAACAGTTTGCAAGCCAGGAGATACAGCCTTCAGTGTAAAATAAAGGTGTGCTCCTGAGAAAAAAATTAAGGGTTTAGGTTTTCCAGCAAAAATTCCCACCCAGATTGCCAATCAGGTCTATTTATGCAAACGAAAAATTCAAACTTGCTTAGTTCTGATTGGTATATGGTATACACAGCTGAGTTCTGATTGGTTGATACAGTGGAACTTTCATTGGCTGGTAACTCTGATTGGCCAAGGCAAGTGAACTCCGAAAGTCTCAAAATTAAAAATGTGTGAGTTTTACACAGACCTCTGAGCACCTATGTGACCTCTAGTCAGCAAATGGTCACTTGGCTGTATTTCAAATTTTGACCCAGGTAGTTACTGAGGATCCATCCTGAAAGATTGGCTGTTTCAGGTTTACATTTGTTCACAGTGTATATGTGTAAGTGTTCATATATATATGTGTGTGTGTGTGTGTGTTTGTGTGTGTGTACATAATAACACTTTTCTCCTAACTCTGTGGGGTAACAACTATAAATTGTTTGGGTGTATTCTTACAGATCCTTTATTGTATGTCTTACCACTTTTTTTTAAAGTTTTTTTTATTATCCTTTTAAAATCCTAGGTTATATGAGCAATACATGAAATATAGCTTTTAATTGTGTGGGTTACATATTTTTGTTGTATGAATAATATGAATAGGTTATGCTGTACACATTGCTCTGCACCTTGCTTTTTTAGGAATAAGTCTTAGTCATCTTTCCATATAAGTATAGATCTACAACATTCTTTTAAACTGTGGCATGATATCTTTTTATGTGAATATAGTCTGTATTTAGTTAACGAACTCTTTTGATAGACTTGGTCTGTTAATTTCCCCTCAAGTAAGCTGAGATAATTTGCATAGTTTAGTTCATTCCTTCTTCTGATTTTAGTTAAAATAGTCTAGGCTTTTAGATCCAGATTATATGTAATATATTGTCTTCCCTATGGATAATTATTTTTGACATTTCTGGATGTGAGCCTGTTTTCCTTAATTTTGTCTGGTATATTGTGAGTCCTTTCAATCTAAAAGTTCATTATTTCTTTGACTCAGATAAATTTTTATCTTTTGTTTTTTGACATTATTACCCTTCTGCCTTTTCTCTTCGTGTGTGTGTCTCCAGAATTTATTCCCTCAAGTTTTTATTCATTATCTTCAATATTCTTTTATCTCTTAATTCTGGGAGAATTTCTTAAGGTAGCCATTGGAATAACTGATTTGGTTTTGGCAGTATCTAATATGCTGTTCATTGCCTCCGTTACATTGTTTAAATTAGTTCCTTTTTTCATCAGAAATCAGTCTTTCTGGATCCCAGAATGTCCTCTTTTTATAGATTCAGTGTCCTCTCAGACCTTGTTGAGGGTGTACTCTTTAAAAGTGTATTTCAGTTCTTTGGAATAAAAAGATTGCGTAGATAGACACTTACTCTGATTCTTCAGGATTTTTCTCCTTTAAAAATTACTTGTTCTTTTTTTTTATACATCTGGTTGATTTTCTCTGTATTTGTAGAAGGTGGTAGATCTTTGAGTTTTGGAATTTGAGGCGGATTTTATCAGATTTGTCTCCTAGTTCAAGACTAAGAGTATTCTTTATATGTTCTATAGTTTTGATTTATTTGTTACTTCCCTTTTGTTTCTTCTTACCCATCTCTAGATAGGGAGAGCAGTTGTTTCTGAAGAATTGGGAGAGTGTTACATAACCAGAGGCACTTGTGAGGAAAGGAGAGAACCTTGCTAATGTGCTGAAGGGCTTCTTGTCCATATTTGTTGTAGCTGCTTGAAGTTACCTGCAGCACTACCCCTGTTTTCTGACCAGCACAGAGACGCTTGTTTGGAGCCTGATGCTAAGAGGGCCGAAAACCATTATCATGTGAAGAATAGTTAGACGAAGTCAAGTTATTTGTTTTAGAATGGGAAAGGTTTATAGGAGACATAATAACTATCTTCAGTAGTTAAAGGGTTGTCACAACAAGGATTAGACTTGTTTTATGTGGTTCCAAGTGGTAGAATTATGTTAGAAGGGTATCATCTTATATTCAAGGAAGGAGAATTGCTATAACTGACACAGCTGGTGTTTTAAATATTTATTGCCTCTAGATTTCAAACATTCATTCAGATATAACCCACACACTTTGATGTTACCACTTGATACCAACATGCATGAATGCATGCATAAGTGGCCAAGTGCCTATGTGAGGTAGTAGGAGGCTATGCAAGCACTGGCTGTGCCATTTGCTCACAGAGGCATTATCCTTAGAGAACTGCTGCTTTCCATTCCTATGCTCTTTTTATTTTTCATAATCACCTTACTGTAATTTCTTGATACTTAACATGGTAGTCATTACTTTTCACATGCATGAGCTCGTTCCATCCCTTTCTCCTGACATTCCTTTAGACAATGTGGTAGGCAGAATAAAATGTCCATTTTCTAATCCATAGAACCTGTACATATGTTACCTTACCTAGTAAAGGGGAATTAAGTTAGCAGATGGAATTAAGGTTGCCTATCAGCTTAATTTAAGATAGTGCAATTATCCTCCATTACCCAAGTGGGCCCAATGTAATCATAAGGATCCTTAAATATAGAAAAGGGAGGCAGAGAGTGATATAATATGAGAACAACTTGGCTGGCTATTGCTGGCTTTGAAGGTGGAAGGGCCCACAGAACAAGGAATGCAGGCTGCCTCTAGAAGCTAGAAAAAAAAAAAAAAACAAGAAAATGGATTCTCTACTAGAACCTCCAGAAAGCAACACAGCCTTGATGACACCTTGATTTTTAACCCAGCAAGACTCATTTTGGCCTTCTGGCCTCTAGATCTGTAATATAAAGAATTGGTGGTGGTGTAAGGCATTACGTTTGTGGTAATTTATTATAGCACTGTGTTAGATCATTCTCACATTGCTATAAAGAAATACTTGGGACTGGGTAATGTATTTAAACAAAAAAGGTTTAACTGGCTTACAGTTCTGCAGGCTGTATAAGCATGATGCTGGCATCTGCTCAGCTTCTGGGGAGGCCTCATGGAGCCCTCATGGAGCTTTTTACTTATCACAAAAGGTGAAGCAGGAGCAAGCACATCACATGGCAAAAGCAGGAGCAAGTGGGGGAAGTGCCATGCACTTTTAAACAACCAGATTTTGCAAGAACTCACTATGATGAGGACAGCATCAGGCCATGAGGGATCTGTCCCCATGACCCAAACACCTCCTACCAGGCCCCACCTCCAACACTGGGGATTACAATTCACCATGAAATTTAGAGGGGACAACATCCAAACTATATCATTTCACCCCAACCCCTCAAGTTTCACATTCTTCTCACGTTGTAAAATACAATAATCCCCTACCAATAGTCCCCCCAAATCTTAACTCATTCTAGCATCAAGTCCAAAGTCTCATCTGAGACAAGGCAAGTTCCTTTTACCTATGAACCTATAAAATCAAAACAAGTTATTTACTTCCAAGATACAATGGAGGTACAGGTATTGGGTAAATACTCCTATTCCAAAAGGGAGAATGAACAAAAGGGGGTCTGAAACCCAGTAGGGTTTAAATCTTAAGCCCTGTCATTTAATCTTAAATGTAATAAAGTCATTACATCTTAAAGTTCCAAAATAATCTCCTTTGTCTCCGTGTCCCACATGCAGGGCACACTGCTGCAAGGGGTGGGCTCCTAAGGCTTTGGGCAGCTCTGCCCCTGTGACTTTATGGGGTTCAGCCCTGGTAGCTTCTCTCATGGGCTGGAGTTGAGTTCCTGTCGCTTTTCTAGGCTCAGGATGCAAGCTGCCCATGGCTCTACAATTCTGGGGTCTGGAGGATGGTGGCCCCCTTCCCACAGCTCCACTAGGCAGTGTCCCAGTGGGGACTCTGGTGAAGGGGGTTCAACCCCGTATTTCCCCCCCTAACTGCCCTCATAGAGGTTCTCTGGGGGGGTTCCACCCCTGCAGCAGGATTCAGCCTGGACATCCAGGTTTTTCCATACATCCTCTGAAATCTAGGTGGAGGGGGCCAAGCCTCCTTCACTCTTGCACTCTCTGTGCCTACAGACTTCACACCACATGGAAGCTGCCAGGGCTTATGGCTTGCACCCACTGGAGCAGTGGGCCTAAGTACCTGGGCCCCTTTGGGCCCCTTTGAGCTGCAGCTGGGGCTTCAGGGATGCAGGGAGCAGTGTCCTGAGGCTGCACATGGAAGCCACCCCCCACTCACCCTCCTAGGCCTCTGGGTCTGTGATGAAAGGGCTACCTTGAATATGTCTGAAAAGCTTTAAATGCCTTTTTCTCATTGTCTTGTCTATCAGCACTTGGCTCCATTTTAGTTATGTAAATCTCTCTAGCCATTGGTTGTTCCCAAGCCTGCTTGGATTCTTCCCCTGAAAACAGTATTTTCTTTTCTACTACATGGCCAGGCTGTAAATTTTCCAAACTTCTGCACTCTGCTTCCTCTTTAAATATAAACTTCCAACTTTAAGTGATTTATTTGCTCCTGCATCTTAGTGTAGGCTTTTAGAAGCAGGCAGGCCCCATCTTGAACACTTTTCTGCTTAGAAATTTATTCTGCCAGATACCCTAGGTTGTTACTTTAAGTTCAAACTTCCACAGATCCCTAGAGCATGGACACAATGTGGCAGGACAAGCCACAGACAAGAACCCCTCAGATACGGAGTTGTGGAAGGAAAGGACTTTATTCAGCTGGGAGCATTGGTGGACTCAGGTCTCCAAAATCTGAGCTCCCGGAGTGAGCAATTCCTGTCCTTTTTAAGGGCAAGGGCTTACAACTCTGAGGGGTCTGCATGAGAGGGTCATGATCAATTGAGCAAGCAGTGAGTACATGACTAGGGGCTGCATGCACTGGTAATCAGAATGGAACAGAACAGGACAAGGATTTTCACAGTGCTTTTCCATACGATGTCTGGAATCTATAGATAACATAACCGGTTAAGTCAGGGGTTTTTAACTACCAGGCCTGGAATGCAGTGCCGCGCTGTCTGACTACTGATTCGCTTCTGTCTTTTCTTTAACTCCTACTTTTTCTTTGAGGCAGAAATTGGTCATAAGACAATATGAGGGGTGGTCTCCTCCCTTATTCCCCCGCTTTGAGAACCTCACTCATTAGTGGGAGTTCTCACTTTCATCCTCACTACCTGTGTCTTTTTGCAAGACAGATTGATAGTGATTCATATAGTACACTTGTGCTGAAGCATTTTGGTGAACTAAGGTAGCGATGAAGCTTTTTATCATTTGAAGAAGTACAGGTAGCAAACAAGGGAGTAGTAAGCAGGTTCCTATTACTATTATAACTCCTGTTATAAGAGTTTTAAATCCTCCTAGCGCTGGGAACCATTTTCCAAACATGACCCCAAGATCAAATCCATGCCACACTTGCATGGGCATATGTGCCAGTTTTGTCATATCTCTATGTCTTCAACTACTTGCCCTTGATCATCTGTATGTAGACAGCAATTAGTAAGGTTAAATTGCCTATAGACCTCTCCTTCAGCTGCTAGCAAGTAGTTGAGAGCCAATCTATTTTGATAGATAGCATTTCTCATCTGAGTTTCTTGCCAGGCCAGAATAGTCAAGGCTCTGCCAGTTTTATTAGTGATGATTTCTAAGACAGCTTGTAACTGTATGATTCAGTTGAGCATGTAAATGGGGGGGTCCAGTATCCCCACAAGCTGTCTTGTGCCCAAGTAGCAGGCCCATAATATTGTATGATTCTCTTGGGACCATTCAACATCTTTCTAATTTCCTGTAGCTATGCTTCTCTTTTTGCAGGAAGCATGGACATGGCAGCCCAGGAGTTCGCCTGTTTTTATAGGCAGTAGGAAGAAAGATGGTTTAATAGTGCCAATAACACAACTGCCTGCCCACTGGTTGGGTAATTTGGTGTAAGCTCTATGCCCAAATATCCAGTATAATTCAGTGGGGGCTGTCCAGTCCTGGTGGGACTCTGGGTGGGTCCACACGGTTTGCAACTTCGGGAATTTACTAAATGGATTCCTTTCTGTGTGATTTGAACTCCACCAAGTGACTGTTTTTGTGGTACCATTATACAGTTTCTGTCCCAGACAACTAAGTCGTCCTACGGGGTGAGTGAATTCTTTTCCTTCTCTAGCTATGCAATATTGTCCAATAATTGAGGCTTTTAGGATGCAGAAATTATCAGGGTGATTCTTTTGAGCCGGGAATTCATCAGGAACTGGGTCTGTAGGTACTAATTCTCGGGCTTCCTATGGCCATTGATCTCCCATTACAGTTCCTCCACATACATAACATGAAGTGACATTGAGAGACTGGGCTACATACT
Source organism: Macaca nemestrina (assembly GCF_043159975.1). Taxonomy (NCBI): domain Eukaryota; kingdom Metazoa; phylum Chordata; class Mammalia; order Primates; family Cercopithecidae; genus Macaca; species Macaca nemestrina. The sequence goes on along the minus strand of NC_092145.1, from coordinate 110,257,812 downwards.
TGGCTAATTGCAAAAACAAATTTCTTGTTTTTCCTGGAATTTCTGGTACTGGCACATGTAGTTCATCATAGAAAGTTTGAAACACTGACTCAGGAGAGCATTTGTAAACTTCTCCTCGAACTAAGATATTTACTCAAGGATCCAGTCTGGCCCCACTGATTCCTAAGGCCACATGCTTCCCTTTTTTCCAGCGAGCATCAAGGGGATTGGTTATTACCAGCTCTAAGGGTTACATTGTCCCTTAGTATAGGAAGGGCCACTTTTTCCTTTCTGAAGGTAGACTGGATCCTTTTCATTTTTTATCCAAGTGGCGCAAATGACACAAGACCAGTATCTACATTCATTTCCACACAGTCTTAATTCATGAAAAATGTACTTATTTTCAGTCATATAGCCTTTTTCCCAATCAAAAGAGCCACATCGCCTTCCTAACTCTATTATTAATGACAGCACAGGCATCAAATTTCAAGATTATGCATTTGGGCACTCCTTTTTCTTCTGTTTTGGCTAATACTTTACTTGTATCATTTACGAGTCCCCACCAGGCTTCAGTCCTTAATCTTATTTCAAAAACTCTGGATATGAGAGGCTCAGAGGGGTCATAACACACATCTAGGTGGTCGTTTCCTGGGCTACATACCGTGTACTGGGTGTCATTTTATAAACATGTTCCTTTTAAAGTTCCTAGGCATTCATAGTAACTATAGAACAGAAAGATTGTTTTAACTTGTTGCACTACCTCAGTAACCTGATGTATATACACTGAGAGCAGTCCTCCATGCAGGGAAAATCGGTGGAAGTTTTTACTATACAAGTCCAAATTATAAGGAAAATGAGTCCCACGATGATTCCCCTCATGCTTTGGCCATGCGTAGACCAGTCAGCTTCTGGGTGTGACTAGAGCAAGTCTTGTTGTCCTCCTCAGAGTCACTTTGCAGGGGTTGTCCGGGCTCGGTTTTGCCTCCCAGGTTTCAGTGGCTGCAGGTTTCACACAGCTGTGGTGGATCCAGGCTGGGATTCCTTCTACCTTTACAGCCATGGGAGTGGTTAGGATTATGGTCTGAGATCCTTTCCACTGTGGCCACAAAAGGGCTACGTTCCAGTCCTTGATCCACACGTGATCACCTGGAGAGAAAGGGTGAACTGGGGAGAATAAGCTGACAGGACACCTCTCATTTACTCAAGTTGAGATTGTCTGTGTAATTTTTCCCAAAGCCTGTAGCTGTTGCTGTAACTCAATTTCACCTACCTCTCGGGGAGTGCCTGGAAGCTCCCATAGTATAGGAGGAGGCCTATGATACAGTATTTCATAAGGGGATCATCCTGTTTTCTTAGAAGGGGTGCATCTAATTTTAAACAATACCATAGGAAGGGCCTGCACATTTTAAACCTGTTTCCTGACATACTTTCCCTAAACTATTTTTGATGGTCCGATTCATTTGCTCTACCTTTCCAGAACTCTGAGGTCGGTAGGTGGCACGTAGCTTCCAAGTGATTCCTAATGCCTTTGCTGTCTTCTGTACCAAGTCAGCCACAAACACCAGCCCGTTATCTGAGCCAATTTGTGAGGGCAGTCCAAACCTAGGAATAAGATCTCAGAGAAGCACACGGGTTACTTCGTAGGCCTTTTCAGTTCGTGTTGGATAAGCCTCCACCCACCCAGAGTAAGTACACACAAGAACCAGCAAATACTTGTTACCTCCACATTTCAGCATTTCTGTGAAATCTACCTGAAGATCCTCAAGAGGAACTGCTCCATAAGCTTGTGTGCCAGGTGGAACAGTGGGGCCTTGCCTCGCATTGTGCTGTCGGCAAGTAATGCACTGTTGTGCTACTGCTTTGGCAAGGGCTGGCAAGTGTGAGATGTAGTGGCCTACATCTCACTGTACTGGCCTAACAACTTTTCAAGTGACTCTTGACCTAGATGAGTGGTTTCATGCACAGCCAGTACGACTGTGGCTCCCAGCAACTGTGGCACAGCTACCCTCCTATCTGGCAGTCTGATCCATACTTCTTTTATTACTTGCCCCCATTCTGTGTGGAAAAAGTCTTTTTCTTCCTTACAATAGGTAGGTACCAGGTCAGGTGTTTGAGGGAGTAAGGGGGCTGCTACTGATGTCTGATAAGGGGTAGATGCTGCTTTTAGAGCTGTTGAGTCAGCTTGGGAATTTCCTAAGGCCACTGAGGTGGAGGCTCGCTGGTGTCCCCTGCAGTGCATGACTGCCACCTTCTAAGGTTTCCACACTGCCTCTAATGATTGTAGAATTTCGTGTTGATATTTTATGTCCTTTCCCCCAGAGTTTAAAAGGCCCTTTTCCTTATATAATGCTCCACGCATTGGAGGGTTAGCAAGGCATATGGAGAGTCAATGTAGATGTTTACAGTCTTACCTTCACTGAGTTCTAGAGACCGAGTTAAAGCAATGAGCCCAGGCTTCTGGGCTGAAGTGCTCTGTGGCAATGGTTTGGCTTCAATGACAATGTCCAAAGTTACCACCGCATATCCTGCACATCTTTCTCCTTGTGGGTTGATGAAGCTGCTCCCGTCCATGAATAACTCCCAGTCTACTGATGCCCATGGCTGGTCCCAAAGGTCAGGTCTGCTAGAATAAACTGAGTCCAACACTTCTACACAGTTATGCTCAACCGGGCTCTCTCATACTGGGAGCAGGGTGGCAGGATTTAGGGTGTTACAGACTTCAGTGGTTATGCGGGGATTTTCACATAGCAACCTTTGGTACTTGGTTAATCTAGCATTTGTTAGCCAATGATATCCTTTGGTATTCATCAAAGTTACCACAGCATAGGGGGGCCTTTATGTTGAGGTTTTCCCTAAGGGTTAGTTTATCCGCTTCTTGTGGTAACAGGGCCGTCGCTGTCAGTCCCCTTAAACATGGGGGCCAGCCTTTGGGAACCCCGTCTAGTTGTTTTGAGAGATAGGCCACTGGCCTTGGCCAGGGCTCCACAGTCTGGGTTAAAACTCCAACTGCCATTTTTTCTCTTTCTGACACATAGAGTGTAAAGGGCTTTGTCAAATCTGGTAGTCCTAGGGCTGGGGCTGACATAAGTTTTTCCTTTAACTCACAAAAGGCTTGCTGTTGTGGAGGCCTCCATTCAAAAAGCTCCTGGTTGCCCCTCTTTGTAACCCTTTACAAAGGCTTGGCTAGTACTGCAAAGTTTGGAATCCATAATCTGCAAAACCCCACAGCTTCTAGGAATTTCCTTACTTGCCTTCTGGTTTTGGGTTCCGGTGGGCTGCAGACAACCTGCTTTCTTTCTGACCCCAGGCTGCCCTCCCCTTTCCGAATAGTGAATCCCAGATAGTGTACCTGCTGTCTGCAGATCTGAGCTTTCTTCTTAGGCACCTTATACCCACAGTCCTCCAGGTGCAGAAGCAGGGCATCTGTCCCTTTTGTGCACCCAACTGCTGTGGAGTGTCCCAGCAGAAGGTCGTCCACGTACTGGAGCAAGCCTAGGTCTTTAGCAGGAAACTTTTGCAGGTCTCGAGCCAGGGCCTTCTCGAAGATAGTAAGGTAGTTCTTGAATCCTTAGGGAAGCCGGGCCCGAGTGTACTGAGTAGTGACACCTGACTCCGTATCTTTCCACTGAAAGGCAAACAGCTTCTGGCTCTCAGGAGCTAGTCTGATGCTAAAGAAGGCATCTTTTAAGTCCAGACAGGTAAACCAGCTGTCCTCAGCTGGCAGCAGCCCTAACAATGTGTAAAGGTTAGGAACTGTAGGGTACAGAGTCACTGTAGCCTGGTTGAGCAAGCACAAGTCCTGTACTGGCTGGTAGTCCTTGGTCCCTGGCTTAGGGACAGGGAGGAGGGGGGTGTTCCATGGAGACTGGCAAGGAACTATAATTCCAAAGGCTTTCGAGTGCTTGAGATGAACCTGGATTCCTTTGAGAGATTCTCTGGGAACCGGATACTGCTTTTGTCTAATTGACTGGGCCCCAGGCTTAACTTCTATGAGTACAGGGGCTTGGTTGACCGCCAGTCCCAGAGGATTATCCTCCGCCCATACTTGGGGCCATTGCTTAGCTAGAGCTGGTTTAATCTCTTGGCCTGGCTCGGTCAGCAAAGTCTCCATTCTTCTTCCCTGGGGACCGTAAGGGCCATGATAACTCCTGTTCCTGGTAACTTTAGCTTGTAAAAAGCCCTGTTTTGTAAAGGAGATGGTGGCTCTCAGCTTGCTAAGCAAGTTTCTTCCCAGCAAAGGCAAGGGACAGTCAGGCATATATAAGAACTGGTGAACTATTTCATGTCCCCCCAGTGAGCAGGTCTGAAGTAGACAGAAAGCCTGCTTAGTGGAAACTCCTGTTGCTCTGATTACATCAGTGGTTTCTTGTTTTTTTCTAAGGGGGCAACCAGGGTGGTCACTACTGAATGTTCAGCACCAATATCAACCAAAATCTTAATGTCCTTGCCCCTAATTGTAATCCTGACTGTGGGCTCCTTGAGGGCACTTGAGCCTGGCCCCCTTCAGTCTAATAGCCCTTCAGCCAGATTGAACAAAGCACCCTCGTCTTTATCTGAGGTCTTTTGCTCCAAATCACCTTGCTTTTCCTTCAGTTGGGGACACTTATCTTTCCAATGTCCTATTTCCTTACAATAGGTGCATTGGTTTTATTGCAAGCGTGGGCAATTAGATTGGGTATTCTTCCTAGAACCCCCATTTCCCTGTCCTTTCAGGGGAATTCCCCTAATGGCCGTGGCCAGTAAGTCAATGTTTCACCTGGCCTGGCGTTTGTCTTCCTTGTGGCTTTCTCTGGGACTTGTTGCATCTCTATTCACAAACACTTGATTGGCTATTTCCAGTAACTGTGAGGTATTCATACCTGCAAACCCAGCCTGTTTCTGCAACTTTCTCCTGATACCTTCCGCGCTTTGACTAACTAAGGCCGTATTAATCATGTGCTGATTTTCAGGGCTATCTGGATCAAAAGGAATGTACATAGAGTAAGCCTCACACAGTTGTTCATAGAATTGCGCTGTACTCTCCTCTTTTCCTTGGATGACCTCAGAGACCATATTTACATTTGTAGCCTTTTGAGTCTTTTTCTTTAGACCTTATATCAATGCCTCACGGTACTGCCTTAGCCTCTCCATGTCTGGCCCCTCGTTCAGGTCCCATTGGGGGTCTGTTCCTGGCAGCTGAATTCTTCTATATTCTTGGGGGTTTTGGTAATTGACTGGGATGTGCTCCTCTAGCCACTTAGTTGCCGCCTGGAGCACCCTTCGCCTTTCATCTGTATTAAAGAGGTACATGAGCAGCTGGTGGCAATCATCCCAAGTAGGATTATGAGTCTGTATAATAGTTTGGAGCAAGTCAATTAAAGTTTGAGGCTTTTTGGTGTAAGATGGAGTATTATTTTTCCAATCGAGGAGGTCAGCAGAGGTGAAAGGTTGATACACAAAGGCTGCCTTTTCACCATGTGTCCATCCTCATCTACCCCAGTATATCGCTGTTCTCTCAGGGGCATTTGGATTTCAGTTTTGGGCCGTAAGTGAGCTGCCAAAGGAGGAGTTTCTCCCACAGCTTCACTTCTTCTTTTGTCTACTCTGGGTGGTCTGGGAGTATGGATATCTCGTGGAGGTGGAGGTGCTGTGGGCTCAGGAGTGGGGAGCCCTTCCTCTCAATAAGGAGGAGGCACTGCTGATACCAATTCCTGCCATGATTCTTCTGGTGTTGGCTCAGACGGGACTTTTGGCGCCAACTTCCCTCGGTGGGTGGACTGACAACCTTCCTTAACTAACTGTCCCTTTGCTACTAGTACTGCTGCTGCCTGTCCTCTTAACCACTATGGGGGATCTAAAACTAGCTGTAACCAAGACTTTATATACAGGAACTGATCTGGGTGCCCTGGCTTACAGGTTACCCTGTGCCATACCTTCGAGACAAAGGATCTGTCCAGGCTTCCTTCTGATGGCCAACCCACCTCTAATGCTGGCCAGTCTATCTCACACAAAGTTCTAAGTTTTCCTGGTGTCATAGTAACTCCATAGTCTCCCTTAAATCCCTTTTTGAAATTTTTCAACATAGTTCCTAGTGGGATAGGCTTACTTTGTGCCTGACCCATGTTTCCTTGAGACAAAACACCACGCTCACACCACATGCACACCACAAAACAAAGAACGGGTAAAGAGGGCACACACACACTTTTACAGTTTGCACCAAACCAGAATCAAAACCAAAATCAGAGTATCAAGAAATCCAAGCCAGGTCAAAACCAAAACCAAAGTATCAAGCAATCCAAGTCAAGTCAAAAACAAAAACCAAAGTGCCAGTACAGACACGTCATGGGTGATTAGGCCATGCTTCCACTCAAATGGAGTGGCCAAGTTCCAAAGACCAGTCTTACCAAATTTCAGATGTCCGGACTCTTAAGTGCCAGTTCCTTCCTGGTATTCAGCCACTGCATTGATCCTCCACAGGGGCCTGCCATGCACTGCTCTGGTGAGGCGTTCCACTGGGGCAATTGCCTACCCGGGAGCACTCTCAGGATCCACGTCGCTCAAACTGACTGGAGTCCCCCACAGGGATGTTCCACAGGGCAGGCCTAAGCCACCTAAGGGGCTGCCTCGACCATCCATTAATCACCTCGCTTCCCGGTCAGGGAACCAAGAAATGTAGCAGGATGAGCCGCGCACAAGAACCCCTCAGACACCAAGTTGTGGAAGGGCTTTATTCAGCTGGGAGCGTTGGTGGACTCATGTCTCCAAAAACCGAGCTCCCTGAGTGAGCAATTCCTGTTCCTTTTAAGGCTTACAATTCTGAGGGGGTCCATGTGAGAGGGTCGTGATCGATTGAGCAAGCAGTGGGTATGTGACTGGAGGCTGCATGCACCGGTAATCAGAATGGAAGAGAACAGGACAGGGATTTTCACAGTGCTTTTCCATATGATGTCTGGTATCTATAGATAACATAACCGGCTAGATCAGGGGTCAATTTTTAACTACCAGGCCTGGAATGCATACTGACTACTGATTTCACTTCTGTCTTTTCTTTAACTCCTACTTTTTCTTTGAGGCAGAAATTGGTCATAAGACAATATGAGGGGTGGTCTCCTCCCTTAACAATATAGCCAAGTTCTTTGCTAAGGCATATAACAAGGGTGACGTTTGCTGTAGTTCCTAATAAATTTCTCATTTCCATCTGAGGCCTCTTTAGCCTGGACTTCACTGTCCATGTCAGTATCAGCATTTTGATCAGCATTTGGCCATTTAACCAGTCTCTAAGAAGTTTCAAACTTCCCCTCATCTTCCTCTCTTCTTCTGAGCCCTCCAAATGTTTCTATCCTCTGCCCATTTCCCAGTTCCAAAGTTGCTTCCATATTTTCAGGTATCTTTATAGCAGTACCCCATTCTTTGGTACCAATTTTCTGTGTTAGGCAATTTTTGCACTGCTGCAAAGAAATACCTGAGACTGGGTAATTTATTCTAAAAAGATATGTTAATCCAAAATCTCTGAGACAGGTCTCAGTCAATGTAGAAAGTTTATTTTGCTTCCATGACACAGCCTCAGGAGGTACTGATGACATGTGCCCAAGGTAGTCAGGGCACAGCTTGGTTTTTTACATTTTGGGGAGAAATGAGACATTAGTCAATGTATGTAAGATGTACACTGGTTCACTCTGGAAAGGTGGTACAACTCGAAGTGGGGAGGGGGCTTCCAGGTCATATGTAGATAAGAGACAAATGGTTTGCATTCTTTTGAGTTTCTGATTAGCCTTATCAAAGGAACCAATCAGATATTCATTTATCTCATTAAGCAGAGGGATGACTGAATAGAATAGAAGACAGACTTGCCTTAAGCAGTTCCCAGCTTGACTTTTCTCTTTAGCTTAGTGATTTTGGGGTCCCAAGATTTATTTTTCTTTTGCAGAGGCTTAGCTGGGCATAGTGGCTCATGCCTGTAATCCCAGCACTTTGGGAGGATTGCTTGAGGCCAGGAGTTTGAGATCAACCTGGGCAACGTAGTGAGACCCTGTCTCTCAAAAAAAAAAAAAAAAGAAGTTTAATTGATTCACAGATCTGTAGGGTGTATAAGCATGGCACTGCTATCTGCTTGGCTTCTGAGGAGGCCCCTTCAGGGAGCTTGTACTTTTGGCAGAAGGCAAAGCAGGAGTAGGCTGTCACATGGCAAAAGCAGGAGCAAGAGGGTGGGGTAAGGTGCCACACACTTTTAGACAGCCAGATCTCACAAGAACTCACTATTGCCAGAACAGCACCAAGCTGTGCAGGCTCCATTCCCATAACCCAAACACATCTCACCAGGCCACACCTCCCACATTGGGGATTACAATTCAACGTGAGATCTAGAGGGGACAGCATCCAAACTATATCAGGCACCAATAGGAAACTAACATAGAACAGGTTTCTGAGTAGATCCAAGGCCATATTCCAGAAACAATAAGAACTGTTTCTTAGTATTTCTGTTATTCAGAAATTTAATGTGTGTATTGCTGAACCATTGTATTTGACCATCTTCAGACAATCATTCATCCATGAAAATACATGTCAATTTCAAGTGCTTCTCATTGACTATTTTTTGGATCATCTAGGTACTAGATGTACTAGATTTGGATCATCTAGGTTACTCATCAGTCATTAAGAGTAACCTATACAAGGGGAGGTCCAATTAAGTGAAACTTACAGGGAGGGTAACGTCACTCAATATAAGGGAGAATTTTCTGTTAAAGCCATTCAAAAAGACATTGGGCTATATTTGGAGGTTTGTATGGCAGGATCTAAACAATTACTTGGTAGAGATGTTAAAGAGAATATTCATGCATTGGTTGAGTTGTTGGATGAGGACAGATTTTATTCTTGAATCCTAAGCACCCAAGGGGTTGTGAGGAAGAAGCATCACTGAAGATTGGGTGGGACTCTTGTGTATAGATGTGCAAATTATTCCTGTACAGCGTCTCTAGCCAAGACTGAAACCGCCAATAGAATCTAGCTCACACTTTGTTTGCCAAGCTGTGCATTCTGGCTATGGGGCTGCTGTGCCCTGAGGTAGCAGTAGCCTTTGGCTAATTCATATAAAGGTATTATCTACTTGATAAGATGTATGCTTGAAGGGCTGCATTCACCCAAAGAAGGCACTTTTTTTCTAATTTGCAGAAAGGTACTGCACGGGCCAGCACAAACCATGGGACTAGGGCTATAGGAGATGGTTTCTTGGAGTTGGTGAAGGCAAGACAAGGATACATAAGAAAAAGAAACTAGAAATCAATAGCAGGAGGAAGTTGGGAAACTGTACAAATACATGGACATTAAACAACATGCCCCTGAATAACAAATGGGTCAATGAAATTAAGAAGGAAATCAAATTCTTGAAACAAATGAAAATAGAAATACAACATACCAAAACCTATGGGATAAAACAAAAGTGGTACTAAGAGGAAAATTTATAGCAAAATTTTATTTAAAAAGTAGACAAATATCAGCCGGGCGCTCACACCTGTAATCCCAGCACTTTGGGAGGCCAAGGCGGGCGGATCACGAGGTCAGGAGATTGAGACCATCCTGGCTAACACGGTGAAACCCCGTCTCTACTAAAAATACAAAAAATTAACCAGGCGTGGTGGCAGGCGCCTGTAGTCCCAGCTACTCAGAGGGCTGAGGCAGGAGAATGGCATGAACCCGGGAGGCGGAGCTTGCAGTGAGCCGAGATCATGCCACTGCACTCCAGCCTGGGGGACAGAGCCAGACTCCATCTCAAAATAAATAAATGAATAAATGAATAAATAAATAAATAAATAAAATTTAAAAATAAATTTTTAAAAAGTGGACAAATATCAAACAATCTAACAAGGCACCTTAAGGAACTGGAAAAGCAAGAACTGCTTTAACCTAAAATTAGTAGAAGGAAAGAAAGAATAAAGACCAGGGCAAGACTAAATGAAATAGAGACTAAAAAAAAAAAAAAATGCAAAAGATCAGCAAAATAAAACGTTGTTTTTTGAAAAGATAAATAAAATTGAGAAACCATAAGCTAGACTAAGAAAAAAGCGAGAGAGAAACCAAATGAGTCAGAAAACGAAAAGAAGGGAAGGGGGTTATATTATTAATACTTTAATCCCAGTCTGACTTCTCCAGTCCCTTAGCTCACTTCTGAATTGTGCTACTCCCAATTGATATATTCTAATAGCATATCTAGTTGGGAAGAGAAAGTAGTACATGAATAAACTAATAAATGAGTTTCCATATTTCAGAGCTAAATAAACATCTCCTTTGGGAGGTCACTGTACAAGTTGGCAGCAAATGGAGAAAGCAAGAATCTAAGTATCAGAGATCAAAGGGAGAGGATGTGTCCACTCAAGGCTTTTATAGAGAAGGCAGAGCATTTCTCTCTGATTTGTAAGGCTGGTCAACTACCCAAATGTGTAAGGATAGATAATGCCAGTGTCCTCAGAGGCACAGGAGATATACACAGGAATCTAGCTAAAGCAGTTTCTGTATTCGTAGAAGAGTCCCAGCTAGCCAGGACTGTTCTTGATGTTGCAGACAGTCCAGGCAGCTAGATCTGTCTGGAGGTGACTTTGGAGCTGGACAATATGCAGATCTGTGTCGTGTGTGTATTCCTCCAGGTGTCCTTTGAGATGACCCATGAGACCCTGTACTTGGCGGTGAAGCTGGTGGATCTCTACCTAATGAAGGCAGTATGCAAGAAGGATAAGTTACAACTCCTTGGAGCCACTGCCTTTATGATTGCAGCAAAATTTGAGGTGAGCCTGAGTCCCTATGGCCTGGAGAACTAATCAAGTTTCCGTCCAACCCAGTGAATGAATATATATTCATATATATTCATTGTTATGTGCTGCATAACAATGTTTTGGTCAATGATGGACTGCTTATACTATGGTGGTCCTGTAAGAGTATAATGGAGCTGAAAAAGTCCTATCACCTAGTGACATCTTATCTTTTGTAACGTTGTAATGTAATGCATTACTCATATGGTGATGCTGGTGTAAACAAACCTACTGCACTGCAAGTCATAAAAGTATAGCACATACAATTACATACAGTACATAATGCTTGATAATGATATAAACTGTTACTAGTTTATGTGTTCACTATACTTTTAATTGTTTTATTATTATTGTATTAGAGACAAAGTCTCGCTCTGTTGCCTAGGCCGGAGTGCAATGATGTGATCATAGCTCACCGTAACCTCAAACTCCTGGGCTCAAGGAATCTTCCCACCACAGCCTCTCGAGTAACTAGGACTATAGGCATGCACCACAGTGCCTGGCTAAGTTTCAGAAATTTTTTTGTAGGGGTGGCGTCTCATTTTGCCCAGGCTGGTCTTGAACTCCTGGCCTCAAGCAATCCTCCTGCCTTGGCCTCCCAAAGCACTCGGATTACAAGTGTGAGCCACTGTGCCTGACCCGCTTTACAGTATACTATTACTTATTTAAAAAAAAAAAAAAAGTTAACTGTAAAATAGCCTCAGGCATGTCCTTAGGGAGGTTTTCCAGAAGAAGGCATTGTTGTAGGAGATGACACCTCCATGCATGTTATGAGCCCTGAAGAGCTTCCAATGGGACAAGATGTGGAGGTAGAAGACAGTGATATTAATGATCTTGACCGTTTCTAGGCCTAGGCTAATGTGTGTGTTTGTGTCTTCATTTTTAATAAAAAAGTTTAAAAAGTAAAAAGTAAAGCTGGACATGGTATTTCAATGCCTGTAATCCCAGCACTTTGGGAGGCTAAGGCAAGAGGACTGCTTGAGCCCAAGAATTTAAGACCAGCCTGGAGAACAAAGTGACACCCCATCTCTACAAAAAAATAAAAAAGATTAGCTGGGTATTGTGGCACATACCTGTGGTCCCAGCTACATAGGAGGCTGAGGCAGGAGGATCCCTTAAGCCCAGGAGGTTGAGGCTGTAGTGAGATTTGTTCAAGCCACTGTATTCCAGTCTGGGTGAGAAAACGAGACCCTGTCTCAAAGAAAGCTTATATAATAAGGATATAAAGAAAGCAAATATTTTTATACAGCTTTATACTGTGTTTGTGTTTTAAGCTGTTATTACAAAAGAGTCAAAGTTTTATAAAATAAAGTTACAGTAAGCTAAGGTTAATTTATTATTGAAGAAAAAATATTTTTTATAAATTTAGTGTAGCCTAATTGTACAGGTACAGTGTTTATAAAGTCCATGGCAGTGTACAGGAATGTCCCAGGCCTTGCCATTCACTCACCACTCACGCACTGACTCACCCAGAGCAACTTCCACTCCCACAAGCTCCATTCATGGTTAGTGCCCAATACAGGTGTACTGTTTTTAAATCTTTTATGCTGTATTGTTACTGTACTTTTTCTATGTTTAGATAGGCTAAACAAATACCATTGTGTTATAATTGCCTACAGAATTCAGTAGAGTCACGTGTGTACAGGTGTGTAGCCTAGGGGCAACAGGCTTATATACCATATAACCTGGGTGTATAGGCTGTACCATCTAGGTTTTTGGAGGTACACTCTTATCTGTGATCTTCCCACAATGATGAAAATGATGCATTTCTCATAACGTATCACTCTTGTTAAGTGACACATAACTGTGAATACATACATTTATATGTACATATATACACATGTGTATACACTTGTGTATATGTGTACTGATGTGTGTGTATACAGTTACATACATACAAATAATTTTTTTCTGCCACATTTTTTGTCCCTCTTCCCAAAGCAGAAAAGCTGGTGTTGGTTGGCAATGGTGGTGTATTTGTTTCCTGGCATCAGCAAGGTTCTTCCATTTTCTATTTGAAGATGTATTATGTGGGCATCCACCTAATTAAATGGGCAGTTCTTTTTACAGCTTCCTTCTGGTCCATGATTCTCTGCCTCCACCATTTTCTTGTTCTACCAACTCCATTCCCATCTGGTGGAGTCTCAATCTGCTTATATAACAAAGCATTGCCTAACCAGGGTGCTGGAGACATTTAAGAGAAAATGGCCTGGTGTTGATGGCAGTGAGTCTAAATGGTCCAGGTGAAATAGTAATTTGGGAAGTAGCAGTATAAAAGTGAGTAGCTGACCTTTTCTTCATGACCATTATCCATCTAACTAACCTCTCTGATTCCCCTTCCCTAGGTGCTAACTGATCTTGTTCAACTTTCATTTTTCCTTCAGCTAGGCTAGTTGTAGGAAGCCTTAGGGTTTGGGTGCAGAGAAGTGGCAACTTTTACCAAGGATTTCAAAGAACTTTAGAACTGTGGCCTTGTTTCTGTGTTGGTTCACTCCCCAGCTCCTGCCTCCCTCTCCTCCCCAGACACATACTGACTCTTACCCTCTCCCTCCCTCCCTGCCTCATTCTCTCCCTCCTTAACTTGCTCCCTTCCTCCCCTCCTTCTTTCCCTGTCACCTGCCCTCCAGTGATTTTTTTCCTTCACTCACCACCCCACCCTCCTTCGTTGCCCCTTACTCACCTGCTCACTTGAGCCCTCCCTCCCTCACTCTATCCCTTCCTCCTATGCCAGCTTGCTTGCTCCCTCCTCCCTTCCTCCTGCTTTTCCTCCCTTGCTCACTCCTTCCCTTGTTTCCTCCCTCCCTCACTCACCTGCTGGCTCCCTCTTTCTTTCCCTCTTGCTTCCTTCCCAGGCTCCCTCTCTTACTTGGTGGATAGATTCCTCTCTCCCTGGCTAGTCTACACCCTCCTTCCCTCCGTGGCTTGCTCTCTCCTTTCCTCTCTTTCCCTTGCTCCCTCACCTGCTCTCTCCCTTCCTCACCTACTTTCTTCCCTCCCAGGCTCCCTCTTTTTCTTCCTTGCTCACTCTCTCCCTTCCTCTTTTACTCCCTGTCCTGTTTTTTCCCTCCCTCCTTCTCTTACCCATTCCCTCCTTCCCTCTCTCCTTCCCTCGCTTGCTTTCCCTCCTTCCTTTGCTCCCTCCCTTCCTCCGAATTTCACAGGACCCCTCTTCTCCTCCCCTTCTATTCCTTTCCCCCTTCCTCCTTCCCTCCCTCCTTTGCTCTCTCCCTCTTTCCCTATGTGGCTTGCTCACTCTCTGCTTCTTTCCCTCTCTTCCTTTCCCTGGCTTGCTTTCTCCCTGGCACACTCCCTTTCTCCCTTGCTAGCTCCATCTCTTCCTCCCTATCCCACAGGACCTCTCCCTCCCTCCCTCCTCCTTCCCTCTTTCCCTTCCTCCCTCCTTCCTTCCTCTCCCTCCCTTCTTTCTCTCACCCTCCCTCCCTATCTTCTTCCTTGTACCCTCCCTTTCACCCTCCATTCTCCTATTCTCCCTTTCATCCTCCTTTGTGCTTCCCTCCCTCCCTCCTTCCTTCTTCCCTCCCTCCTTGCCTCCCTCCTTCTCTCCTTCCTCTTTCTCTCCTTCCTCTTTCTCTCTCTGTCCCTCATTCCTCCTACCCTTCCTCCCTCATTTCTTCTTCCCTCCCTCCCTTCTTTCTTCCTCCTACCCTTTCTTTCTCCCTTCTTCCTCCATCCTTCCTTCCCTTTCTCCTTCCCTCCCTCCCTCCTTGCTTATCTCCCTTCTTCCTCCTACTCTCCCTTTGTCCCTCCTTCCTCCTACCCTCCCTCTGCACCCTCCCTCTGCACCCTCCTTCCTCCTTCCCCCTCCCTTTTTCTACCTTCCTTCTCTCCCTTCTTCCTTTCTCCTTTTCCTCCTTCCCTTCTCCGTTTCCTCCTTCCCTCCCTCCCTTTTTTCTCCTTCCCTTTCTTCCTCCCTTTTTCCTCCCACACATCTTCCCTCCCACCTTCCTCCTACTTTCTTCTACTCTCCTTCTTCATACCCTCCTTTCCTCCTTCCTTTTTTCCTCCTTCCTTCCCTTACTCCTTCCTTCCTCCCCTTCTCCTTCCTTCCCTCCTTTTCTCCTTCCTTTGTTCCTTCTTTCTCTCCTTCCTCCTACCCTTTTTCTCCTTCCTTCCTCCTACCCTCTCTCCCACCCTCCTCCTGTCTACCCTTCCTTCGGCCCTCCCTCCTTCCTCCTCCCTTCCTTCCTCCCCTCCTTCCTCCTACACTCCTTTAGTCCCTAATTTCTCCTACCCTCTCTTCCTCCCTCCTTTTCCCCTCCCTACTCTTTTCCTCCCATTCTCCTTCTTCATCCTATCCTTCCTTCCTCCTACCCTCTTTCCTTCTGCACCCCCCTTTCCCTCCATCCCTTCCTCCCTCCCTCCCTTCTTTCTCTTTTTCTCCCTTCCTCCTTCCTGTCCTCCCTCCTTTCTTCTTCCTTCTCTTCCTTTCTTTATCCCTCCCTCCCTCCATCCTTCCTCCTACCCTCTCCCCCCGCTTCTTTCTCCTTCCCTTTCTTTCTCCCTCATTCCTCCTACCCTCCCTTCCACCCTCTTTCCTTCCTTCCCTCCCTCCTTTCTCTTTGTCTCCCTCTGTCCCTTCTTCCTCCTACCCTCCCTCAGTCCCTCCTCCCTTCTTCCCTCCTTCCTCCTCCTCTCCCTCCCTCCTTTCTTCCACCCTCTTTCCTATACCCTCCTTCCTTCTGTTCCTCTTTTCTTCTTCCCAACCTCCATTCCTCCTTCCTCTTACCCTCCTTCCTCTTACCCTCCTTCCTCTTACCCTCCTTCCTTCCCTCTTTTCTCCTTCCCTCTTTTCTCCTTCCCTCTTTTCTCCTTCCCTCTCTCCCTCCTTCCTTTTTCTCTCCCTCCTTTCCTCCCTTCCTCCCTCCTTCCTCCTCCTTTCCTCCCTCCTTCCTCCTACTTTCCTCCCTCCCTCCCTCCTTACTCCTCCTCCTCTTCTTCCTCCCTCCTTCCTTCCTCCTCCTCCTCTTCTCCCTCCCTCCTTCCTCCTCCTCCTCTTCTCCCTCCCTCCTTCCTCCTCCTCCTCTTCTCCCTCCCTCCTTCCTCCTCCTCCTCTTCTCCCTCCCTCCTTCCTCCTCCCTCCTCCTCCTCTCCCTCCCTCCGTCCTCCCTCCTCCCTCTTCCTCCTCTTCTCCTTCCTCCTCCCTTCTCCCTCCCTTCCCTTCTCCTCCCCTTCTCCCTCCCTTCTTCCTCCTCCTTTCCTCCCTCCTTCCTCCTCCTCCTCCCTCCCTCCTCCTCCTCTTCTCCCTCCCTCCTCCTCCCCTCCCTTCCTCCCTATTTTCCACTTCCCTCCCTCTGTTTCTCCTTCCTTCTATCCTACCTCTCTCCCTCCTTCCTCCTTTCCTCCTTCCCTCCCCTTTTCTTCCTACCCTCCCTCCTTTCTCCTTCCCTCCCTCCCTCTCTTTTTCCTTCTACCCTTCCTCCCTCCCTCCCTCCCTGCTTTCTTGCCTCCCTTCCTTTCTTCTTCCTCCTGCCCTCCCTTTCTCCCTCCTTTTTCCCTCCTTCACTCCCTCCTTTATTCTCTCCCTGCTTTCTCCTTCTTTCCCTCCCTCCTTCCCCTCCTCCTTTGTTCTTCAGTCTCTCCCTTCCTTTCTTTTCCTTCTTCCCTCCCTTCTTCCCTCCTTTTTTCCCTCCCTTCTTTTTTTCTCCTTCCTTTACTCCATTTTCCCTTTGTTCTCCCTCTCTACTTCCTTCTTCCCTCCCTCCTTCCTACCTTCCCTCTTTCCTTCCTCCTTTCTTCCATCTTTCCTCAACTGATCTTTTCTTTCCTCAGTTACTCAATCTTTTTCTTTTTCTTTTTCTCTTTCTCGGTGGCTTTTCTCACTCAGTTCTTGCCCCTCCCTCCCCACCCTGTGCCCACCTCCCCTCCTCTTTCCTTACCTCCCTTGTTCCCTCCCTTTGTTTCCTGCTTTCTCCCTGGCTGGCTCTCTCTGTGTCTTGGAGAGCTGTGCTGTGCCTTAGCTTCAGTGGTGTTAAGAACACTGCGGGTGGTCCCTGGCTGACAGAAAGGGAAAGGGAGGGTGGAAGTGAAAGAGAGGGAGGGAGGGAGTGGTGGGCACTTCTTAGCAAATCCTGGGAGTTGGAGCACCCCTCCTCTGTTGGCTAGGACAGAGCGCCCCTACCAAGTCCTATGGAGGAGGGGTGTCTTCCTCTCACAGGATTAAGAAGTACAGAAAGCCTTTTGTTTAGGGGAGGTGTGGAGATGGCATGAGGAGAGAAAGGAGACAGTAGCCGTTGCACAGAGCAGTGGAAGAGAGAGGTTCTTGCCCTGGTGTTGCCATTAGCTTGCTGTGTGAACCTGAGCACATCACTTTTCTCTGAGCCTAGCTTTCTTTGTCTGCCAAACCAAAGGGTTGGTCCTGTCTGTGATCCAAAAATAGGGAAAAGGTGGGGGAAGAAGGCTGTGGTGGGCAGTAAGCTGCAGGTAGGGAGAAGAACTAGGGGCCTTCCTGTGTCCTCATTGTTTCTCCAAACCAATGTTTGACCTCCAGAGGGCAGAGCACTGGAAGAACCTCCTGGGACAGAGGTTCTTCTTACCCTCAGCCTGGCCTGGCCCTCCCTTGTCTGACCTCTGGGTACCTCCGCACACTCTGCCCACTGCAGACCTTTGTTTCTGCTTATGTTTCCTCTGTGCCTGTCTGCCTCTCCCCCTCTCTCACTGCCGGATACCTTGTATTGCCCTCTTCAAACATCCTTACTCATTCCTTACCCTAGGACACAAAATACAGGCTTATTTTCTATCTCTAGCTCCCCTTTCTGTGGCTTCCTTCTGTTCCTCCCTCCAGAGCAGGCCTTAGATTTCCCATTCGTGGTTCTCAGAGGGCAGATTGCTACTCCTAGATCCTGTGCCCCATTATGTTACTTCTGGCACTGTAAGAATCCACCCCCAGGAGGTCCTATCCTCTGTCTGGTGGTGGTGGTACAGTTTTGGGGCAGGCCTCTTCTGTCCTTTCTTTGGTTTACTTTTTCTGATGAGCCACTCACATCAACCAGAAGCTGAGTCTCAGAGCTACCCTGAAGATTTATGCCAGGAAATCCTTCACCCTTCTTCCCGCTGGCTTTTACCTCTAAGCAGAAAGGATGGGGCTGTCTGCCTGGTTGTCACCTCCTCTCCTCTCCACCCATAGGAGCACCACCCACCTTGTGTGGATGACTTTGTGTACATCTGTGATGATAATTATCAGCGATATGAGATGCTCAACGTGGAAATCGACATCCTGAACGTCCTCAAATTTGACATTAACATTCCGGTCGCCTATCATTTTCTGCGAAGATATGCTAGGGTAAGAGAGAAGAGACACATCTTCATTCTCCCACTGCTGAGTTAGTCTCCTTTACACCCAGAGTAGCTGCCTGAGTGGTAGGAAAGGGGAAAGGGACAACAGGCAGCAGGGAGCATTCTCCTTCCATCCAACCTCCTAGGTTAAAGCTTGGCAATCTTTGTGAAACAATGGGAGGTGGGGGGGGGGTGAGTTGCAGATTTCCACAGTGTGTCTATAAGGTTTTGAGGTGAGGCCGGAGTTGGGGAGGGGAAACGTTTCTTTGATCGGTGGGGGGGACACGTGGAAAGCTTTGTGGGGGGACACTGGCAATATTCTCGTTCTTTGCCTGAGTATTGGTTACAAGGGAGGTCACTTTATAATTCATTGTATTGTGCAAATGTGTACAATGTACTTTTCTCTTTGTGTGTGTGATAGGTTGTAATTAAAAAAAAAATAAGTTTAAACAAGAAAAGGGAAAATGTTGTTTTGAAGTATGGAACACCTTATAGGGAGGACCGGGAACAGAGTCACGGTGGGAGGAACTTTGGCTCTTTAAAGAATGACCCATATAGCAAGGGGGGATGTAGGCCAGTACCATACATACAGTTGATAATATGATTAAAATCCTAAAGGTGGCAAATCCCACTGACTGTTTCAGAATGCCCCCTAAAGAGTCTGTTTTTGTGGGTAGGGAAAATGAGGTGAATTATGGTTGCAGGAGAAAGGCACATTACTCAAACAGAGGGCCACTGAGGCTCGGGATGATGTAACTGGAGAGGGAGTCCTCTGCTTGGTACCGGCTTTCTAAATTGATTTCTGAGCCAGTCTTCTCATTGCCTTTAGTGTATCCACACCAACATGAAGACACTGACCTTGTCCCGCTACATCTGTGAGATGACCCTGCAGGAATACAACTATGTCCAGGAGAAGGCTTCCAAGCTAGCTGCTGCCTCCTTACTACTGGCCCTCTACATGAAGAAGCTCGGATACTGGGTAAACGCTTGCAAGATAGGGGTGTGGGGGCAGAGATTTAAAAAGCACAAGGTCAGCTCGGGGGAAGGTGTAAATTAGGGCCATGGGAAACTCTTGGGGACAAAACTGACACATACTCACAATTATGAACTCTTAACACCTGGACAACCGGACAAGGGCTTCTATAGCAATAGTTTTGAATTATGTCATTTTTCATAATCAAAGTACCCTTTGTTCCAAAGAAAGCTCACCTGAAAGCCAAATATTACACACCAGATTACTGTGAAGGTATTCTGGTTGTCATAGGGAGTAGTGTGATCCTACTTCTTATCCCCAGCCCTGTTCCCCTCTTGTCTCTTGCAATCCCCTCAGCAAGGCTGGCCCCTGAGGGAGCTTGTTGGAACAGGGTTTGAAAAGCACTGAGCCAGAGAAGAGTAGTGAAAGCAACTGTCTGTGTCTATAAAAGTGGCACTTGGGCATGACTATAGTGTTCTTCTGTGAAGAAGGCCCTCACAAAGCCTCCTGCTCCAATACAAATAAAACTCATATTTGATGCTTTCTCAATTGTATGAAAAGTTGGGGGTAAAATCAACTTTAGTGAATTTTGCATTCTTACTGATGATATGTATAATATGTAATCCAAGTAGCAGGAGTATGCTCACAAATGCAGCCCCTCTGCTCAACCACTTCTGAGCTCCTCCTACCTAAAAATCCTGGAGCCACTGAGGGAAGAACCTCTGTGTGCTGAGAAAGAACCACATAAAGTACTTATGTGAACTTGGACAAGCCATATTAAAATTTCTTGAAACAGAGAAAGCATTCAATAGATGATAGTGATGATGAAAAAGAAATAATAATTATGACTGGCATTTATTGAGTGCTTAGACAGTGATCTAAGCACTTTGCATATTAACTCATTTAATCTCCACAATAACCCCACACGATAGTACTGTTATCCCTGTTTTGCAGATAAGAAATAACTCCCATGTTTACACAGCTGATGAGAGGTGGAGCTAGGCTTTGGAAACTAGGAGTGTGTTCACAATCTAAACCAACTGTGTAATCAGAATGGGCATGGCCACAGCTCTGGAGCTAAGGGCCTGGAGGCCCCATGCTGAACCAAGCTTTGACCCTTGGATCTCATGGAAATCCAGTGGGCCAAGAGGGGGACAGCTGATGGGTCCAGGGCAGCAAACTGTGTGCCAACTAAGATAGAAATATTTCAGTGTTTTCACACTTGGTGACTAAACCAGGGCTTATCAGCTAAATGTCATCCTGAATCTGAACTCGGGTAGTCTAACTCCACAATCCTCTATGTTAGTATACTGCCTCTCCTATAGATAAGGAAGGCTTCACAGAAGAGGTGACTTTTGAGCTGGGTCTTGAAAGGTGTGTAGGAACTTGTGAGAGGAGACATTCTAGGTAGAGGGAGCAATAATTAAAAAGACACGAAGGCATTGAGGAGGGAGTATGTTGTGTTTAGGGCAGAATAAGACATCCCCTGTGGATACAGCAGAGAGTATTGTAAAAGGAGAGGTGCTAATGATGTTAATAGTGACAGATGAGACCAGAATGGTAGATCATGGTCCGATTGTGAAAGAAAGGCCTTGAAGGCTACACTAAGGCATTGAAGGTTTTTTAGGCAGGGAGGTTGACCTGCTCCTGTTTGTGTGTTTTAGAAACAGTAGTGGTGTAGCAAAATAGAAGGTAGAGTAGATGAGAGAGAACACCAGTGAGCAGGCTATTATAACATAGTCAAGGTGAAGCATTTGAGAGTCTGAACTGACACAGTGGCACTGGGGCCTTTTAATCTTATTTAACACATCCAGTCTACTCCATTACCCCCTTGTGTTACTCCCCTACTCAGCACGCCAATGACCGCCCTTTGCCTGTGGTGGTGGTAGTTTCCAAACAGTATTTGGGGGAGTCCTGGGTTTCCTGCAGAAGTGTCTCAGGTACCATGTGAAAGATAAAGGGATCCAAATTCGTGGGCTTCTTAGCTCCCACCCTCACTTCCAGGTAAGCTATTTTGGGCTTCCAGGTAAGATACTTGAAAAAGAGGAGTTCAAGGAAAATAAGACATTTTGAGGAAACCACCAAATCCTCTTCCTTTCTCTGTCTGTTGAGCTCCCCACTTCACCAACCATTGTGGACATGCTCTCCTCTGTGAAGCTTTCTGTGACTCTCCCCACAGAGTTTGTGGGTCCTGCTGCTGTGTTCCTCCAGTGTCCTATGCTCACTTCCATTCTAGCACTTACCACATTTTTAACTCTGTTTGCACATCTGTCTCCTTTACTAGACTACAAACTCCTCAAGGGCAGGTCCCTCGTTCATTTTTGTGTTCCCAGGATCCTACGTATAGGGCTTGGTAATCCTAGTTAGCATTGTTTGGGCACTTACTATATGCCAGACTCTGTTCTATGTATGATAAACACACATATACACACACACACACACACACACACACACACACACACACACACATATTTAACCCTATGATGGAATTACTGTAATAATCCCCATTTGGCAGATTGGGAAACTGAGGCCCCAAGAGGTTAATTAACTGGCTCCAGGCCAAGCTGTTAGGGGAACTGAAATTTGACCTGAAGCATTTTGCCTCCAGGACCTCTGCCCTTAAACACTGCTATACCGCTTCTGTCACATAATAGGCATTCTTAGCTGAGTGAGAAAATGAACCTGTGCAATGATAGCTGTTACAGTCGGAGAGGAGGATCAGCCTTAAGTTCACGTTGGCAGTTGAGTTGGCACCTAAACTTTGTTCTAGGGTTTACCTGGCCATTAGCTCTGGACCTGAGAGTGAGTAAATTACAAAATCAGTCCTATTCCTTAGGACTGGTGGATTTCTGCTTACATGAACATCTGTGACCAGGGCTAATATCTTTTTTGTTGTTGTTGTTAAGAGATAGGGTCTTGCTCTGTTACCCAGGCTGGAGTGCAGTGGTGCGATCATAGCTCACTGCAGCCTCGAACTCCTGGGCTCGAGTGATCCTCCTGCCTCAGCCTCCCAAGTAGCTGGGACTACAGGTCCACACCACCATGCCCAGATAATTTTTTAATTTTTTTATAGAGATAGAGTCTTGCTGTGTTGCCCAGGCTGGTCTTGAATTCCTGGGCTCAAGCAGTCCTCCTGCCTCGGGCTTCTAATGTGCTGAGATTACAGGCATGATCCCTACCACACCTGGCCAAGAGCTAATATCTAAATGGTACGTATGGATATAGCCATCTCAGTAGTTTGTGGCTGGAACCTATTCTTCTGTAAAGCATAGTATAATTATTGATCAGCATCCATACTATGTGAGTCTTTGAAATGTTTTGAATGTCATCTCTGTTTAAACCATGTGTGGGAAGCTTAGACTTGGGATAGCAGAGATGGAGGGAGGATTGTGCTTCCTATAGTAGAAATCACTATTCATGCTGCTTCTTCCAGGTTCCCTTCCTGGAGTATTACAGTGGCTACAGTATCTCTGAGCTTCACCCCTTGGTCAGACGGCTGAACAAACTGCTGACTTTCAGTTCTTACGATAGTCTCAAGGCTGTGTATTACAAGTATTCTCACCCGTAAGTACCAAGCCCCGGATGAGGTTGGGTTTGTGTTCATTTATGGGGAAGCTTTAAAATACTAGACCCAGACTAGCCTCACTTAGGAGAAAAAGATTCAGGCACTTTTCACCTTCCTTTCTACTCTAGGGTTAAAGCAAGATAGGGAACTAAGGGCCATATGTCCCACTTGTTCCATGGAGCCTGATTGTATTTGCCCTATTCTATACTGAGGAGACCCCTCTTCCTTTTGCAGGGTCTTCTTTGAAGTCGCCCAAATCCCCGCCTTGGATGTGTTGAAGCTGGAGGAGATTTTGAACTGCTGATTGTGAGGCCAAGGGCGTGGTACTCTAGCAGCAGCCACAGGACTAGGCATGCATGTTAATAGGGTATATTTATTCTGTGTTTGAATTTGTCTTTTGATTGCTTTTATTCATTTTTCCTCTCTTTGTCTTTTCCCAAACTGATAATGTTATAAATATTTATGTTGTTTGTTTTTATGAAAGAAAAAAATATTGTCATATTTGACTACAAATTTAATAAAAAATTAATAGTTATTGTTAAAATGGCTCATCTCCCCTCTTATTGTTCAGGAATCCCATGCACAGCTGAATAATTCTTTTCTTCTTCCTAGTCAAGGCTGGGCCCCAGGGCCTAGGTTACCCAATTCCCTCCTCTGTTTAGAAGCCTTCTCCTCATGGGAAGAGGAATTGAGCTAACTGTGAACTGATGGATGGTGCTACAGAAGGAGGTGCCCAGTCCAAGGAGAAAGCTCCTTACCTGACAGGCAGGCCTCTCTGTTCAGAGCTGGGCAGCTGGCAGTGTAGGCTAATACCCTTTGGTCTCAATCTCAGGTATTTTGCTTTCTTTGCTTCTTCCTAGATGATGAAAAGTTGGGGATCAGGATTTTAATCCAAATGTAGCCTTGCTTTCAGTTTGGCAGCTTTTGAGAGTCCAAATTTGAAAACACTCTTGGAGTGGTGTGTGCTGAAATCATTTTTGGCCCTTGTCTTCTGCCAAGAGAAGAAATTCCTACCTGTGAAATTGGCAAGGTGTCCCATAAATGCAAGCATCAACGACTTGCCCAGTCTTTAACTCATATAGCATCAAGAGGTTCTGCTTTCTTTTTCACTGTGCCCTACCTTTGGGGTGATGTGTACTGGGACAGTTACTTAAGTTGTTAATGGAGGAGTGGAACATCCAGTATGCCAGTTGTTCAAGAGCCGCTCCTCAGTCTCACCCCAGGACCTCCCCACAATCCAGCATGTAAAGTCTACCACAGCAGGAGACCTCTAGTACTCTATTCTAGTATTGTAGCTGGCAGTTATGCTGATTGGTCTGTGACCATTTGTTACCACTTGTCAAATATTTTGAATATCAGTCCTGGAGGGTGGACATTTGGTGGAGAGGACAATCAAGGAAGCAGTTACGGGGAAAATGCCTCTTCAATTCTGTCCCAAGACTCTCCATGCTATTGTAATTACATCACCTTTTCTGATGGGTTAAAGACAGATGGATGAGCATGCCAAGCCCTTAGGTGTCTCAGCGCTTTCCTTCCCTTTGAATCAGTTTCCCATTCTTCTCCTGACTTGCTTTGCCTTGGAGACCAGACATCACTAGGTTTCCTCCTGCCCCATTCCACTGTGTTGCAAGATGACTAAAGGTACAGCCAGAGAGGTCCAAGCTGCTCAGCAGTGATTCTGCGGGCACAGCCAACTTTGCATGAACATGCTAAAAGCATTAGGCTGGAAGCCATCTTGCAAGTCTCCAGCCTTACTAGAAGGATGTGTCGTGTACCTGCTTTTGAATTCTGGAGCTTTACGTCAAGGGAAAAAAAATTAACCGGTTGAATTATTTCCCCCTTTTTACCAACCCTGTTCTTTAAAGGTGCTAATGAAACCATCAGTAATTTTTGTTGTTTTTGCAATGCGTCAACATTTATTTTGCACACACTCATCACTACTTCAAAATTAAGATAGCTGTTAGAACTGGATCTTGTTAAAAGTGGGTGCAAAAGTTATCGTGGTTTTTATGGCAAAAACCGGGATAACTTTTGCACCAACCCAATATTTAGTGCCTTATTAAATAAGCATATCTATTTCTTTATCAGGAATTTGCTGGCCCAGTGAGGTGGCTCACACCTGTCATCCCAAAACTTAGGGAGACCAAGGAGGGAAGATCACTTCAGCCCAGGAGTTCGAGACCCACCTGGGCAATACAGTGAGACCCTGTCTCTACAAAAAGTTAAAAAGTTAGCCAGGTATAGTGGCTCATGCCTGTGGTCCCAGCTACTCAGGAGGCTGAGGCAGGAGGATCACTTGAGCCCAGAAAGCAGATGTTGCAGTAAGCCATGATCATGCCACTGTACTCCAGTCTGGGCAATAGAGCAAGATCCTACTTCAAAAAAAATTTGCTTTTATATTTTGATGACTCTCTCTCTATATATAAATAAAACTAGCTTTCTTTGTAACCTTATGTATTTTTAACAGTTTTATTTTCTTAACTGGATGCAAATTATTTTATTTCTGTATGTATATATAACTTTATATCTGCCTATATCTTTAAGATCATAACAGTTTAAAAAACAAAACTAAAGGCCGGGCGCGGTGGCTCAAGCCTGTAATCCCAGCACTTTGGGAGGCCGAGACGGGCGGATCACGAGGTCAGGAGATCGAGACCATCCTGGCTGACACGGTGAAACCCCGTCTCTACTTTAAAAAATACAAAAAACTAGCCGGGCGAGGTGGCGGCGCCTGTAGTCCCAGCTACTCGGGAGGCTGAGGCAGGAGAATGGCGTGAACCCGGGAGGCGGAGCTTGCAGTGAGCTGAGATCCGGCCACTGCACTCCAGCCTGGGCGGCAGAGCGAGACTCCGTCTCAAAAAAAAAACAAAAAACAAAAAAAAAACAAAACAAAACTAAAAAACGCTAAAATTTTAAATAAACCACAAAATCATCTATATAGGTCATAAAAACACTCTGGTAGAGAAATGTGCCCAGTAATTCATAAGTAAAACAAACATAGCCTGTGAAATAATGTGACATGCTTAGAAAAATGCCTGACACATAGCATAAATATCTAATAAATGGTGGTGGTACTCTCTGGTAGCAGAAGGGGCACAGAGTGGCTACAGAGGTAAGGAGGGGTGAGACTGTTAAAAAAAAGAAAAAAAAAAAAAAAGGCCTGGCTGGGCACGGTGGCTCACTCCTGTAATCCCAGCACTTGGGGAGGCTGAAACGGGTGGATCACAAGGTCAGGAGTTCGAGACCAGCCTGGCCAATATGGTGAAACCCCATCTCTACTAAAAATACAAAAAGTTAGCCAGGTGTGGTGGCAGGCGCCTGTAATCCCAGCTACTTGGGAGGCTGAGGCAGGAGAATCGCTTGAACCCGGGAGGCGGGGGTTGCAGTGAGCTGAGATCATGCCACTCACTCCAGCCTGGGTGACAGAGTGAAACTCCTTCTCAAAAAAGAAAAAAAAGAAAAGGCTTAATCGGTATGTCGAAGGTTTTTATGCTAAGAGTTTTGATTTGGGAGACATAATCCATCAAGGTTCAGTCAGAAAACAGAAACCACTCCAGTTATATTTCAAACAGAGGAAATTTAATACAGGGAATTGGTTACTCAAGGACAGAAGAGCTAAGAAGTCACACGCACAGCGTGAAGCTTCTGTTATACTTAGGGCTGGAGGAACAGTAGCCAAGAGGTGGTGTCACCAGAGCCCCAGATGCCAGGGATATAAGCTGAATTTGGAACCGGTGATCAGTTGGGACCAATGAGGGTAGGACTGATGAAAGAAGGCTGGAGCCAGGAAGGAAACAAAATTACTGCCAGACCTATTGCTGGAGGCAGAGTGAGAAAGGAAATAGCCTGACTTCTTTATATTTCAATAGTTTTTGGGGAACAGGTGGTTTTTTGTTACATGGATAAGTTATTTAGTGGTGATTCCTGAGATTTTGGTGCACCTGTTACCCAAACAGTATACACTGTACCCTATGTGGGTAGTCTTTTGTCCCTCACCCACTCCCACTCTTCCCCCCAACTCCCCAAAGTCCATTATATCATTTTTGTACCTTTGCATCCTAATAGCTTAGCTCCCACTTATAAGTGAGAACATATGCTATTTGGTTTTTCATTGCTGAGCTACTTCACTTAGAAAAATGGTCTCCATTTTTCTCCAACTCCATCCAAGTTGCTGTAAATGCCATTATTTTGTTCCCTTTTATGGCTGAGTAGTATTCCATGGCGTATATATACCACATTTTCCCTGTCTACTCATTGGTTGATGGGCATTTAGGTTGGTTCCATATTTTTGCAATTGTGAATTATGCTGCTATAAACATGCGTGTGCAAGTGTCTTTTTCATATAATGACTTATTTTCCTTTGTGTGCATACCCAGTAGTGAGATCACTGAATTAAACGTTAGTTCTACTTTTAGTTCTTTAAGAAATCTCCATACTGTTTTCCATAGTAGTTGTTCTAGTTTACATTCCCACCAGCAGTGTAAAGGTGTTCCTTTGTCATCACATCCACACCAGCATCTATTATTTTTTGACTTTTTTGGAGTAAGGTGGCATCTCATTGTGATTTTAATTTGTATTTCCCTGATAATTAGCAATGTTGAACATTTTTCCATATGTTTGTTAGCCATTTGTATATCTTCTTTTGAGAATTGCTATTCATGTCCTTTGCCTACTTTTTGATGGGGTTGTTTTTTTCTTGCTCATTTGAGTTCCTTGTAGATTCGGGATATTAGTCCTTTGTCAGATGCGTAGTTTGTGAATATTTTTTCCCACTCTATGGGTTGTCTGTTTACTCTGCTGATTATTTCTTTTGCTGTGCAGTAGCTTTTTAGTTTAATTAGGTCCCATTTATTTATTTTTGTTTTTGTTGCATTTTCTTTTTGGTTCTTGGTCATGAATTATTTGCCTAAGCAACGTCTAGAAGAGTTTTTTCCGATGTTAACTTCTAGAATTTTTATGGTTTCAGGTCTTAGATGTATGATTTTTGTATAAGGTGAGATATGAGGATCTAGTTTTATTCTTCTAATTCTTCAAATTGGCTTGCCAGTTATCCCAACACCATTTGTTGAATAGGGCGTCCTTTCCCCACTTTGTTTTTGTTTGCTTTGTTGAAGATCAGTTGGCTGTACATATTTGGCTTTATTTCTGGGTTCTCTATTCTGTTCCATTGGTCTATGTGCCTATTTTTATACCAGTAGCATCCTGTTTTGGTAACTATACCCTTATGGTATGGTTTGAAGTCGAGTAATGTGATGCTTCAGATTTGTTCTTTTTGAACATCTTGCTTTGGCTCTGTGGGCTCTTTTTTGGTTCTATATGAATTTTAGGATTGTATTTTCTAGTCCTGTGAAGAGTGATGGTGGTATTTTAATGGGAATTGCATTGAATCTGTAGGTTGCTTTTGGCAGTATGGTTGTTAAGTATATTCCTAAGTATTTTATTTTTATTTTTTGCAGCTGTTGTAAAAGGGATTGAGTTCTTGATTTGATTCTCAGCGTGGTCGTCGTCGTTGTACAGCAGTGCTGTTGATTTGTGTACATTGACTTTGTATACTGAAACTTTACGGAATTCATTTATCAGATCTAGGAGCTTTTTGGACGAGTCTTCAGGGTTTACACATACCATATGATTCACCCACTTAAAGTGTATAATTCAGGCCGGGCTTGGTGGCTCATGCCTGTAATCCCAACACTTTGGGAGACTGAGGTAGGAGGATTGCTTGGACCCAGGAGTTCAAGATCAGCCTGGGCGACATAGTAAGACCCTGTTTCTACAAAAAATTTAAAAATATTTAAAAAAACTAAAAGGTATGTAATTCAAGTTTTCGGTATATTCAGTTTTGTGGTTGGGCACGGTGGCTCACGCCTGTAATCCCAGCATGTTGGGAGGCTGAGGCGGGCAGATCACTTGAGGTCAGGAGTTTGAGACCAGCCTGGCCAACATGGTGAAACCTCGTCTTTACTAAAAATACAAAAATTAGCCAGGTATGGTGGTGCATGCCTGTAATCCCAGCTACTCAGGAGGCTGAGGCAGGAGAATCACTTGAACCCAGGAGGTGGAGGCTGCTTGAACCCAGGAGGCGGAGGCTGCAGTGAGCTGAGATTGTGCCACTGCACTCCAGCCTGGGTGACAGAGCCAGATTCTGTCTCAAAAAAACAAAAAACCTAACTGTTTTGTAATCATCACCACAATCCAATTTTGGAACATTTTCATCACCCCTCAAATTAAACCTCCAACCTATTAGCAATCAATCTCCTTTCCCACACCCCATGAGCCCTAGGCAACCAGAAATTTACTTTCTGTCTCTATCAGTTTGCCTATTCTGGACGTTTCATATAAATTTAATCATACAATATGTGGCCTTTGTGTCTGGCTTCTTTCACATAGCAATGTTTTCAAGGTTCATGCATGTCGTAGCATGTATCAGTATTTCCTTTTATTGCTGAGTAATATACCATTGTATGGATATATATTCATTGTGTTTACCCAGTCATCAGTTGGTAGAAATTTGGCGGCTATTGGGAATAATTCTGCTATGAACATTCATGTATAAGTGTGTGGGCCTCAGTTTCCATTTCTCTCAGGTATATACTTGGGAGCAGAATTGCTGGATCATGTGATAACTCTATGTTTAACTTGAGAAACCTCCATACTTTTCCAAAGTGGCTGCACCATTTTACATTCCCATAAACAGTATGTGAGGATTCCAGTTTCTCCACACCCTCTCTGACACTTGTTATTATATTTTTACTATAGCCCTCCTAGTGGGTGCAAAGTGATATCTTGTGATTTTGATTTACATTTCCCTGATGGCTAATTATGTTGAGCATATTCTAATGTGCATATTGGCCATTTGTGTATCCTTTTTACAGAAATATCTATTCAAATCCTTTGCCCATATATATGTTTTTTGAAACAGTCTTGCTCTGTTGGCCAGGCTGGAGTGCAATGGCACAAACATGACTCACTGCAGCTTTAATTTCCTTGGCTTAAGGAATTTTCTTACCTCATTCTCCTGAGTAGCTGGGACTATAGTCACTTGCGACCACACCCAACTAAATTTTTTAATTTTTATTTTTAGTAGAGACGAGGTCTTGCTGTGTTGCCCAGGCTGGTCTCAAGCTCCTGTTTGCACATTTTTAATTGGGTTATTTGTCTCTTTATTATTGAGTGGTAAGAGTTTTTTAATATATATTCTGGGTCATATATATGATTTAGCAACATTTGATTATACCAATTGTCTTGAAAATTTTACCTTCATAGTGTTATTTAAAGCATATAAGTTTCAAATTTTGATGAAGTTCAATTTATCCATTTTTAAATGTTTTTACTTTTGGTGTTGTAGCTAAGAAACCATCACCTGATCCAAGGTCTTGAAGATTTATCCCTTTTATTCTAAGAATTGTATAGGTTTAGCTCTTATGTTTAGGTTTTAAATTCATTTTAAGTTAATTTTTATATATGGTATGTAGGATTCCAACTTCATTCTTTTGCATATGGATATTTGGTTGCTTCAGCACTATTTGTTGAATAAAACTATGTTTTCCCCACATAATTATTTTGATACCCTTGTTGAAAATTAAATATGAGAGCTTATTTCTGGATTCTCAGTTTTATTCCATTTACTTATGTGATATCTAGCCTTATGCTAGTACTGTAATTTTTCAAAGATTAAAAACAATGACAAATAAAAATTATATTGCTGTATCTTTGTAGTGAGTTTTAAAATTTAAAAAAGATATAAGTCCTCCAATTTTTTGATCCTTTTCAAGTTTATTTTGGCTATTCTGGGTCCCTTCATTTCCATATGAATTTTAGCATCAACATGTCAGTTTCTGAAAAGAAGTCCACTGGGATTGTGATAGGGCTTACATTTAACTCATAGGTCAATTTGGGGAGTATTTTCATCTTAACCATCTTAAATCTTCCTGTCTATGAACATGGATATCTTTCCTTTTATTTGGGTCATGTTTAGTTCGTTTCAACAGTTTTTCGTAGTTTTCAGTATATAAGTTTTGTTCTTCTTTTCCTAAGTATATCCTAAGTATTTTTTGATTGAGCCATCAGTCTTGAATCACTTTCAATTTCCTACTTCATTCCCCACAGACATACTTACCTCTTCACCTATCTCAAGTATCTTTATTTTCTGTTTTAAAGGTTGGACTGACCCACCTATTGTTCAAAGCAACTCAACTACCTTGGGACTTCTCTCCATCAATTTTTCTCCCTCATCTTAGCCCTTCCCTTGCTTTTCCCTGCCACCATTTCCTGTACTTTCATCCTCTTCCTCTTTTGTAATCTCCGTTTCTAGCTTAAAAACATGCTCAAGACACTCTTGCCACATGCATACAAAATGAAAAGCAAAACAAAATAAAACCTTTTTTTTTTTCAAGGTGGAGTCCTACTCTGTCACCCAGGCTGGAGTGCGGTGGCACAATCTCAGCTCACTGCAACCTCTACCTCCTGGGTTCAAGTGATTCTCTTGCCTCAACCTCCCGAGTAGCTGGGATTACAGGCGCATGCCACCACTCCCAGCTAATTTTTTTTTTTTTTGTATTTTTAGTAGAGACGGGGGTTTCACCATGTTGGCCAGGCTGGTCTCGAACTCCTGACCTCAGGTGATCCACCCACCTCGGGCTCCCAAAGTGCTGGGATTACAGGCATGAGCCACTGTGCCCGGCCAAAATAAAACTCTTTATCTGCATCCACCTCCCACCTGCTGTCCAGTTCATCTCTTTTTTGTACTAAACTTCTTTTTAAGTACACTGACTCACTGTTTGTACTTAACTCATGTTCCATTCAGTCCTTTAACCCATTGTAATGTAGCTTTTGTCCCCTAGCACTTCATTGATGGGCCTTTAGCGGAAACATTGATGATTTTCTGGTTTGCAAATCTAGTCAACAGTTTTGAGCTTTATCTTACTGGAACCCTTTTGCTACCTGTGACACTGGTGTCTTTTCATTCCTTTTGGCACTCTCTAGCCTCTTGGTTTCTGGGCCATTAGGTTTTTCTAGTTCTCTCATCTTTCTGACCTTCCTTTTCTATCTTCTTTGTAGGCTGTTTTTGTACCATCTGCCCTCAAAATTTGGTGTTCTGTTGGTTTCCAGCTTTGGCTCTCTGATTTATCTCCTTGAGTGCTCTCAGCTACTCCCATAGTTTCAAGTGCCACCAAGCCATTAACTTTTGAGGCTTAGTCTTCAGCTCAAACCTGTGGTCCTAGGTTCAGGCTTATATTTGTCTTCTGTTGGCCATGTCTACCGGAACGTCACACAGTTACCTCAAACTGAACATGTCCAAAAGTGAATTTTTTCTTTCTGCTAACATGGTTCTATTATATTCTGTATCTTGATCACCATCCACTTAGTCACCCAAACCAGACACTCAGGAGTTCATCTGGGCTCTCTTTTCCCTCCCTAATAATCTCTTATTCAATCATACTGATTTTTTACCTTCAATTCCTAACTTAAAGCCTGACCACTCATGTCTTAGACTTCCATGTTTCAATTATGGCCTTATAAGAGGGTGCCATCATTAAGTCTTGCTGATTTTACCTCCCAAATATTTCTTGGATTGGCATTCTCATCATAGAGAATCTCTCCTACTGCTACCCAGGTTTGAGGTCTCATTCTACTGCCTGGATTACTGTGGTAGTTTCCTACGTGATCTCCCTATCTTCAATCTTGTTCCTTTCAAATTCACCTTCCATACAAGCACCAGAAAGATTTATTTAAAATTCAATTTTAGGATTACAGTTCTGGGTAAGATATTTAAGCATCTGTTACCCTTTGTTTCCCACTGAACACTATCATAAAACCCAGAAAGAATGCATGGCACAGCTATTTGAGAATTCTGAAAAGTAAATAGCAGCAAGCAGATTGGAAAACAGCAGAATGTGAAGAAGCAACAAACTCATGGCGAGTTTCCCACATTTTTTTCTCTGGCAACTTAATCCAGTCAGAAACCTTGAAGGGAGCACTATGGTACAGACAGAAAGCTCCAGAAGAAGCTTTCTAGTTCTGGCTTGAGAAGTGAGAGAAGGAATTCCTAAAGCTTGCGGTTGGGGAGGTGGAAATCCCCATCTTTTTATTTCTCTCTTCCTTCACATCCCAACCCTCAGGCAATCATACAGCAACAGCAACAATGATAGCAATGGGAGCCTTCGACAACCAATACTCTCAGGGAATGGACCCATGATCTCTATTTGAGGTAGAGATGGACCCCAAGAGAGCAAAGCACATTCTGTTGATTTTTTTTCTCTTTCTGTTCTCCCAATGCTTATCTCCAGACGTGGCACAATTGCAGACATGAACAGTTTCTGACTAGTGGACTGAAAGGGAAGTACTAGGAACTGGGGAGTACTGGGGAGAATGTGGAGAAGTAGGAGCTTGGGAAAGTAACCCCATAAAGTTTTTTTTAATGTGCTCTTTGGTGTGTATCCTCAACCTGTACGTGTGTTGATCCAGATCCTAATTAGTATACTAAATAATTTGAGAACTGAGCTGACACCCATCTGGGTTCTAGACTGACCATTTCATGACATACACAGCAGACAGATCCAGATAGCACTGCAAAGGCTTAGAAAACTGAGGTTGAACCCTCAGCCCACGGAAGGCAGATGGAAACCTGTGTCCTGAACCTAATCAAATTGACTGCAAAAGCAAACATACATTTTCCATAAAATGTAAACCAGATCTACAATTTTATAATGTCCATCCAGGATATACTCCAGAATTACTAGGCATACGAAGAACCATTGACATCTCAACTTGCATGGCAAAAGACAACAGCCAAGGACAAAAAGATATAGGTGTTGGAATTATCCAACAAAGTCTTTAAGTCTGCTACCATAAAAACTCAAATGAACAATTGCAAACACTTTTGGAACAAATGTTAAAATATAAATGTTAAGCTATAGAGTCTCATCAAATAGGAATTAGAAGAGCCAAATGGACATTTTAGGATTGAAAAATACAGTAACTGAAATTTAAGAACTCACTGGGTGGACTCAACAGAAGAGAGGGGACAAAGGAAAGAGTAAAGTTGAAGGTAGATAAATAGAAATTATGCAGTGTGACAGAAAAAAGATTGAAAAAAAATGAACAGTGCCTCAGGGATTTGTAGGACAATAACAAAAGGTCTATCAGTCATGCTATTAGAGCCCTAGTAGGAGAGGAGAAAGAGAACAGTGCAGAAAAAATATTTGAAGAAACAATGGCTGAAAAGTTCTCAAGTTTGGTTAAAGACACCAACCTGTAGGTTTAAGAAAACAAGTGAACCTCAAGCAGGATAAATAGATAAATCATAGTCAAACTGCTGGAAAAGACAGAAAAACAGAGAAATGATGCATTATGTACTGCATAGGGGAACAACAATTTGAATGACTATAGATTTACCATCAGAAACTCTGTAGACCAGAAGGAAGAAACAAAATTTTTCAAGTGTTGAAAGAATGATCAATCCAGAATTCAGTATCTAGCAAAATATAACTTTAAGGAATGAAGGTAAAACTTAAAACACAATTTCAGATGAAGGAAAACTAAGAAAATTCACAGCAAGCATATCTGCTGTAAAATAATTGCTAAAGAAATTTATTCATATAGAAATGAAATGGACATAGAAAGTGGAATGATAGATAGTGGAGACTCGGAAGGGTGGGTGATGAAAAAATACTTGGGTACAATGTACATTATTTGGTCGATGGATATACTAAAAGCCCCAACTTGACCACTGTACTATCTATGCTTGTAATAAAATTGCACTTGCACCCCATAAATTAATACAAATTAAAAAAAGAAATACCAGAAGGGAAATTGGAACATCCAGAATGAAGGAAGAGCAATAGAACTGGTAAGTATCTGGCTAAATATAATAGACTACTCTTCTCTTAAGTTTTGTAAAACATATTTGTTGATTGAAAGCAAAAATTACATTTTGATGGGATTTTTGATGTATGTAAATGTAATACATAAGACAGTAATAGCATAAAGTGGAGAGAACAAAGGGCTCAATATGCTGGTAGGGTTTTTACATTGCAATTGAAGTGGTAAAATGTTGATTTTAAGTAGACTGTGAAAAGTATATATTTTGTTATCCCTGGAGCAACTACTAAAAAAATTATACAGAGAGATATCAAAGCCACAATAGATAAATTAAAATGTAATACCAAAAGTTCAAATAATCTAAAAAAAGCAGGAAAAGGGAAACAGAGAAGGAAAAAAAAAAAAAACAGATACCAAACAAAATTTTAAAATGGCAAACCCCAATCCGGTCTTATCAGTAATTACATTAAATGGTCTAAACATACAAATGAAAAGACATATTGTCAGGATGGATTAAAAAAGCATGACCCCATGCTGCCTACAAAAACTCATGTCAAATATGATGATATAGGTAAGTTAAAAGTAAAAGCCTGAAAACAAATGCCATTTGAAAACCAAAAGAAGGCTGGAGTGGCTATATTAACATCAGATAAACTTGACTTCACTGCAAAGTGTCAGGAATAAAGAGTGATGTTATATATTGATAGTGTCAATTCACCAAGAAGGCGGCAATCCTAAATGTGTCGTAATAACAGTTTCAAAATACTAGAAGCAAAAACTGATAGAATTGAAACAAGAAATGAACAAATCCATAATTATAGTTTCAGTGATTGATGGAAGCTAGCAGACAGAAAATCAGAAAGGATATTGAAGAAATGAACACCATTAGACAACTGAATCCAACTGATGTTTATAGAACACTTCACCAAACAAACGGCAGAATACACATTCTTCTCAAGTGCACATGGGACATTCTCCAAGATAGACCATATCCTAGGTCATAAAACAAGTTTTAACCAATTAAAAACAATAGAAAACACAGAGTATGTTCTTTGGCCACAATTGAATTAAATTAGAAATCAGTAACAGGTGAATAATAGTAAAATCTCCAAACACTTGGAAATAACATACCTTTAATCCATGGGTCAAAGAAACGAAACCACCCAAAGGACCTCCAGTGGATGAATGGATAAACTGGTGGATCCATGTAATTGAATTCTATTCAGCAATTAAAAGGAACAAACTGTTGATTCACATGACATCTTGAAAGAATATGAAAGGCATTTCGCTGAATTAAAGAAGTCTGTCTCAAAAGGTTACATATTCTATGACATTCTTGAAAGCCCAAAACCATAGTGATGTAAAATTGATCAGTGGTTAGAAATAGGGTTAAGGTGTGATTATAAAGAAATAATATAAAGGAGATTTCTGGGGCAGTGGAAACTGTTCTGTATCCTGATAGTGGTGGTGGTTACATGAATGTCTACATGTGTTAAAATTCATGGAACTCTACACCAAAAGAAAAGGGCAATTGTATGATCATTTGAAAAATAGACTTAAAATTTAATTCTGATGGTCCTTCACTAGCCTACAGGGTGCAGTACAGACTTCTTAATGTGGATTACAGGGCCCACCCTGATGGTAGCGCCTCAACAACAAGGCTGTTTCCCCTCATAAAGCCTAAAAATGTAGTTTTTATGGGGGTAGACTGAAATGTGGTCCCGAAGGTCACAGATGTTTTGTCTCTAAGTAAGACACTTTTCAGTTTGGAAAATCAAGGATTTAGAAGACTCAAGTTCTCACTCCAGTGTAGCATGTTGTGGAATCCTGGCCTAGTACAGCCTCAGTTCCCTACCTATTAAACATGACTAAGAACTGGCTCCCCTGGGGTCACTATTAGTGTGACAGAAATTAAACTGTATTTAATGCTGAGCCCAACTGATTTTGCATTTGAACAGAATATGCCTTCCCACCTCAAACCCCTCTGGAGAGGAGAGGAGTATGTGATGTATGCATTGGGGGGAATAGATTATATTGTCAGATTTCAAGGTGCCTTATGCATTTTTTTAACAGTCTGGGCTACACTCTATCCCACTTTGCCTCCCCAGTAACTAATGCATTCCACTGAGATTTGTATCCTGCAGAGAATTAGCTCCTGAAACAATTACAGTGGCATGTATTTCCCCACAGAATCATCCAGAGTCGCAGCTAAGTTTTAGAATTCTTCTTGGCAACCCCTTTAGTATCATGATCATCCCTGATGGAGATTCTTGGTTTGTGCTGCCGCTGTCCTCCCTCACCTGCCATCGTGCCCCGCATGTGGCTTGTTTAGAGCTTGGATGACCACCCAAGCCCACCTGCCCCCCATTTCCACCACCATCCAACTCCCCTTATGCTGAGGTAAATGATGAGGCACTGGCACTGATTATGTTTATCCATTTATTAAAATATTTCAAGAAGCAATACTTTATTAACTTTGAGGACTGGTGTTCCATTTGGCGGGGGGAGAGGAATAGGCACACTTTGTGGACCTTTTTTTTTTTTCCTGCTTTTTCCTGTTACCCTGTAACTACCCCAGCTTCCTCCCCCAACCAGCCCCTGGCCCCGCTGCTTATTTGCAGGGGCCTCTGAGGAAATAAAAAGCACAGAGCAGAAAACAACAATGGATTACAGATTAGCTGACAAATAGACAAATGCAATTCCATAAACCATATACCCAAGCAAGGTCTCATATAGGATGGAATGGTGCTAATGGGTTTGGTTGCTTTGGTATTATTTTCCACCTCTTGTGAAACAAAAATTCTTCCATTTGTGTCCTGAGGGAAGATGACGTTGACCCTGACTGTTTCTTCTGGCCCAGTTTTATTAAGGTAAAAAGTCTCTTTCTTATTCTTACCCTGCCCTTATGCACACAGCACAGGGCCTTTCTGGAGAACGGGACCCATAACTGTTTACCTCCTATAGTAATGACACCAGAAGCAGTTGGTGGCAGTTCAAATATATTGGCCTTTTCTTCCCCACTATCCTTCTGGCCAGGAATTGCCTACCCAATCAATTCATCAGAAAGTGCTACCAAAGATACAACCAAACCCTGGAGCTTTGGGTCTTAATGATGTCTAACATAATTGAGATGAATATTTGGTGTTTGGTCCCACCACCCAAGCAACTGTATTAATTACTGCAAGCAGTTAACAAAGTCCTTAAAGGAGCTCAGACTCCCAGGGCTAAGACAACTCCCTTGAGAGAGGGATCACTTCTTGCTTTGTTTCCAAGTGAGCATATGCAATAACAGGTGCTTGGCAAGCTATCTTCCTTTTTGGGAAACTACTGGTAACTTAGCAATTTAGGAGGTAACTGAGGGATTGAGCAAGCCACACCTGCTCCTGGGCCTTGTCATCTATCAACTCTGCTCCATGAGCTGACTCTAGCCCCAAATACGTTTCATTCAATATCATTCTGACTCAGAGTGGGAGGACAGGGTGGGTGAAAGGGAATCCACATGGTACAACAGAGCAACAGCAGCATCACTGTGCACAAAGACCTAACTATTGCAGCAAAGTAAGCACAAGAGATGGAGTCTTATTACAGTTTACTATCATCAGTGATAAAAATAATTACAAGACACTGCCTTGCTTAGTCACTGCCAAGATAAAGCTACCTTCTCCCAGGACTTCCTTCTGTTGTCCTAAATTTTGCTCATTTGGAAATTTTCCCCTTCAGCAAAAGCTCTTCTGAAGAAAATGCAACTTGGTTCCCACTCTGTGAGTGTGTGTGCAGGTGTTAACACATGCAGCCATGGAGGAGCCAAGTCGGGCTACAATGGTGAGTTTGCTGATTTCATCTAATACCTCCTCCTGGGAAGAAAGACTAATAACAGAGAAAGCCAAAGACACAGCAACAGCACACTCACTACTCAAATATGTACAATAAGCTAACACATTCTGATGCTTAAATAAGTTTTAAATGTTTTCTGTCATCTTTTTCCATTGACTTTCTTCTCTAGTTGTAGAGCTAGGACTTAGTTTGGCACAGCAATC
The DNA here is from genome assembly GCF_043159975.1 of Macaca nemestrina. Taxonomy (NCBI): domain Eukaryota; kingdom Metazoa; phylum Chordata; class Mammalia; order Primates; family Cercopithecidae; genus Macaca; species Macaca nemestrina. The sequence goes on along the minus strand of NC_092145.1, from coordinate 110,219,367 downwards.
AGACATTTGGGGACTATCCCCTTGTTAATATTTTTCTCCTCACCCCTGCGGAGGTGGAGCACAGGTGGCTGGTTTAAGTGGGTTAGGCTGGTGGAGTTCCAGAGTTGAGAACCAGTGCTTGGAATCTGGATTGTGCACCTCAATGAACCAGCCGTTGGACTGAATCAGGTAATTGAGCACACTAAGTTTGAGAAGTAGGGAGAGGCCAGTTTTCTCTTGATAAGTGGGAAGGGACGCTTAACTAAAGGTATGAGTCAAGGGTGGGGTGAAGATGCAAGGCTGACCAGAGAGAACCTCTCTGGGCATTGGGGTTTGATTAGATTTGCCTGACTGGGAGAAGGCTTTTTGAAAAATGTGAATTAGAATTTGGAGCGATTTAGGAATAGTTTGTTTTCGTGAGAAATTTGCAAGAGGAACCACAGGAAAGCAGAGGCTTCTAGCCTTCATTTCTCCAGGCCCATGTTTTTTCTCATCACTTCAATGCCCCTCTGTACTCAAGGGAAAAGGGCAAGATGGGAGATTTGAAGGTGACTTGAGGACTGACCCAACAGCCTGTCCAGAAGATGAGGCCAAGATGGAGCTTGTGGGGAAGGGCCTAGGCTGTGACTTAATTGTCAGGCAGTCCCTAGTTCAGGCATCTAAGTCGCAGAGCTCAAGGCCTGGTTGCTCCATACAGTCTTTTTATTGGGGAAGGGCACAGTTGCTGATGAAGAGTCTAGGACAAATAGAGCAAAAAAAGGCAGCATGCCAGCTTAAACCCCTTCTTTAGGGCATTGGTGTTTTTGTTCCCCTTTCCATGGCCTGGCTCAGAATTTTAAGGGGGCATCAGAATCAGCTGGGCCATAGATCCCAGCCACCTCTAAGACGCTGAAAATGCACCAAAAGATTTAGAAGCTCCACCAAGAAGTAGGGCAGTTGGTAGAGGTGTATGTGTTATGTAGAGTAAGGGGGAGTGGGAAGGGATTCCTGGATTAGCACAATAAATTATAGGGTCACTTAGAGGTCAAGTTGTATTTTCAGTTCTTAAAAATATATGTGTGTGTGTGTATATATATATACATCTTTATGTCTCTATACATAATCTATACTGCAGCACAGCGGCAAAACATTTAGTTAAAAATTCCAGCAAGAATGCAGGCAAACACTCCATGGAGGCATGCAGGCTAGGATCAAGGCAGCAGGAAGGGAGCCTGTATGGTTGCCATGAAGGGTGAGTTCCAACCAATGAGCCCACCCAGCCACCAGAGCACCACCTGGACATATGCAGACATAGAAGCACACATGGAAAAACACAAAGGGTTTGCAGAAAGAGAGAGAGAGAGAGAGAGAGAGAGAGAGAAGTTACCACATCTACAAGAAGAGATTTCACATGGTCATCTTAACAGGAAAGTGGACAAGCCCCCAGGATCTAGTTCTCATTTTAATGAGCCAGCTAGAAGAGATCTGAAGGTGCAAGTTGCAGTTGGCAGGGATTCAGAGAGACACACAACCAAGCCTGGCTGTCCTGCCTGCCCCCTTCTCTTCATCTCCCTGGGAGTCTGTGTGTCTTTTCATTCATTCCTTAGCATTGATAGTTTCTCTGCTGGTCAGAGAAAACTATTCCAAAACTCCCTGAATCCTTGAATCCTTTATAGATCCCAGGCCATTCATAAAGCGCTTATCCCAATAAACATTATAGTTGCTCAAGATGCACAAAGAGAAGAAGAACTGAACAAGACAACTCAGAACAAGAACCTTTGGCCAATGAGGAAATGTAAACCTCTAAGGAGACCAGATTAAGTCCAGGAAAATGCATTAGTGAAAAGAATTGGAGGGTCTTTCTTGGTGGTGCTCATGTTTGTTCTGAAATGATTTAGTCTAGCCTGTATTGAGGTTTTGAGAGTTTTTTAAGTAGAATTCTCAATGTTGTGAGTTCTTCCAGCTTTCAAGGGCTACAGTTGAGATCTTGATGGTGTTAGAGGATCATCGCCCTTTGCTTCATCTTCACAATGTCTGCGGTGCCACAGACTTCCTTCAGAGGAAAAAAATGGTATAGAAATAATGAGGTTAGCACACTGCCAGATGCCTAAGTATGTGGACCCAAAAGAGAGCAAAAAGTCTGTTAGAAGATAGACTGGTTTGTTCCCATTTTACTAACCATCTCTGAATCATCAGAGAAAACCAGCTAAAACCATGTGAGCTAAAGACAAATGGGATGAATTTTCAGAACCTGATAATCTATGGAACTGATATCGACTCCATCAGCGTCTTTAGAAATATTTGCAAACACCAGTCTCCCAACTGACAGACTCTTAAGGAATCAACCAGTTGGACCATACCTGAGAAAATACAGCTTGATTCAAGAAATTCTCTCTCTTAGCATTCATGCAAACTCTTAGTTCCTTGAAAACAAACTGCTACCCTCTGTCCCTTTCTTTTTTTCTTTTCTTTTTTCTTTCTTTCCTTCTTTCTTTCGTTTCTCTCCCTTTCTTTCTCCTTCCTTCCTTTCTTTATTCTTTCTCTCTTATTCCCCTTCCTTCCTTCCTTCCTTCCTTCCTTCCTTCCTTCCTTCCTTCCTTCCGTCCTTCCTTCCTTCCTCCCTCCCTCCCTCCCTCCCTCCCTTCCTCCCTCCCTCCCTCCTTCCTCTTTCTTTCAAGATGAGGTCTCACTTTGTTGCCCAGGCTGAAGAGCAGCAGCACGATGACAGCTCACTGCAGCCTCAGCCTCCCAGGCTCAAGCAATCCTCCCACCTCAGCCTCCCAAGTAGCTAGGACTACAAACGCACACCACCATGCCCTATTATTTTTTTATTTTTTGTAGAGACGGGGTCCCACCATGTTGCCCAGGCTGGTCTTGAACTCCTGGGCTCAAACGGTCAGCCTGCCTCGGCCTTCCAAAGTGTTGGGATTACAGGCGTGAGCCTGTTCCTTTTTTTCCATGTCCACTATTACTACATCTCTCAAGCTTCCGGGTTGTCTAGGACCAAAATTTAGGAGGGGCCACCATGGACATCAGAATTGGCACAACTGAAAACTCTAAGAGAACCTTTTGAATCCCACTGATATGTCAATAGTCTTTAAGGCCAATTCTGAAGAAAGAAGAAATGGAACCAAAATTCAAACAATAAAACATACAGATATGTTGCTTTTCTACCACTTACTATAACAGGAACAAAAGTGTTTAGATAGGTCACGGAACCTGTTCCTGACTCTTAAGAGTGAATCAGGCAGAAAAATCACTGCCTGTTAGCATTTTTGTTTTCTGTATATGTCATGGAGAGCACACAGGTTCTTCCCTTACCACTTTCTCTCACCTTGTCCAAGATATGGCTTGGTATCACTTACTGCTGACTCCCAGATGGCCTCCCCCTTCATCATCACCATTCCCACAAACATTTCTAATGGGGGCTTTAAGTTCCTGGGAGGTAGCCAGGCTGTTGGGGGAAGTCTTTATGATCCCTCTGCCTGTAGGGGAGACTTACCAATAAAACTCTGGGCACCCTGGCCTGATTTAGGCTTGTGTTCCTCTTCTAGCTTTTTCTTTCCCAATTTGGGGAACTTAATTTTCAGCCTGAGACTTCTACTGTCAGTGTCCGAAGATTTTTCCTGAGAAACCACAAGAGGAAGGTCAAAATGTTAGTTGCCTAATATTCAAAGATAATTGCTAGAGTCCTGGAAAAGTGGTAAACAAGAATGGCTGCAGAGAACAGGGAGATCTGCTCTCTATCCAGGTATGAGAAACACCCCCATCACCGGTCGCATGCCCTAGGAAAGCAATTGATCCTTACTAAGAGGCTACTTGATGCCAGGTGCCTTGCTAGCGTTAATAAATGCTCTCATACAACTCTCAAAGCAACCTCGCAAAGTGGTTATTAACATCCCTGTATCAGAGATGAGGAAGCAGAAGCTTGGAGAGGTTAAATATTTCACCTGAGCTCATGTGGCTAGGGATTAGAAGGATGAGATTGCTAGCACCACTGCTAGCTCACATGGAATCTCTGCATGAATTAGGAAAAAACACCTCTTCCTTCAGGCATATAGTTTGGTGAGCCCTTACTTGCCCTTGGCCAAATACCTTCTTATAGGGAAGACCCTTGCCTGCCAGCCCAGCTGCTTCCCTGTCTGGAATGCAAAGAGGGTTCTCTCAACATAACTCTTAATTATGAATGTGGGCTCTCTGCTGTGCACATCATGCAGGCTCCGTAATTCCAGCTCAGGCCTGCTAAAGTGTGCTTGTTTTACTACTGGTCTCAGTAAATTACAATTTTGAGATTAACTTTGTTGCCAGAAAACCCAGAGTGGGAGGGATGGGGGATGGAAAGCAGCAGGGAGAGGTAATATTTGGAAGATTTAACCACCAGTATGGCCTGGGCACCAACCATTTAGAACAGATATTGGCTGTGAACAACTGGCATGGCCATACTAGTATGAACTAGATGAAGTTCAGTCCTGGCAGCAGGTGCTGAGCAGGGAGGGGGAATTTGCAGCCAGGAAAACAACACATGAAAAAACCTATCTTGCTTATTCTTTCTTGATCATCTCTTGTTACAGAATGAGTCTCCTTTCTGGTTATTTTTCCACAGCTGCCTAATCTTTCTACATGTTTTCTGCCTTACCCTATCTATTTACGATGAAGAGATTAGGGGGAGGTGGGCAGGGAGGACGCTCCAGTAACCTTCAGTTGAAAGCCAGCACTGGACACCCTGTACTACAGTCACCATGTCCTGGCCCACACTGGAAGGGAGGGCACTAAGGAAGAATCCCTCTTTCCCTTTATTTCCCAATTTCCAAGATTACGCACCTCTGGAACAAAGATTGAATTCATCCAGTCAATCTCAGATAGTTTTTTGAACTCCTTATTCATGGCATCCAGGGCGCTTTGTAGTGCCGTCTCATCCTCAGCACTTCTCAGCTGGTACAGACAGGAAAAAGAGTGAGTGTCCAATGCCTAGCACTTTTGTAGACTCTTACACTCTCCCCTACTCCCAGTCCCTGCTAGTGACCAAGAGACCACAAGGTGCCAACTCGCATCCCTTTGGCCCATAGCCAGCTCTCTTCTTTCTCAACAGGAATATCCAGAAAACAACCAAATGATGGGGCTTTCCTTGGGGCGGGGCATGCTTACAGTTTTGCAAGCAGAGAGGCCTTTTGATTAGTATCAATTAACAATGAGCTTCACCCCTACAGCTTAGGGTCCAGGACAAGGGTCCTACTGTTGACCTGAAGTCCCTGGAGACATCCCAGTGTTCCCCTAAGTAAAAGCTACCTAGTTTTGAGCATATACTGTGTGCCAAGCACTGTACATACACAATTTTGTCCCATCTTCCTGGTAGCCTTACAATACCTTACAAGGTACTATTGTTCTCATTCCACGGGTGAGAAAACAGATTCCAAGAAGTCTGGTGCTCAAGATCACACAGCTAGACAGAATCCAGGTCTGTTTAACTATATAACCTACCCTCTATACAACACTGTCTTAGCAAAGACATATGGGGAGGCCAGATGCTGAGGGAATCTTTATTACATGCTTACTGTAATTTAAAGGTTGTTTTGTGAAGCAAGGAGAGAGCTACAGAGAGACTAGCTCAACTTTCTCCTCCTGGAAAAGAGGGTCTGTCTCCCTTGGCCGTGCTTTAGCCCCCAGCTATCACTCTTACTAATTAAGAAATGAGTTCTAGAAGGTTTAGGAAGCAAATTTAAGTGCTCCCTAGTAACCCCCAGCGCCCACAAGATGAACTCTGTACAGTCCATGAAAGACTTAAAATGGATTCTTTTGGGACCATCTTCGACTCAGAAGAATCAAGTTCTAGAACATCAACACAGGTGAGATAGTTCACAATCCAGTAAGTAGTGAGCTGGGAGAACAGGTGGGCACAGATATCTCCAGCCCTCACATGCTTACAGCCCACCTAACCTGGCCTCACCTCTACTCCCCGGCATGCACTTTACTTTCAATCTAGCACTTATGTGGCTTTTTGCTGTGCACGGGCCACTTGCTGCTCCAGCCATAGGTCAAGCCTTGCTGGCTGTCACAAATGGGTGGCATGTGAATGAGAGGAGTACAGGGTAGGAGGTTATGGTCAGTGACGATGGGATACTGAGGGAGGAACAAGTCAGTGCAGACAAATAATGATTTTTGCTTTTCAACTAGTAACTTAAGAAAACAATTTCCAAGATTATGCACCTCTGGAACAAAGATTGTCCTAGATGGACGGGACATGTGTGTGCCAAGTAAGGGAAGTGGGAATTACTGGGAGGGATTCACTTCGTCATCAATTTACTTCCCTTTGCTAACTCTGAGCTCCTTACTGCCCTCCTTCTTCAAGGGGAGGAATAACACCCAAATGAAACAAGCTGTATCTCCATCTCACCTCTAGGACAGCCTTTCTGGAGATACATGGTCATTCTTTTTTTTTTTTTTTTTTTTTTTTTTTTTTTTTTTTTGAGACGGAGTCTCGCTGTGTCGCCCAGGCTGGAGTGCAGTGGCCCGATCTCAGCTCACTGCAAGCTCCGCCTCCCGGGTTCACGCCATTCTCCTGCCTCAGCCTCCCGAGTAGCTGGGACTACAGACGCCCGCCACCTCGCCCGGCTAGTTTTTTGTATTTTTTAGTAGAGACGGGGTTTCACCGTGTTAGCCAGGATGGTCTCGATCTCCTGACCTCGTGATCCGCCCGTCTCGGCCTCCCAAAGTGCTGGGATTACAGGCTTGAGCCACCGCGCCCGGCCAATACATGGTCATTCTTAGCTGCTGCCTGCTTCTTGGCCACATTTGGATGTGTGGATGTGTATGTGTGTTGAAGTTCTCACCAGGCCCTATGAGGTGGGAGACTTCTCAAGTGTGGTATGTGCTCAAGTTGGGTTGTTGGTTGGTATGAACCAATTTTCAGGTCATGAGTCTCAGGAAAGTCTGAATGGTGACAAGAGACCAAACTCACCCATTTCCTGCTGCCCAAACAGGCAAGGCCATTGAGCTCTGCCTATATATAGAAGGTACTTCTGTTGATGTTGTCTGAGGCTGAAAGACTAGCTTGGGGCTCAGATGTTGGGACAGCCTGACCTGATTGCCTTAGCCACTCTGCCTCCTGTGCAGTGTGCCAGTTAGATGAGCAAATGAAACGAGGAAATAGATACACTTCTTGCAATATCAACTCAGAAGCCCCTCTTCAAATAAACCTTAATTAGATGAGAGGCAAGCACAGCACCTGCCTCAGGGCCTTACCAGCCAACCCTAAAGTGGGATGATCATAATTAGTCACCTCATCAGAGCACACTCACCAAGTATGCCTATGGGTTTTGCATTCTGAGAAACATGCAACTAGCCTTGTAGCTCAAAAATGGAGCCTCAGTCTGTTCTCCCTGGCAGTAATAAAATGTACCATCTATGAAGCTGCTAGTATGTGCTAGGCGCTGATAGGTACCAATATACAACACCCTGGAGAGGTAAGGATTGTAATTCCTATCTTGTAGATATGGAAACTAGGACCCAGAGAGGTGAAGTCGCACAGCTAGTGTTATAGGTTGAATTGTGTCCCTCCAGGAATGATACGTTGAAGACCTAATCCCCAGTACATCAGAATGTGACCTTGTTTGGAAATAGGGTCATTGCAGATGCAATTAGTTGTTGAGATCATATTGGATAGGGTAGGCCCCAATCCAATGTGACCGTGTCCTTATAAGATGGCCTTGTGAAGACAGAGAAACACAGAGAGAACATCATGTGAAGATAGAGGATTGAAGTGATGCATCTACAATCCAAGGAACACCAAAGCTTGTCAGAAAACCACTGGAAGCTAGAAAGAGGCAAAGGACCCCTTACAGGTTTTAGAGAGAGGATGGCCCTGCTGACACCTTGATTTTGGACTTCTTAGCTTCCAGAATTGTGAGAAATACATTTCTGTTGTTTGAGGACACCTAGTTCTTGATACTTTGTTATGGCAGCCTTAGGAAACTAATATATTAATAGCTAGTAAGTGACAGATTTGAGATTTGAACCCAGGAATCTCCCAATTTTCCCACTATTCCACACCACCTTCTCATGGGGTGAAAGAGGCATATAGAAACTTAGGAGGCACAGAGCAGTTCAAAAGAGCTCACTTTTTTCTACTGGAGCTGTATCAAGTATGATAACACTCTACTTTTTATTGGCCTGGTCTGAACCCACAAGACATTTACTAAAGGAGGGGTTGAGGCTTTCTCTCAAGAGTATGGTAGTCCCTATGGATTAGCATAACCCATGAAGTCATATAATCAACAACAATCCTAGGTGACACAGTAGGGAATTCCAGGCAAGCACCTGGCCAAAATGCTCCCACGGGTCTCCAGTGCCCTTGGACCAAGCACAAGACCATGATCATGTTCAGATAGAATACTTTGCCCTCCCATGCTCCAACCCCCTGCACTCACCAGCTTTTCATCCAGGAAAGCTGTGGTGTCATCGTAGAGCCCTTTAAGACTAAATGTAACATCTACAGCATCATTTCTGCTTAGAGTCTGAGAGAAGAACAGAAAAGGAGAGAAAAAGACAAAGACAGGGGAGTTGTTGGTTAGTAAGCATGCAGCTGGCTTCTCCTGGCTTCTCCGTGGGAATGTAGAAGCAAGCTAGTAGGATGTGGCTATAGGTGAAAAAGCATTATTCAAAATATAGCACAACTAGTACAGCATGAGCACCAACCAATCAGAACCAGTGCCAGTTGACAACTGCTGGTACAGTAGTTGTGTAGTACTATGTGAAGTGGCAGAGCATGGTTTGGCTTTGGCATCACTGATTGATTGCAGTGGGTATAGGAAAATAGGAAATATGCAAACCAGAGGGTCAATTTAAGGCCACTTGTTGTCCCTAGGCCAAAACCATCATTCCAGGGCAGGTGGAATTAGGGCCTACCATCTCTCTTCTTGCAACTTCAGGACTTGAGTTGCAGGCCTCCTGCAACTGTAATCAGGCCCTGACACAATTATATCTTTTGCCTAGCACTAAAGTTACTTTTTAAAAGCATCAGTTAACAATTCTGGCAGTGGACAAAGCCATGGGGTGACACATTTAACATTAAGTGTCCTGCCTTATATGGACCTTTCCCTCAAGAGGAAAACCAAGGCACCCAGAAGTTCTAGTTCCAAAAACAGGTATCCCCTTATCAGATTATGCAGAGATCTACTTGGGATAAGGAAGGCCCAAGTACAAGTTTCTCGTCATTCATTGTCCATTTCTCCCTTGAGGCTGGTGGGATGGATGGCAATCAGGGAAGAGGGCTAGCTCTCAGGCTGATGAAATCTGCTGTGGTTTTCAGCAGCCACCTTGGATCTATAACAAGTCAAGGAATGCCTGCCTTCCCGTCCACTCTATCCATCAGTTTCCTGCCATATTTGCCCAGTTTCTCCATCCAGCCTCTGGCTCCGCTTCCTTCCCTTTCATCCTCTTTCCTATCTGGTTTGACGTCTTTCCTTAATTCACTCCTTTTCCACTTACTTCAATGGGAATACAGGAAGCTGCACCCATCTCATTGCCACTGTCTTGGCCATAAAATATATCATTCAGGATGTCAGCGCTGGCATTCACAGAATCCATGAGGACAGACACATGCTGGTGGACCTTGCTCAGGTCATTAAGTCTGTAATAAAGCAAGGACAAATAGATGAGCCGGGATTTCTGAAGGACTTCTGGCCTGGGGCACTGGTGAGGGTTTGGGTAAGGGTAGAAGTAAAAGCCCTGGATACCTGACTTGGACTCATGACTCCCTCCTGTTATTTCTGCTCTTCTGTAGGTAACCACCTATGCTAGCAAATGTTTCTACTCTTCTCTAGGTATTTACCTTTACCCATCCTTGTCTCACCTGAATTTAGATACTGGGAACTTGGAGAAGGTAGAAGGCTAGAACAGAGGAGGGCAGCCGACTCTAGGAACTCCAAGGCCCTCCTGATATTTAAGGGCAAGGGTAAACAGTCTTAGTTCTGTTGGGTTTGGAGCAGCATCAAAAGATCCAAATTCATCCCTGGTTTAATGAGAGATGTCTAAACTGGCTTATTGCTGAGCACAAAGAATATTTCCTGCCTGGATTGTGAGGGTCCTACTCAATTTTTAGAGCTCTAAGCTAAATTCCTCTCCAAGGCCAGGCTCCCTAGTAGCCAATAGACACAAACTGGCTTCTTCTCCCTATACCTTCTCAGGATTCTCAGCCCTGTATCTAGGCCAGTCCACTTACTTGCTGATGAGGTTTTCTGCAAGCCGAGCTAAGTGCTGCATCTGGGCATACTCCTCATCAGAGAGGTTCTCTTGAGAGTCCTGGGAATCCAGTTGGGGTTGAGGGGCAGCTTGAATTTCAGTATGCTTGTACTCCCACATTTTCATTGAGTTCTCAAAGTCCTGGAGATGAATACAGTGGCATATCCTAATGATTGCTGTAGCTACTAGGGCACATGACGGATCTGCCTGTGAGCCTGAAATTTGTGGGCAATGGGTATGTGGGTGCAGTGGGTAAAGGGGAAGGAGGGTCCCCTGTCCATTCCCTCTGTCATACCCATCTATATACCTATACAAGTATCCATCATTTTATTCCATCTCTTCTGGACTATGCCCTTTTAGTTTTTGTTGTTCTGAGTATGCTGGGTTTTGGGACACCAGGCTTGGATCAGACACATGTCTGCTTCCTAGAAGCTCCCATATGAAGGCATCACGACTGACAAGAGAGTGGAGCACCTTTCCTGCTCCCTTCTTTGCCAAATGTAGGCAATATGTGGTGATGCAGTTTAGAGCCAGACATATTTAATTGAATTTTGAATCGTGTTTCTGTCATTTACTGGTTTTGTGACCATTAGCAAATTATTTAACCTCTCTGGTTCTCATTTTCCTCATCTGTAAAATGTGAGTAAGTGTATCCACCTCATAGGATTGTGGAGAGAACCTACGTGAGAGAAACGTAAATGCTTAGCACAGAATAGGCAGTTTATAAACTGGACTTCTCTTCCCTTCTCTATTGCTGTTTCTATGGACTTTTCACAGGTTAGAGTGCAAGATAATCTCCAAGCATTGAATATGTGATCAATAATAGCTCCTTTAAAAGCTTTAGAAAGTTTAGCTGAAGTGGATGACATTTATGAATGCAGCATTTTAAGGAACCTTAGAGATACCTAAAGACCATATTCAATGCAGAATCTGTTGCTGAAGGAGATTTTTCCATAATCATCTGACGCCTTTAGCTCTCTTTGCAGTGGAGAGAGGAGGATAACCTTGTCCAAAACCAGAGGAGGAAGCTCCTTGTCTCACTCTCTTGGACAGTGTTTGTAAATGTCGGTATATATCAGAATGTCTTGAGGAGCTTGTTGGCAAATTTGGGTTCCTGGAAACTAGGCACCCCTATGTGGTTCAGTGGGTCTGGTGTGGAGCCCAAGAATGCATTTATAACCAGCACCTCAAGTGACTCTGATGCCAGAGGCACACAGACCTCCCTTTGAGGAATTCTGCTTGAGTGGAAATATTCAGTACTCAAGTGACTATGGATGAGGCAGTATAGGAGCCCAAGACAAGTTTTTCCCCCTTACCCGATCTCTTGTCAGCATCTGAGCAGAATTCTTGTATCTAATCTTGATAAGGCCTGGTCTCTGAATCCAGGCCTCCCCATCCACCTGCACTGGGATACCTTCTTCACCATCAATGGTTATCATCACCTCATGGCACTGCCAGAGAAAATGAGGAAGAATGGGAGATAAAAATGAAGCAACTGCTATAACTCTATCTGATAATCTCATAGTTATGGCCTTGAATGTGTATCTGAAGCAGGACTGGAAAGGATGTGAATCAGATCATCCCAGGAAGAAACGCCTGTTTCTTATGGGCTTTTTGCTCCATTGGCTTCTGCCACCTCTGCCTCCAACCTCAGTCAGCACTTTACTGCCCACCAGATAACCTGCTCACTCCACCCTGGCATTCTTATACCCAGTTAATTCCTGGGACTATCTCACATCCTGGGTAGCAGCCAAAAAACTCAGCGCCTTCGTGGTGCCCACCCAGCTCCTGCCTACCTGGGCAATGCGATGATGATGCAGGTTGACGATACGGGACATTGCCATCTGCACAGAGCCAAATATTGCCACCACCTCCAGCTTCCCATCATCGATTGCAGGAGCCTCATATTCCTGAAGCGGAAGAACTGTGTCACATCTCCCACCCTTGGGAAATCCCACCCTGTCTATAACAAGAAGGCATGTTTAAAGGCTCCTGGTGAGAATTTTTCTAGCTCACGAAGAGAGAAGAGAGGAAACAGTTCATTATTAAAAGGGAAAAATATGAGGTCAGGAAGGCAATCTGGGAAAAGGATACTGAACTCTTAGCCAGTTCCCTCCTTGTCCAATCCAGCATCATAAACCCCCGAGGCCAGTCTTATTGGCCTTATGACCTTCTTGGGTAAACTCAGAGTAAAGCGGTCGTGGTCAGCTTCCCAGGAGATTTTACTGGCAGAATTCCTTGGAGAAAAGAGCATGGCCTTGGCCGGGTGCAGTGGCTCACACCTGTAATCCTAGCACTTTGGGAGGCCGAGGCAGGTGGATCACCTGAGGCCAAAAGTTCAAGGTCGACCAGCCTGGCCACCATGGCGAAACCCTGTCTCTACTAAAAATACAAAAGTTAGCTGGGCATGGTGGCTGGTGCCGGTAATCCCAGCTACTTGGGAAGCTGAGGCAGGAGAATCACTTGAACCTGGGAGGTGGAGGTTGCAATGAGCTGAGATCATGCCACTCCAGCCTGGATGACAGAGCGAGGCTCCGTCTAAAAAAAAAAAAAAAAAAAAAAAAAAGCATGGTCTAGAGAGCCTTTAAAGGATCTGTCAGACCTGAGGAATGGAAAATCCAAAGCTCAGGCAACACCTAAGAGTTGACCTTATCCTGAGGTCTTCAGTTGAATTTTCTGCTCTTGGATGGTAATTGCCTAAAAAACTGATCATACAGCTGCTGCTAATAAAGGTTTTCAGCCTCTTCTCCCATTGTCCATTTTTCACTTCAGTTAGCACAATGCTTCCTTCTGAGAGACCTTAGTGGGATCATGCCTTTCTCCCTCCCAATTCCTTGTTCCATACTAACCGTGGTTGCTGTGTTGCTTCCCCAGAAGTTGATACCTCCGGCATAGCTGGTAATGTTGAGCACTACGATGCCTTGCAGGTTTGGCAAGGAGATGGTTTCTCCATCACACTGAAAGAAAAGAGTAGCTCTCATTAGCTGGATCTTTAGATAGCAACATGAAGGAACATTTATAGAGATGGGGAAAGGGCTCTGTCTTCTCTTCCATTACATGGAAATCTATCTTTATGCCCTCCTCCCATGAGCTGTGAGGATCACAGAGTTAAAGCTCAGGAAGAACCAGCATATAGGGTATTCCCAAGGCCGTGAGATTTCCTTTCTCCATACCCAGGAAAGACTACCCCCTTTTCCACTAACCTCCAAATGCACTCGTTCTTCCAGTTTCCTGTAAGAGCGCTGCAAAAGTTCCTTGGTTCCCAGAAGGCCATACCACATCTTGTTCTTAAGGCGGCTACTACAGGGAGGTAAGCATTAAGAAAGCAGAGGGTGAATGATATATAGATAAAAGGTGGAGAAAGACAGGAAGGAAAACTATCTTATTTCTCAAATGCCTCCTTAGAGAGTGGAGTCATGCTAAATGGTAACTGGACAGCAGTTAATGTAACTGGTATCCCATGCAAACACAGAAATGTGTTCCTGGGCCCCTTTGAAGCCTCAGTATCCTATCAACAGATAAATTTTCCATTTCTCCTTGCTACCAATATTGGTCCAGACTTGGAAGAAACAGGCTATATTCAGACATCAATGCTCATAAAAAGCTATGAGCATAACTGGCTGCTACACACCAGCTACCACAGTTGTGCTACTCCAGGAGATTTCAGCTGCTTGGAAACAATTTCATTTGAAACATGTGACTTTTAGAGTGCAATGTTTTTGAAGTAGCAACTTTTCTGGCAAAGTGAAGTACTTTTCCAAACACCAGATCCATGTACCAAATGCTTAATTCAATGCCATGGAACAGATCTAAGCTTAGTAGGGAGATTTTAGAGGAACAGCCAGTGGAGAAAAATAAGAGACAGGAAAGGATATCAGGTGACTTGAGGTGGAGGTAGGGAGGACAGGATCTTGCTGACTGTGGGATCTCTGATAGAAATAGGTGGGGTGCTTACGATCACTAGAAAGGCTGGATATAGTTTACTTTGAGTTTGTAAAGTAGAGCCACAGAAATGAGCCATCATCACATGGAATGAGTTTTGAAATATCAGAAGGCTAGCACAAAATTATTGAGACACTGTTTAAACCATTCGTTCTCTGGGCACTTTGATGTTCTCATCTACAAAAATAGGAGTTTAGGTATATGAAAATGCACAATACCTAGAACAAACCAACTCTGAAAAAAAGAATAAAGTCAGGGACTTTCATCTCCCAATTTCAAAAATTACTGTAAAGCTACAGTTACCAAGATAGTGTGGTACTTGCAAAGGATAGACACATAAATAAATAGAACAGAAGTGAGAGTCCAAAAATAAACCCTTGCATTTGTGGTCAACTGATTTTTGACAAAGGTGCCAACACGATTCATTGGGGAAAGGAAAGCTGTTTTAAAACATGGTGCTAGGAATGTAAAAGAACAGAAATTATAACAAACTGTCTCTTAGACCACAGTGCAATCAAACTAGAACTCAGGATTAAGAAACTCACTCAAAACCGCTCAACTAAATGGAAACTGAACAACCTGCTCCTGAATGACTACCAGGTACATAACGAAATGAAGGCAGAAATAAAGATGTTGTTTGAAACCAATGAGAACAAAGACACAACATACCACAATCTCTGGGACATATTTACAGCAGTGTGTAGAGGGAAATTTACAGCACTAAACGCCCACAAGAGAAAGCAGGAAAGATCTAAAATTGACACCCTAACATCACAATTAAAAGAACTGGAGAAGCAAGAGCAAACACATTCAAAAGCTAGCAGAAGGCAAGAAATAACTAAGATGAGAGTAGAACTGAAGGAGATAGAGACACAAAAAACCCTTCAAGAAATCAATGAATCCAGGAGCTAGTTTTTTGAAATGATCAACAAAATTGATAGACTGCTAGCAAAACTAATAAAGAAGAAAAGAGAGAAGAATCAAACAGATGCAATACAAAATGATAAAGGGGATATCACCACCGACGCCACAGAAATACAAACTACCATCAGAGAATACTATAAACACCTCTATGCAAATAAACTAGAAAATCTAGAAGAAATGGATAAATTCCTGGACACATACACCCTCCCAAGACTAAACCAGGAAGAAGTTGAATCCCTGAATAGACCAATAACAGGCTCTGAAATTGAGGCAATAATTAATAGTCTAGCAACCAAAAAAAGTCCAGAACCAGACAGATTCACAGCCAAATTCTATGAGAGGTACAAGGAAGAGCTGGTACTATTCCTTCTGAAATCATTCCAATCAATAGAAAAAGAGGAAATCCTCCCTAACTCATTTTATGAGGCCAGCATCATCCTGATACCAAAGCCTGGCAGAGACACAACATAAAAAGAGAATTTTAGACCAATATCCCTGATGAACATCGATGCAAAAATCCTCAATAAAATACTGGCAAACCGAATCCAGCAGCACAACAAAAAGCTTATCCACCATGATCAAGTGGGTTTCATCTTTGGGATGCAAGGCTGGTTCAACATACGCAAATCAATAAACGTAATCCAGCATATAAACAGAACCAAAGACAAAAACCACATGATCATCTCAATAGATGCAGGAAAGGCCTTTGACAAAATTCAACAGACCTTCATGCTAAAAACTCTCAATAAATTCGGTATTGATGGGACATATCTCAAAATAATAAGAGCTATTTATGACAAAGCCACAGCCAATATCATAGTGAATGCGCAAAAACTGGAAGCATTCCCTTTGAAAACTGGCACAAGACAGGGATGCCCTCTCTCACCACTCCTATTCAACATAGTCCTGGAATTTCTGGCCAGGGAAATCAAGCAGGAGAAAGAAATAAAGAGTATTCGATTAGGAAAAGAGGAAGTCAAATTGTCCCTGTTTGCAGATGACATGATTGTATATTTAGAAAACCCCATCGTCTCAGCCCCAAATCTCCTTAAGTGGATAAGCAACTTCAGCAAAGTCTCAGGATACAAAATCAATGTGCAAAAATCACAAGCATTCTTATACACCAATAACAGACAAACAGAGAGCCAAATCATGAGTGAACTCCCATTCACAACTGCTTCAAAGAGAATAAAATACCTAGGAATCCAACTTACAAAGGATGTAAGGACCTCTTCAGGGAGAACTACAAACCACTGCTCAACAAAATAAAAGAGGACACAAACAAATGGAAGAACATTCCATGCTCATGGATAGGAAGAATCAATATCATGAAAATGACCATACTGCCCAAGGTAATTTATAGATTCAATGCCATCCCCATCAAGCTACCAATGATTTTCTTTACAGAATGGGAAAAACTACCTTAAAGTTCATATGGAACCAAAAAAGAGCCCACATTGCCAAGACAATCCTAAGCCAAAAGAACAAAGCTGGAGGCATCACGCTACCTGACTTCAAACTATACTACAAGGCCACAGTAACCAAAACAGCATGGTACTGGTACCAAAACAGAGATACAGACTAATGGAACAGAACAGAGCCCTCAGAAATAATACCACACATCTACAACCATCTGATCTTTGACAAACCTGACAAAAACAAGAAATGGGGAAAGGATTCCCTATTTAATAAATGGTGCTGGGAAAACTGGCTAGCCATATGTAGAAAGCTGAAACTGGATCCCTTCCTTACACCTTATACAAAAATTAATTCAAGATGGATTAAAGACTTAAATCGTAGACCTAAAACCATAAAAACCCTAAAAGAAAACCTAGGCAATACCATTCAGGACATAGGCATGGGCAAGGACTTCATGTCTAAAACACCAAAAGCAATGGCAACAAAAGCCAAAATTTACTAATGGGATCTAATTAAACTAAAGAGCTTCTGCACAGCAAAAGAAACTACCATCAGAGTGAACAGGCAACCTACAGAATGGGAGAAATTTTTTTCAATCTACTCGTCTGACAAAGGGCTAATATCCAGAATCTACAAAGAACTCAAACAAATTTACAAGAAAAAAGCAACCCCATCAAAAAGTGGGTGAAGGATATGAACAGACACTTCTCAAAAGAAGACATTTATGCAGCCAACAGACACATGAAAAAATGCTCATCATCACTGGCCATCAGGGAAATGCAAATCAAAACCACAATGAGATACCACCTCACACCAGTTAGAATGGCGATCATTAAAAAGTCTGGAAACAACAGGTGCTGGAGAGGATGTAGAGAAATAGGAACACTTTTACACTGTTGGTGGGATTGTAAACTAGTTCAACCATCATGGAAGACAGTGTGGCGATTCCTCAAGGATCTAGAAATAGAAATACCATTTGACCTAGCCATCCCATTACTGGGTATATACCCAGAGGATTATAAATTATGCTGCTATAAAGACACATGCACATGTATGTTTATTGCGGCACTATTCACAATAGCAAAGACTTGGAACCAACCCAAATGTCCATCAATGATAGACTGGATTAAGAAAATGTGGTACATATACACCATGGAATACTATGCAGCCATAAAAAAGGATGAGTTTGTGTCCTTTGTAGGGACATGGATGAAGCCGGAAACCATCATTCTCAGCAAACTATCGCAAGGACAAAAAAACCAAACACTGCATATTCTCACTCATAGGTGGGAATTGAACAATGTGAACACTTGGACGCAGGAAGGGGAACATCACACACCAGAGTCTGTCGTGGGCTGAGGGGAGGAAAAAGGGATAGCATTAGGAGATACACCTAATGTAAATGACGAGTTTATGGGTGCAGCACACCAGCATGGCACATGTATACATATGTAACAAACCTGCACATTGTGCACATGTACCCTAGAACTTAAAGTATTTTTTAAAAAATGGTGCTAGGTCCGGGTGCGGTGACTCACACCTGTAATCCTAGCACTTTGGGAAGCCGAGGTGGGTGGATTGCCTGACCTCAGGAGTTTGAGACCAGCCTGGACAAAATGGTGAAATCCCCGTCTCTACTAAATTACAAAAACTTAGTCAGGCATGGTATCATGCACCTGTAATCCCAGCTACCTGGGAGGCTGAGGCAGGAGAATTGCTTGAACCCAGGAGGCAGAGGTTGCAGTGAGCCGAGATCATGCCACTGCACTCCAGCCTGGGCGACAGAGCGAGACTCCGTCTCCAGAAAAATAAAAAGATAAAAATAAATAAATAAAAATGGTGGTGAGATAATTAGATATCCACAGGCAAAAAGATAAACTTAGACTCATACCTTAGACCCTCACACTATACATAAAAATGAACTCCAAGTAGATCATACACTTAAATGTATTAATAAGAGTTAAAACAATCCAAACTTTAGAAGAAAACTTTGGAGCAAATTTTTAAGATCTTGGGTTAGGCAAAGATTTCTTACAGATGGCACCAAAACATGGTCCATAAAGAAAAAACTGATCAATTGGACTGCCTTAGAATTCAATACTTTTGCACTTCAAAGATACCACTAAGAAAATGAAAAGACCAGCAACAGACTGGGAAAAAATATTTGCAGATCACATATCTGACAAAGTTCTTGTTTCTCAGCCCAGGCCTGCTTTGAGAAAGAGGCTCTAGTGTCAGTGGCAAGGGTGGGGTGGGGTATCATGCTTTTTACTTATAGCTTCAATGTACCACAAGAACTCTGAGACTGACTTAGGTCTTGTCTGAAGTATGAAAGTGCGAGAAGGTGCCATGCAGGCCAACACTGGATAGGGTACAATTAACGGGTCCAGGGGAACCAGGTTAGGAACACCAATAACAAATAGAGGGATATTTGATACTTTGCAACTTTGTCTAGTGAAAACAGATCTGAAGCCACTACTGAAACCTGGTTAAACTCTCACAGACAGAACAAAGATGGGCAATTTGCTAAATTGAGTCAACATAATCTATTCTCAGTAACAGTAACACAGGTAGCTGTGTTTACACAGAAATCCACAGGTCTGGATTTGAAGGCAGCTCCAAGCTTAGGATGCCAGTGCAGTTATCCAACATTTGGCACACACTGTTCTGCTAGACTAGTCTTGGGACAAATGCATTTTACTTCCAATGGGTCCCTTTCTTTCTGTTGCTTGTCTGAGAGGTAGAGAATGTAGGAATACGTATGTATATTGTGATAGTGTGTTTGCATGTAGGGATGGGAGTTTCTTTTCCTTACTTGTATTGCCCCGGGTGTTCATCTCTTCTGGTGTTGAAGTCCAGAGAAATTTTAGCATCCAGTCCAATTCCGAAGTAGTTGTTCATGACACATTTTTCTTTGAAGCGTCTGAAATTAATCAAAGAAGAGGACAGACATTGGTGCAAGAAAGAAGTGCCGCTATCATTGGGCATGAAGATGAATCTGCATGATGGAAAACCATTGAGGGAAGGCCCCCTCCACACTGGGCACTAACTATAACATTTTTGAGAGGCACATGTAGATATCCTTTTGTGTGAACAACTAGCTGATTAGCTGTAAGAGGGAGTGCCTAGCCAGTTGGGAAGCTTCAGTGGGATTGGAACTCATAATAAAGAAGCAGCATTCATGATTTTAGTCATCTTTGGAGGCCTCATATATGAGTGGTCCCTATTTTCTTCATTGCAGTATTAAGGGAAATACAGTCATTGGCTTATTCCTATAAAGAACTTTTGAATATCCTAGACACAAGCATGCCATGACAGTTAAGTCTGCACAACTGCTCTCAGTGATGTCTGACATCAAAGGGCAAAGTGACCACACATTTGGGAGGAAAGACTGATAAAAGAGGGTAGATATGTCCATAACAAAAAGCCAATTGTCAAGTTTCCTGTGTCCATCTAGGGTGCCAACATCAAAACCAGTGGTGTGCCATAGCCAGTTGGCACCAGCTCATGTAAACTGATTATGCATAGCTCTTTCCAACTCCGGATTCAATGGCATTGTATCAGTAATTTAAATAGGCCATGGTGGAAGGGTTTACACCATAAATGAATCAGGGCTTTCTCCCGCAAGAGAGCAGGTTGTTAAACACTTGCCAGTGCACTATTGATCAAAATTCATTAGGTAGATCCATGAGAGCTCAGACATAAATTTGAGCCAATGGTGAAGTGTGGGGGCAAGAATGCGGGTTGGAGACAGGAATAAAAATTGTTTTCTTAAATAAATTATTTAAGAAGACATAAATAATTGCTAACTGTGTCCTTTTGAGAAATTAAAATGGATACAGTTGAGCTGTTTAATCTTAGATTACTTTTTTATTCATTACTGTACTGACCCTACATCTCTCACATGAGATTTGCCTCCCTCAGCCACAGTCCAGAGATTGGAGATTCTCTAACTAATGTCCAAGCTGATCTTCTTAATGGAACTCAGAATGAGTAAATGTGGCAGAACTTGGCTGCTGGGGATATTCTAAAGAGGGAGAACTGGTGAGACAGATGTCCTTAGATTTGTTGCCTAGTCCCCTAACTAATGACCATTTAGTTTTTAGTATCTTCAACCTTTTACTGTTAAGGGCAACAGTGAAAAACAGCAAGTCCTCTGTAATAACAACAACTAACATTTATTAATTGTTTATAATAATACCAATAATAACTGCAAATGCATATAACACTTAATTATGGGTGCCAAGCACTACTCAGTGCAAGTACTTTTCACATATAAATGTAATAAATACGGCAAACCCATGATGCAAGTTCTACAATGGTCTTCATTTTACATATGAGAAAACTGAGGATCACACTGGTTTAGTCACTTGTGTAGGTGACACAGCTAGTAAGTAAGAGAAAGGATTTGATTATGGATATCCTGAGATTGTGCTCTTAACAAGAGAAAGAAAGAAGCCATTAAACAGGGATAGAGTTAAATACTTACATAGATTCAGGTGTAAAATATAAGTGATCCAAGTTAAGGTTGTCTAGGTCCTCACTTTTGAGAGAAGATATAGCAGACAAAGTGCCACGACGAGAACCTAGACACAACAGACATCACTTGGGTGTCGGATACAAACAAAAAAGCCCTTCCCCTCACTTGTATTTCACCCCATTTTCTCTGTGGAGGCAAGGTCAAGCTCAATGACTTTCTCCTAGATAATATTAAGGGTTCTCATTCCAAAGAGGGATCCTCTTGGATGGATAGGGACTTCCACTGAGAAGAGAATAAAGCTGGGCTGCTTGCTTGCTGGCAGTGAAAACAGCTTCAAATCTTGGATTTCATCAGGCCAACCTCTTCAGTGTTCCTAATGAGGTCATTACTCTGGACATTGGCATGGGATCCTATAGTGTGAGTTTCTGGGAAAGAGGGAGGGGTAACTGCTGCAGGAGTATGGCTAAAAGAGGACGCATTAAAAAATACATACTTATTCTTTGGGAACTAAACAACAGTGACGCAGGCTAGAATAAGGGAAGAAGACAGAAAGATCCTTACGGCGTCGTGGGCTTGTCTGGTTAATATCTTCTGGGTCATCTTCCAGGAAGAAAGTTGAACTAAAGTTCTTAACAGATATTGTCTGTTTGCTTTCCTCATCCAGAACTATAGAGAAAAGTGGGAGGAAGGAAAGCAAAAAAGAAAGGAGGAAGGGAGGGAGGAAGGAGGGAGGAAAGAAAGAGGGAGAGAAGATGGAAGGAAAGAAAGATTAATTACACTTATTGAACATTTATTGAGCATCTATTTTGTTTAGTTAATGGGTAGATGATGGAGACTCCCATTTGACCATCACGTCTCCTCCATGATACTGTTTGTAGTCTCAGCTTACTTACAGTGTTGCTGTTTTTTCATATTCATGCCTGAGCTTTCTTTGTTTTACTGGTTACTCCTTTTTTTCTGTCACCCAGTACATGTGGTTGTGACTAGAAGTTTGTGGCTGTGGATTGGGGTATCAGCATGGGAAACCCTCTGCTCTTCTACCTCCATTCTATTAGTTGATTCACTTACATGGCTTCTGTCTATAATTGAGCCTCTAGGACTGTGCCACTCTTTCACTCGAATGTCTCACTCCACATCTGGAACATTTGGGAAGTCTCTTTCCTTTCACCAGCCTATATGTTGTATAGCTGAGATGCTTAGTCTCAGCCTGTGTCAAAGCTCATAGGCTCAATCTCTACCCCTACCAGGGAGGTCTTTTATTATCTCATAGCCACAAGCTACACCTCTAAATCTAACATATATGCCGATGGAGCAGACTGAGGGTTGGTTGTGACAGTTATGGCTACATCAGTTTAATCTGATCCCCACTGCTTGGAAACTAATTATAGAAATAGAGGCAAATTGACTGTTTAATCCTTCCACTGTGCAGAAGGGAGATTTTCTTTCTTTCTAGGAAACTTGGCTGAGGTTGTACCTGAAGGTACCAAGGCAGGGCAAGGCACCATGACTAAAAGTCAAGGGCCAGCCAAACGGACTTCCTTGCTGCATAGGACTTCTGCTCAGTTCCAATAGCTTAGTTAGAACACACTCAGTCTTATACCACCTTCTGATCTGTTTCTCAAAGTATTGTGGGAAAGAAGTGGTCAGCAAAACATTCAATGAAGAAACTGAGGGAGTTGAAGAGTTTTCATTCTGAGTTGGGAAATTTGCAGACTGTTGTGAGCTCTGGGCAATGGCAATTATGCCAGAACTGTCAGGACCACTCTCAGGGCCCTTGTGCCTGATTAATACTGTACAACACATACAGAGATGAACACCATTTTCTTTCTAAAATAGTCATAGGCTCAGTGGTTGGAAAGAAACAGGAGCAGGAGGAAAAAAGTCTTATGGCTGGTGGTGGAAGCTGATAGAGCTTTGAACCAGGCCACTTAGCATCTATTAATATAATTGTATAGGATGAGTGTTGGTTTCCAAAAATGAGTAGCAGGAGTTGACTGTCTGGGAGATAGGAGGAGGCAAAGGGGCAGCTTAGCAGGACTGAGGTTTTTCAAATCAGTAGTCTGAATATTGACTTCGTATGCAATATGAATGCAGAATCTAGACAACTTTTTGTAGCAGAGTCAGATAGCAAACCTGGAGTCAGTGAGACCAGTAAGTCATCCTCTGGAACTTTTTCTTTCCCCTACCTCAGTCACTACAACCCTGGCCACCTTACCTTGTTCAACTTGGAATATGATGAGTTTCAAGGATTTCTGGAGATTCTGGGCCTTTGTGGCCAGCTCCAACTTGCACTTGGCTATGTGGTCTATTTGAAGAACGAAGGGCTTCCTATCTGCCTTGCTGCTGTCTGCATATACTGTAGCACTTTTCTCAGCAGAAGTAGCTGCTGCCTCCTCAGCCAGGACATCAATCAGGACACTGAGCTTATCATACATTAAGTCACTCTAGATAGAAAGGAAGGAGACAGGTCTTTGTTATGAGGGACCCATGCTTGAGAGGACAGAACGAGGAGTGGTGGTGATATGGGGAAGGGTAGAGAGGGGTAAGAGTTGTCCATAAATGCTGAGCATAGAAAACCACATTTGGGAAGATGAAGTACTTAGAGAAAGAAGTAGGTGGGTAGATGTGATGAGATAACCAAAGTGTGTTAGGAGATCAAACGCATATCATTTGTTTCAGAGTGGCCCCATGCATCAGTGTATATAGCTGAGTCTTTCTTGTGTCAAACTGGCCTATAAAACAATGTGTAACATGCAAACTTGAGGAAAGACAAACATTTCTGGATTTTTATGGGCATGCTCCTCTGGATATGCATGTGCCCCTGCTTAGGTGCTTGGTGGGTGTGTGTCTTTGTATGTGTGTAGGTTTGGGGACCTACATCTGCTGCATGCTTTAAGGCCTTGATTCTTAGCTCCATCACTTAATAGTTTGTGATCTGAGGCAAGTTTCTTAACTGCTTTGTGCCTCCATATTCTAGGGTAGTTGTGAGGATTGAATACATTAATACATTAAAAACAGAACAGTCCTCGACACAGAGTAAGTGTTATATATATACATGTTGGCTATTGTTGTTAGAGGGGTGAATGTGAATGTATTTGTAGTGTGTATTCGTATGTACATACTTTCAAGCACGTTCTGGTGTACAGCCATGCACATACCTGCTTGATGTACACTTGTGTCTAGTTGTGGGCAGATGTTTGGCATGTACATGGTATGTGTGTATGCATGTAGAGGGCCATCCTTCATTTAGCAAAAGACGGAAGTTCAATGAGGTTGGACCTTCCTCATCAGGGAGGCTTAATAGCTGCTCCTCCTTTCCTTTCTTTTACAATTCCCAGTGAGAGGCATGTTTGTTTTTTATTAAAAAGGGGCCCCTGGCTGCTCCACAAAGAGTGTAAGACAAAAGGAATGGAAACTTACTTTCAAAATCACAGACACTATTGCTGTATTGTTCTGTTTTATCTGACCCCAGGCCTTTACAATATCAATCACAAAATCTTCCACGGCTGAACACAGGAATCTAGAAAGATAAGATAGATGGCACAATGTTACGTGAACCATGAGGCCCAGAGCCCTTCTCTCTTACGTCATCAGTCCCCATCTTCCTCCTGCTCCTCTCTCTCTCTTTCCTGATCTGTCCTCTCTCTCTCACCCTCTCCTCCCAGCCTTTTTCTCTCTGCTTTTTTTTCTGTACATATTGTGAAATATGTTCCATCCCTACTTTAGTCCAGTTTCATACCACTTCCCAAGTCAAGTACCTAAGAAAGCTTGACCAGCATTTCTTAGTACTAAATTCTGAATTTCCAGAAAAGAGAATTCACTTGGTCCAACTTGGGTCAGGTTTTCACCCAGGGTCAATCAGCTATGTTTCAAGGGCCCAGCTAATTTAGTACAAATGATTATATTGGGAGGACTCTCCCTGTGGGAAGTTTTTCTCAAAGGAGAGTGTAGTCGACTGGGCAGGAGCCCCCTAAGAAGTCCCAGGAAGAACAAATGACCCATATATTTAGAAGGGGGAATGTGTTCCTCAGGTTATGAGAAAGCAGCTATTGGTAGATATTACAGAGACCTTTCTTGATGTAAAAGATGGAAAGCAAGGTGTCTATACTATAGGAAGCTATGCTATGCTCTTAAATGGTCCATAATGTTGTGTTTCCCTACTATAATCCTCTTTCCAAATCTCTGGCTTGCAATTTTGACTTTTTGGAACAGCAGACGACTTCACCTCAATGCCATCTTTCTTTCCTAAACTTTTCATTCAGGGTGCTTGAGTTGGGAGAAATCTGATTTGGGAATATAAACATATATTTTCCTTGGCCTCAACACCCTCAGCTATCAAAATGAGCCCCATGTCTGACCTGGGAACAGCCCCAAACGATGAGAGCCAAAGGAAGACTGACCTGGTTGCGATGATCATCTCTGTGGGGTACTTGGCCTTCAGGATTTTGTTCAACTCGGTGGCTGCAGATTCTAAGTGTTGGATGGCAGCAGCCTAGGGGTAAAAGGAGTTCTTAAGCCCTGGAATCTTAGTACAGTAACACAGTGTGCTGCTGATCCTCATCCCCCGCAGCCTCATTGTTGCTTACTGACTCTACCAGCAACTCAACTGCCTCTCTAGAGATGATAATGATCAAATAATTCTTGTTGAAGGTCAACAGAGATGATCTTAGATCTATGGTCATTCGAAAAATTTAGATGTATTTCATTTTCTCTTAATAATCACAACCTCCTATGAAGGAGGTACTATTTCTTTCATGTTTCAAATGAACAAACAATCTCATATTACATAGCTAGTAAGGAATAAAGATGGATTCAAATCTACATCTTTCCAATTCCAGAATGTAACATCTTTAATAATATTACTACCAATAACAACAGCACCCACTTATATAGTACTGACTATGTGCCAGGCTCTGTTCTAAGCTACATGTATATTTCTTCATATAATCCTCATAACAACCTTATGAGATAAAGACTATTATTATCTCCATTTCACAGGCTGAGGCCCAGAGAAGGGAAAGACGATAAGTTTAGAGTCAGGATTCAATTCCATGTAGTCTGGCTCTTGAGTCTGTGTTCTTAATTACAACTTCTACTCCTTCCTCTCTGTCACCCTTGACATTCAAACATCTACCAAGACCTGATAATTCTATTTTTTCAGTATGTCTCAAATGTATCCACTGCTATGCATCCCTGCTACCACTTTACCAGTCCAAATCATCATCATCTCTTGCCTAGACAATTACAAAATCTCCTAGCTTTTCTCTTTGCCTTTAGTCTTTTATTCCTTCAATTGTTTCTCCACATTCCATGGCACTCCTCTACTTAAACCCCTTCTCTTAGATAGCAGACTGGATAGATGACTGGATATGTGATAAAGCATGCATAGGAAAATGTTAGTAGTAGAACTACCATTTCAACTTTCATCAATGTAGAAATATTCATAATAAGATAAGAAAAAAAATCCTTCTATAATTCTTATTGCTCTTGGGATAAAATCCAAACTTCCTACTGTGGTTTATCAGGCCCTTCCTGGCCTGGCCCCTGATTACTTCTCTAGCCTCATCTTTAGTCAGTCTCCCTGAATGCCCCCTCCCTGGCCCCTATGCATCAGCCATTATGAATGTACTTCAGTTTCGTGAATATTCCATGCTCTCTCTTGCCTTTGGAACAATACACGCTGTTCCATCTGTGTGGAAAAACCCTCCCCTTTCTTATTCTCCTGGTTAACTCTCTCTGGATCTCAAGTCTCTTCTGAAATGGCACTCCTCCTGAGAAGCTTTCCCTGAGTTCCCCAGACTCCGATAGATCTTCCTGCTATGTGTTCCCAACCCCCTCTACTTCCTTATGTACTAACACTCATACTACTTGACTAAAACAATTTATTTTTCCATCTCTTCAAGTAGACTATGTCATTCTTCTTTACCCACTAGCATATAAGAACATCTCCTAGAATAATATCTCACATAAAGTAGCTACTCTGTAAATATTTTGAGTGAATAATAAATGGGTGAATGAATTATATCCCCAATGCCTAACATAGTTCTTGGTAAACAGCTGCTGACTGACATGTCACCAACCCTCAATGATCTCATCCTCATCCATGGACAATGCAAACGCTTCTCTCTGGGTTTTGCCAATTATTTCACTGTGTAATAAAGATATTGGTTTGAATTACAGCTGGACAGTAGTTACCTCAAATCGTGGTACATCCATTTCAACCTGTCCTTTTAGCAGTGGGGTTTGTCTGGGAGTCTCACGAATCATCACACTCCATCTGAAATGAATTTCAAAGACGGATATTTAAGGGTCTGTTTCATCACTGGTAAAAATTAATGCTTCAAAGGTGAAGATAGAAGTAAAAATGTTTATGTGGTGGGGGGAAGTGGGTTGTAGGGGGTGCCCAAGAAATCTCTGGTCACCTGATCTCAAGGTATACCATAAGAGGAACCTCTGTCTCATGACTTCTATAGGCCAGTGTGATGGAAGGAATTCCCTTCCCTTTACAGGGTTCTCAGAGAGCAGTGCTTCTTAACCAGAGGTAACCATCAAGATCATCTGAGGTTCTTTTGTACAATACACATTCCAGGGCCCTGCCATGACCTACTGAATCTTTGTGGTGGGGCCCAGGTTGATGTTTCTAAAAGGCTCCCCAGGAGATCCTTATGGGCAGCAATAAATCAAATGTTCATATATGCACCAGCATAGAAAGTCTTTTTATCCTCAGGAAATAGGATGGTAGTACTCGCTCTTCTCTAGAGCAGTGACAATGTAAGCAAGTTATTTCTAAACTCAACCTTCATCCCTTTTTTAGTTTCTTTGAAAATCTGATGAAATGATAGACTTTTCCCCAAGAGAGAATATGCTTAAACAGATCATTGGCTCTGCAATTTGAAGAAGGTTCACAGAACACTTGAACTTTATCCATGGGGCCCCTGCTCTAGAATCCTTTAGTTTTTTTTTGGCGTTTTTGTTTTTGTTGTTGTTGCTTTTTGTTTTGTTTTTTTGAGGCGGGGTCTCACTGTGTTGCCCAGGCTGGAATGCAGTGGCGTGATCATGGCCCACTGCAGCCTTGACTTCCCAGTAGGATCCTTTAGTTTTGAAGAGGGGCTTCAATAATGTTTGAAGGATACATGGTAGACCCTGGCTTCCCAAGAGACAAGCCCAACCCAACCCACAAATGGCTCTGCACTGAAGCCAGAAAGGAAATGAGGCTCTATCAGAGAAGTTAAAGTATTCCTGATTGAGGTGATGTAACTGATGTAGGACAGGAAGAGGCACAAGGGCCTGGTCTTTCGGCCACTTACCTGTCTAGGACCCTCACACTAGCCTGCTCCACTCTGTTGAGGATGTCCAGAGGTGACTTGCTTTTATTCCAGAATGCACCCCAGCCCAGGACACGAGCCAGATCATTGCCGGTTCCAAGTGGGATGACTGCCAGCTGACACTGCAAGAACAAAAGGAGACACCCTTTTCAGACGGTCTTTCTACCAAGCTTCACCCGTGGAAGAACCTAGAGGGTACTCTTTGGGAAGAATTATGGTCTTAAAGTCAGTGAATTTATGGGACTTCAGATTCTGGGGAAGGTAATGAGAAGATGTTTGCAATTGGGTGAAATTTTCCCTAAGGAGTTGGACCCCAGTGTTAACAACACAGAATCTACTAAGTAAAGGGAAAACTTGCTGGAATATGACAATATTCATGGCCATGCTTATAAAAGAGGAATATAGCTGTGAATTTCTATCTGGGCTGGGCCAAGGAGGTGAAGTACGTCAGGAGACAAAGCTATTGGAGTGAGAAGAGCAAGGGGCTGCCTAGGGACAGCAAGGAGACATAGAGGAAAGTTTCTGCCACTCTTGAGACTCAAGGAAGAAAATCAGTGGGCTCAGGAGGGGAAGGAAATTCGGGACTGAGTTCTGTCTAAGACCACTTCTGTTTTGTTTGCTCTCCTCTACTTCAACTCAACTCTTCACTTTGAAGCCTAGGGAACAGAGCACTGCTCATTCTTTCTGTCAATGTCACACAGATAGACAACCAGAAAATAGTCTAGATGAGCAGGCTTAGATTGGGAATCTACCAGTCAGGCTGAATATGAAACCTGGGGGAAACATATTTTACAGACAGGGAGGGCAAAGACTTGGGACTTCTTGGGATGGGCAGTTACACACCCCTACTCTTTCTAGCAATGGCTAAACTGAGTCACCCAGGGACTTACCTTGTCATGTAATCCAAAGGCATCAATCAGAGATAAGACCCAGCTCACGCTGCCATCTCCACCACAAACCAGAATGCGAAAGCGAGCAAAGTTCTTGAACATAGACAGCCTAGAAGGACAAAAAGGAAAGGGGGTCATTTCATGAACAGCTGAGTTTTGTAACTTTTCCCACAATATAAGATTGCTGCTTTGGCACTCTGCTAACAGACTACCTGCCTTCTTTCCCTTAACCCTTATCTCTCTGTGTATCTAAGACCATAGACAATCCCAGAGATCAGGCTTTGCCTCAACTCATTTTCTTTCTGTGCCCAGCTTTGCTCTGGAAAACACTAGTAACCTAACCAGACCCATTTGCTAAGGCCCAGGAAGATGCCTTGCATGGTGGCCAGTGGGCTCACAGGAACCAGGACTGAGCAGCCAGATGATCCCAAAATAAAACAGGTCTGTAGAGGAGATATATCTATTTGGTCCTGGGAAAGAGAGTGGCAGGAAAAGTAGACAGCAGTGTCCATTTGTCTCTTTCTCTGAGGTTAGGAGGCGTAGTTTTACGTTTTCCAACCAAAAAAGATAAAGCAAATCTGAGAGGGGCTTGGACCTGGGCTTGAAGGGATTTCTGGGAGAGGGCTAAGAGCCTTCCTACCAGCCAACCCAAAAGGCTCTGGAGTTATGCATTTGTGTCCTGACTTGAGAAAATAGATCTTTCCTGCCCAAATACAGAACTGATTCCAAGAAACCTATCCTGGTTTAGAATGTATAGAGGGAAGACTCCCTTACGTACCCAATCATACTCATGGGGTACATGCTTACCCTGCTTCAGGTCCACCCTTCAATAGGTCGAACACTTGAGATGGGTTAAGGTATTGCTTGAATTTTCGGAGGAAGATGATCCCCTGATGATCGCCACTTTTGGAGTTGATGAAGATGAGCAAGGGACATGAACAGGCTGATGACCAATCAAGATTCCAGAAGTCCGAAGATACTACTAATTGGCCTGACACAACGAAAAGAAAAAGAAGAAAAAAAAGAACAGACTCGTTGAGATGGAAACGAGACATAACTTAACATCACATTTTGCAATAACTTTTTGAGTATGAGTCTCAGTTTTTTGCGAATGAGGAGCAGAGTCAAGATACCACCCAGAAGGGCTTAAAAGTATTTGTCCAGCTGTTGTCAGACAAATGACATTTGCTGAGCCACTACTACATGCCAAGCATCATGCCAGATACTGCTAGGGGTATAGTCCCTGCCTTCAAGCTCAGGAGAGAAACTCATACACAACAGTATGTTGGAACATAAGGAATAAAGAAATTGGTGCCACAACCAAGGATTAGTAAAACTGTGAGGAAACTGAGGAAGGAGAGGATTGAGAACCCAGGAAGAAGACCAGCACACAACTAGTCCTTTTTCTGCCCAGGATACCTCAGTTCTTATAGTGAGAAGATACTAGGTCAGGAGAAGGGAGAAGGAAAGGCTGTCATTTAGCCAGGAGCTAAATAACAGAACATATCGATGTGGGATGAAGCAAAGAACTGTAATCACTTCTCTAAGGCTGTTGCAGAGCAATCTGTATTATCTCATCAACTTCCCCAGGGGAAACAAGACTATAGGAAAATTATCTGAACAAGAGAGAGGCTTTTAATAATCCCCAATATTTTAGTTACCCATGGAGAAGTGAGGTTATAGCAGTCTAAATAACCAAGGCCTGCCAACTCATGCTGAGTCTCAGAGCCTGTTGGCAGGGAGACAGGCAGTGTGCAATGGCCCCCTAAGAGATGCTAGACAAATAGTGAGCCCCTAGACCTCGGAGCTGTGGCTTGACAGGGATGCCTCCGCAAAAATAAATACACAGGGCAAAAAGCATGTGGCTCACTCCTCAGCAGGGGTGGGAGGAGGTGGGTTGAGAAGACCCATTTGTTTTAGCTTGGGTGGAAGGGAACCTGAAGGAAATCTACTTGAGTAGATTTCATGACTGGTTTGCCTGGAAAAATCAAAGGCAGGTTTCCTCTATGGGCCAATTCCCACTCACTGGCCAGTGGAGCTTGAAGGCATCCTAAGCCAGCTAGCCAGTCATGCACCAAATTTTTAGGACTTGACAGGCCTGACAGCTACAAGGGAGTCTTACAGAAGCTGGGTCCCCTCATTAGCATAGCTCAGAAGTAGTTACTTTCCCTGAACACGTTATCCAAAAGTAGTACCCCTTCCAACTTATTTTTACTAAAGTAATATGTTGACACAATGGTAGTTAAGACGCATTAATCCCTTCATTCAATAAATATGTATGGAGGGCATTCTCTGTGCCTGCTTTACGTCCTGAGAATATAGTGGTGGACAAGATAGAAATAGTTCCTACCCTTGTGGAACTTATATTTTAATGGAGGAGACAGACCATAACAAATAATTATAAAAAAGAATTTGTCATGAAGAAAAATAAAGTAGGGAAAGCGGGTAGAGATTGTGTTATTTTAGACAGAGTGGTCAGGGATGGCTTCTCTCAGGAGGTGACATTTGAGATGAAACTTGAATGAATGCAGGAGTGAGCAATGCAGATATCTGGGGGAAGAGTTTTTTGGGGGGTAGGAAGAAGAATAAGTGCCAGGACCCTGAAAAGGGAGACTGTCTAGACTGTCTGAGGATCAGTGAAGAGAATAGTATGGTTGTTGTGAAGTGAGTGAGGGGGGAGTGGCAGAAGATGAGGTCAGAGAGGTGACATGGGACAGATTCAATGGCAACAAGATGTTAGAGGAAGTAGTGCAAAAATAAGCGGAAGACTGTTCAGCATGGACTTGAAACATTACGAGTCAGGTCTTAAGATATTTAAATAAAATAGTCAAAAGGTGTTAACTTTTTATGTTCTTGCTCCCCTACCAACCAACAATGCAGGCCCCAATTCATGGCCTAGCCCAAAGCTTACCTCTCCCTTGTTTTAGAACCTATCTGTGCTCTGTGCTTCCCTTCCTCACTCTGCAACCCTCTATCAACACCCTCTAGGTGAGCATGTGACTTTGGGTATGCACCCTAATTAAAGGACTCATGGAAGCAACTTCTTGCCAACATCTAGTGGCTCTCTGAGGTGTGCTTGGAAGCAAGCACTTTCCCTGCCAGAGGTCCTGGAATAAACCTATCTATGCCCCCAGTGTTTTTGTTTTGTTTAGTGTCAAAGGCCCTTTGGGGGCAGTTCCTTTCTAACGGTGAGACAGCAGTGGCAGTGAGACAAACCACTGTGTACTATTTGGGCCTCAGTTTCCTTATCTTCAAAATGAATCATTCAAAAACTTAGTTTCCCAGTGTTTAGATGAAAATGAACCTTTAAAAGCCAATCATCATGCTCATGAGAAATAGAAATATAACTTGGCTCCTAAAGATGAGAAGATGGTCAAACTTACTCATAACAAGAAATATGCAAATTAAAACTAGACCACGTTACCATTTTTTTTTCTTGTCTAGAACATTGGCAAAAAAAAAATACAAAAACAAACAAACAAACAAACAAACACACTTGATTGGGGAGGCCATGGGGGAATAGGCACTCTCATAGACTAAGAATGGAAGTGCTGAGTGACACAAGCCCTATGGAGGTGAATTTGACAGTATCTATGAAAACTACAGAGGCATATGCATTTTGACCTAGTAATTCTATTTCTCGGAATTTTTCAGATAGACGTGTATGTAAAAGGATATGTATGAGGCTATTCATTGTGGCATTATTTGTAATAGCAAAAGACTGAAAACTACTAAATTATTCATCATAGTGGACTGGTTAAATACATTATGGTATATCCATATAGTGGAATATCTTGCAACTGTAAAAAAGAGCAAGGAAGCAATTTGTTGATATGGAAAAAATCTCCAAAATATACTGTGAAGGAGAAAAAGAGCAAGGCGCAGAACAATATGCATAGTATTAAAAGGGGTGGATAAGAATATCTATTTATATTTACTAGTATATACATGAAGAACTACTGGAAGGTATTTAAGAAAGTAAAGGCAGTATTGAACTGTGAGTGAGGATATGGGGGCTGTAGGAGATTGAGAAGATCAGAGAAAAGATAAAAGATAGCAGCAAGAGTTTTCATTAAGTATTATGTGTATATATGTATTTCTTTTTTAAAAAACTGAACCATGTGAATATATTAACTAGACAAGAATTAAATTAAGAAGTAGGAAAAAAGAATTACACTAACGCTGTCCATAAATGAAATAGCCATGAGGGTATAAACTAGAGTGAGCATAGGAAGCTTAGAGAGAAAATTCTGTAATTAAGGCGATTTGAACTTTAGCATCAAACCTCATTTGGTCACAGATGGGAAGACAGTGGGAAGTAGCCCCGGCAGGAAGGCAGTCCCAGGAGACTACAGGGGCAGCCCCATCTAGCATTTCCCCCTGAGGCAGAGAATATCTGAATTTGAGCAAGGCCAAGTTTGTCAAGAGAATCTTGTGAACCAGGTGACAAAGATGGGTGCCACTGAGGGCAGGAATATAATAATGTTAAGAAGATTTATAACCAGTAAACAATCCTTTCCACAAGGTTGCTTTTGAATAGAATGATGTTAATCATAAGGGAGTGTCCAGTATTATTCCACAATTTTAACTGACAATTCACATGGAAACATAGAAGGCTGGCTTATGAACTTTGAAGTACTCAAAGCTGGAGGAAGAGATACTGCATGACAGAATCAAGATTGAAAAATGACCTTGACAGGCTGACAGGTCAAAGTCCAGGGATGAAATGTAAAGGGAATAAATGTGAAGCTTGCCCTTTAGGCTCAAGGACATAAATTGTACCAGAACAGGACAATATGAACTTGACTTGGCAGCATCAAGTGTGAAAAGAGCTTAGGGGATTTAGTTGACTTTAAGCTCCTGATGAGTCAACGGCCTGAAAGAACCTTTCGAAAAAAGCTCATGTTTCTTTGAGCTGCATTAATACAACCACAGCACCCTAAACAGGGAGCCAACTGTCCCACTCAAATTTATTCTGTTCACTCCACAGAAAGATGCGAAATTGGCATAGGTTGGCTTACCATTCTCTTCCTGTACTTTAAAAATCCTCCTTTACTAATGTCAACTAATTTAACCTTCATGACACACCTGAGTACAATTATTATTCCTTATTGGCAGAAAACAAATGACAGATTAATCACAGAGAGGTTAAGTAACTTGTCCAGGGGCATACAGTAAATGATAGAATGTGTTTCTAGGACTAGTAGTATCAGCAGCATCTGGGACTTGTTAGAGATGCAAAATCCTGGGCCCCACCCAGATCTACTGAATCAAATGCTCTGGGGGTAGTGTTTCAAACTGTCTGAAACACAGAAATCTGTGTTTTAACACGCCTTTCAGATGCTTCTGATACAACAACCACTGCACTTCACTATTTTTTCTCCATATGAGCCAGTGCTGCTATGTTAGTCATCGCTCAGCACTGAGCCTTACATACAGTAATACATTCATTCAGTAAATGTAAATTTATTAATGGATTCATGTAACAAATCTTGGCTGTGCGTATACCACATACCCAGGTCTGAGTCAAGTGCTAAGGATACAGAGAGTTCACAGGCTGGGGTGGAAGATGGACACCATTATAACGTCATGTGTTAGGTGCTTTGAGATATGTGTTCTTGGTTTATAGTCAAAGAAGTAATTGATTTGTTTGG
Organism: Macaca nemestrina; assembly: GCF_043159975.1. Lineage (NCBI taxonomy): Eukaryota > Metazoa > Chordata > Mammalia > Primates > Cercopithecidae > Macaca > Macaca nemestrina. The sequence goes on along the minus strand of NC_092145.1, from coordinate 110,184,539 downwards.
GAGAGTGGGAAGAGGCCATTACAGAAGCTGTTAAACAGAGAAGACAATGTTTGATTTTGAGCTGGACCCTAAAAGATAAGAGAAGGAATTTACCAAGCAGACTGAATAGGAAAAAGGGATAATTTGAAGGAATTCTCAGAAATTAGAGTCTATTGACTGAATAAATACATGTGCGAACAGATGGGTGTGACTCAACGCTAGCAAGGCCTTTCTCAGAAAGTCATGAGCTAGATGCCTTCATGACTTCAGCTGGGTGCTGAAGAAAGGATTCTCTAGCTCAGCCAGGGGGCATTGAACCAGACCATCTTTAAGGACCTTACATCGCTAAGATTCTATGACTGGAAGATGCAAAAGATTCCTCTGGGAAGGGACCTTCCAGTAGGAAACTTACCCATTAAAGGGCACAAGGCCACAGCCAAGAAGCCAGAAAGAAAGAGTCAAGAAGATAGGGAAGCCTTGAAAGACACTTCTAAGAAGTTCCAGGACAAGTAGCGCATGACAGAAAGAAGTGTTGGCAGAGAGGGAGATTCAATTGGATCAGGAATGCAGATCACTAGGAGGAAAAGTTAAAAGCTAACTCATGGGATGTTAAATAAGACACCAAACAAAAAGAATAGATTAGCCCAGGTGCTCCTAAGCAATAATATCGTACTACTGGTGGAAAGAAAAAGAAAGTAACAGTGCCATCATTTGAGAAGCTACAACAAGCATAAGAAGTGATATAGGATAGGAAGAAATAAATTTTAAAAACACCAATGCAAAGACAGGAAACACAGAACACGTTTGGCCCAGTTACAAAGGAGAGGCGGCAACCCTCTTAACAAGTATTTAGGGTCATTTGTGGCATGCTGAGGTGGGCCATCTGCTTAAAGACATCTTTGTCAGGTCCCTGTGGGGGTGGACAAAATGTCTCAGATTCAAAACTAGGTTGATTTCACTACCAGCCTGATTTTGCTTAGCTGACCAGTTTGCTACTTTTCCTCTTGTATCAATTGCATCTTCCCTAGTCCCTCATTCTCCTATCTAGGCAAGTATCTCTTATTTACTAAGTCATGAATCTCATCACCTCTTTGGTCAACTACCTGGTGGGTGACTCCATGTGGATAACTATTTGAGTAGATCTGATAATAATATATGCATGTATACCTGAGTGAATTCAGTTTTGTGTCTTTACATGTTATTATGGGGACATATGAGTATACTTGCCTTCAGAAACCTGTATGAATGGCTCATTCCATGTACTAAGGTCTAGCTATATCTGTGTTAGGGTTGGAAAAAAAACTGGAAGGATCTAGAGTGGCTGTGTGTGTGTGCATGAGCATATATATGAGCATGCACATACACATGTGGTATGTCTAGTTCTAAAACTATGTTGTAACGGCTACAGGAATCTTTGCCCCCTTCTGTTCTCTAAGGAAACCATCTACTCTTCTTTCTTTTCCTTTCTCTGCTTCCAGCTAATGCTGGCTCTTCCCTGGCAATGAAGTGAGCAACTAGCATCGATATGGGGATAATTTTTAAGTCAGTGAAATGAGGATTCACTAATCACTCTTGGATCAGTGGATATCCCATATGTCAGAGGTGGACAAATTAGCAAATTAGAGAAATATAGATTAAAACATTCCAGGAAGAATTTGAACTTTCCTCCAGTAAGTGAAATTGACCATATATAGGGTGAAACTAATCATACACAAACTGAAATTTATGAGCAGTGTATCTCTTCTCTGGCTTAGTGAAATAGTAGCATGTCAGTGGTAAGTATATTAGATTTCTAAATTTCTTAGTGTTAGTAAAATAGGTTAGGTCTTTTAAGCTGTGATATGTGATTTTGATCTTGACAGCTCCCACTCTTTAATAATGAGTAATGGGAGAAGCAAATGAACAAGTCAATGGCAAAAAGGAGAGTCTCTCAGAAAAAGCGAAGAAAAAGTAGGCAAGGAGAGGTGAATTCAAAAGGCAAGTGCCAAAGAGTGAATCATCCCTGTGGGGCCTGCACTTTTTATTAGGCTAGGAGACTAGGTATTTAGTTGCCCAAGAAGTCAAGGGATTTAATTTTGTGGTCCATTGAGGTTATGTTTTTAGATACTTAGGCCCTTCACATATTATCATCTATCCTCACAATAGATAGCTTCATTCCCATTTACAGTTGGGGAAAGCAAAGCTCAGAGAATGTAAGTGACTAACCCAACATCACATATCTAGTAAGTAACTAAAGCTCATAATTGCCTGGCTCTTGTTTTTTTCCTTACATCATGATACCTCCATGTATTACTTATTCTTAAACAAACACAAAAACTGTACAAAATACCCTTCCTCTTGGCTCTTGCTTTTTTTGTTCTAACATTGCTAGACCTCTTGATAGAAGACTCTATACAAAGTTTATTCTTGCTGCATTGATTTCATTACTACCTCCTTTCTGCTCAACCTCCTCTAAATGGTTAACATTCCTAAGGTTTTCTCATTTCCAAATGTCTCTACCATTCCCTTGGCACTTAGCATATGACACATTAAATTGTTAATTGTTGTATTATATCAATAGCCCGAATCCACAATAATCAATAGCTCTGGCAATGCCCATGTCTTAGATCTTTCTGTAGCCTTCAGACACCTTGAGAATAGAGTTCTTAATAAATTACTAGTGTCCAGGAATTGACAAAGCATCAATGAAGAGTGTTGGGGTAATGATCATGTTAGTTTCATATTTAGGAACAACATTGGTGTTAGTTTCCATTTTAAAAGTAAAATAACCTGGCCTTCATGAAGTTCTTCCTTGACCACCTGGACACGAACTTATTTCATGACTTATCCAGTGTTTGGAAATCATGAAAAAGCTGAATCAATTCTGATCAGAAACAATTGTGACCGAGCTACAGAGAACGTGCCCACATACATATACATCAGAAAGAACAACATTCACAACCCCAAAGGTAAGAGAATCAGGAGCTATCTATATACACAAGCACATTCCTACTTCCCAAAAATGTTTGACGGTTTGAGGAGAATAATTTAATTGCAGTCCTTCTTCCCAGCCTTTGCACCTTCCCTCCATCCCCAATGTGCTTCTGAGGCTAAGATTTAACTACTCACCATCGCCTTTGGGGTCGCTTAGAGCCGTGGGAGGAATGACTGATGAGCGATGGCTTCCGAAGCAACATTCCTTGGAAAACCGTCTCCTACAGTCATCATGCACCTGAAACGACAAGAGAAGAGCAGAGAAAAAAAAGGAGGGGGAGAGAAAGGATACCATTGATCAGTCTTGAGTTCCAATACCAAGATTTAGATCCTTAGTATTTAATCTCCCTTACTGAGATTTGGTGCCATACATATATCCCTAACTCACCTGAACACCCCCATTCTACTCTGAGCCTACACTGTCCCTCAGTGTGGCCTCAGAACTCTGATCCTTTCAAAGGTAGCTTTCAGAAGATACCCACCTACAGGCACTGAGAAATCACCAGTCCTAAGGTACAACCTTAGTGGCCTACAGAATGGGGAATTTACATGCAGTATAAAAGAGTTAATACTAATAATCCAATATTACACTTCAATCCTTATAACAACAGGTGTGTGAGGTAGAAAAGACATTATTGAATTCATTTTAAAAATGAGGATACCAAAGCTCAGAGAGGTCAAGGGTTTTGCTTAAGGTCAAACAGCTGGGAAGTGACAGCTGAGACTTTGCTGTCTTTTCCACAAGTGGCCATTCTTTCCAGATTTCTGACATCTTCAAGTGCCACTTCCTGGAAAATTACACAGTTTCTAGGGGGCATGAACCTGGCCTGGTTATTCAAAAGCCATTGAAAAAAAAAAAGAAAAAAAAAAAAAAACAGAGGACAACCGGAGTCTTCTAAGAAGAAGCTCATACTTCAATTTCTTCTTGTCTAGAAAACTCAGTTTTAGAGAAGCATCTAAAATGCTAGAAATCGAGATCAGTGTCTCTCAACTTCAGCATTACTGATATTTTGAGCCAGGTAGTTCTTTGTTATGAGAGGCTGACCTGTGCATTGTAGGAGGTTCAGCAGAATCCCACGCCTCTACCCACTACATGTCAGTAGCACTTCCCTCCACCCTGAGTTGCAAAAATAAAAAATGTCTCCACGCATTGACAAATGTCTCCTGGGGAGCTAAATTACCCCCAGTTGAGGACAGGACCACTGGTTTAGAGGCATGGTAGTGTTGTAGTTAAGAGTGTGGTCAGCTGGGAATGGTGGCTTATGCTTGTAAGCCCAGCACTTTGGGAGGCAAAGGTGGGAGGATCGCTTGAGTCCAGGAGTTTGAGACCAGCCTGGGCAACATAGCAAGACTTAAAAATTAAAAATTTAGCTGGGCATGGTGGCATGTGCCTGTAGTACCGGCTACTCTGAGGAGGCTGAGGTGAGAGGAGCCCACCTCACATAAGCCCAGGAGTTTGAGGCTGCAGTGAACTGTGATTGTGCTACTGCACTCCAGCCTGGGCAACATAGTGAGACTCTGTCTCAAAAACAAAAAACAAAACAAAACAAAAACAGCATAGTCTTTGCAGCATTATGTATGAATCAAGACTCTTGCTTACTGGCTGAATGACCTTGGACAAATCACTTCACGTTTCTGACCCTCACTTTCCTCATCTGTAAAATGGGAACAAATGAGGCCCGGTTTAGGCTTATTGGAAGGACTAAATGAGATCATGTATATTAAGCACTCAGTATATAGTGGCAATAATAATGTGTTAATATTATCAACTATTTTTAATTAATAAAGGTTACAAGTTCCTAGGAAATAGTGAATGAGAAAGGGAGAAGGTTTCTCAAAGGCAGACTCAGAACTTATTTTTTAATTGCCCATACTGCCATTAGAGAGTTCAGCTTTTCCCATTTGTTAGTAGGCCTCACCAACTAAGAAGCAACAAAGATGATCTTAAATCTTTCTCCCAAAGGCTCCATAGCCAGATCTGGAAAGGCAGGATACTAAGCTTTATACTATGGAATCTGTTTAACCTGTTTTGAGATAAGGGTTTCTTAGGTTTCTATCTATGTGTATACATGGTCGAGCTCTAATCCACCCCTTCGCCAGGAGTTAAGTTCTCTAAATATCAAGAAGATGAGAAGAGTCTTACCGTAGAATTACACCACAGGCAGCGGAAGTCTTGAAGTCTTTGATAACTGCCACAGCTCTCATGACATACTGCACACTGAGAGCTAACAGGCATGTTTCCTTCTACCCACTGATGGGGCATGTTCTGCAGAAAGGTAAAAAGACACAGGAGGTAGAAGTTAGAGATATAAGGAGAGGAAGGGCCAATTGGAATAATTGTACTACTCCATGGAGGACATTAGGTAAATGACCCAGGCTCTTCATAGTCCTGCCCTCCCTACTCCAATGCTAGTGAACAATGACAAGAGGGAGGTTCATTCTTCCAGATAAGTTGGATTGTGAGCCTGGGACTTTGCTTATCTGGAGTTAGGAAGAAGTCTTCCTTCCCCTGTGTATCCTGGTTGAAGGGGAGATGGGAGAGGCAGAATGTGGGAAGACATGGCTGGTACTTACTACTTCATCTGCAGGCAGGAGGAGGTCATCAGTGATAGACAATGTATTCCACTTGCAGTCTTTGCTTGCTCTCAAAGCACATAATCTGTGAGATTTCACTTTGCACACTGTGAGAAGAAGAAGAAAAAAGATGGGTGTGAATCTGGTAACAGTGAGGACTCTAATTCCCTTCCCTAAGCTGCTGTGAAAGTTAGAACACAGATGCATTCTATATAGTTCTTTTTTTTTTTTTTTTTGTTGAGACAGAGTCTTGCTTTGTCGCCCAGCCTGGAGTGCAGTGGCCGGATCTCAGCTCACTGCAAGCTCCGCCTCCCGGGTTCACGCCATTCTCCTGCCTCAGCCTCCTGAGTAGCTGGGACTACAGGCGCCCGCCACCTCGCCCGGCTAGGTTTTTGTATTTTTTAGTAGAGACAGGGTTTCACCGTGTTAGCCAGGCTGGTCTCGATCTCCTGACCTTGTGATCCGCCCGTCTCGGCCTCCCAAAGTGCTGGGATTACAGGCTTGAGCCACCGCGCCCGGCCTATAGTTCTAACGTACCTCCAAAAACCTATTTCCAATAGAATCCAGTTCCTTTTTATTCTTACTGGCTAATCTTTTTACTATCCAGCTTGAATGAAAATTGATGGTAAGAATGAGGTGATTTCTGTCTTTTTAACACTTGTGATAATATAGTCCTATTCCCCCATACTCATCCCTCTATTTTCATCCCCCTCATGATAGTTTCCTCCCTTTTTCTTTCCTCAGTCAGGGTTAACCTCACACCAGAGTCAGTGACCTAATGTGAGTTAATGATACTAAAGCCACATGAGTTCCTATATCTACCCACTGAGCTTCACTTCCTAAAGGAATCAGAAAGGTACCTTCACAGATGATGGCATCTCTGGATAAGGCAGGAATGCTCTCTCGACAAACATTGCAGTGCTGAGTCCGGTGGCTGTAGCTGGAGTACCAATAGTGCATTCCAACAAGAAAAGGGTTATTTTCTGCTGCAGGTATCTAAAATAAACAAAAGAGAAGAGAGAATAGAGGATGAATCACAGAGAAGGATTAAAGAGGGCCTGAAAATCTGCTGCTAAGTCTAAAATGGCCTACTGTATAGGTGTCAGAGCGTGTGAAGAGGAAGACTGAAAGCTGGAGCCAATACCAGGGACCTGGGATTTTTTTTGTGTGTTTTTGTTTGTTTTGCCAGTCATTTTCAAAAAGAAAATAATAGAGGGGCAGATCCTGGAATAGAAGCTGAAGTGCAGTGGCTCACTGCAACTTCTGCCTCCTGGATTCAAGTGATTCTCCTGCCTCAGCCTCCCGAGTAGCTGGGACTACAGGCGTGCACCACCACGCCCAGCTAATTTTTGTATTTTTGGTAGAGACAGGGTTTCACCATATTGGCCAGGATGGTCTCCATCTCTTGACCTCATGATCCGCCTGCCTCGGCCTCCCAAAGTGCTGGGATTACAAGCGCAAGCCACCGTGCCCGGCCAGGAGTAATGATCTTTATATTGCTTGGCCATTCACTCTATTGGCTTAGTTCAAGCAAAAATGTGTTCTGTTAGCCTTGGCCTTGGTTCTCTTTAAGTAGTAAGCAAAAGGAGGCATTAAGTTGGAAATTCAGTGATATCCAAATGTTCTAGCCAGGGAATAAAGACAGGAGATAAGGCTCTGACTCTGGGCTAAGGAATATTCTATAAGGCTTTAACTACCTTCTGGAGGTATACACTTCCCTTCCTGGCTGCCAGGTGAGCAGAGCATTGCTTTACCTGGACAACAGTTTCATCTCAGGGGATTCTTTTAGGAATCCCTTGAGTATTCTTTTAGGAATACCACGCTCTGACTGCCTATAGCAGTTTCCTGATTAATCAGCTTAATTCATTCAATAATCCATTAAACAAATATTTACTGAGTAAATACTTTGTGTTCGGCACTTTTCAAAGCATTTGAGATATAGTGAACAAGACACAACCCCTGCCCACATGGAGTGGCATCCTTTTTGGTGTCCTCTTTCATGGTACTGAGTTTGACATTTTTTGTTAACATGCCTTAACATTTTTTGTTAAATGCTGCATTTGTATATCACAGTCTGACTTTCATGACTGTAGGGAAGGCACAGGGTATTCCAGCAACAGTTCTGAGATTGAAAGAAGGGAAGGGTGAGCACCAAAAAAAAAAAAAAACTCCAAGGACTCTTACACCTTTTCACTAATTCCTGTTAATGTCTGATTTTCTCCTTCTCTGCCTTCCCCTGAAGTTTAGACATAGGCGTACAAAGAGCTTTTCATTCTTGACATTATAATGAGTTGGGTGTATAAAGGCATGACAAGACTTTAAAAAGAACTATATTTTCTTCCTGACATCAGTTGACAGTGGGGAGGGAGAGAGAGAGAGAGAGAGAGAGAGAGAAAGAGAGAAAGCTATTGAGAGCTCTAGCACATTAAGTATTCATTCTTGATCAATTTACAGGAATTAGTTATCCAAGACATAGCCTACACATAGCCCTCTCTGATCACTCCTTCCCACTTCTGGCATGCTGGTTATGTGCTAAGCTACTGTTGATTTGACCTGGAACCTTCTGGAAGGGAAAGCTATTTTGATGAACTAAAGGCTCACATGTTCTGGGATTGCTTTGTGATTGTAATGTTTATTGTATATTAAGGCACTGGAAAGCTCTAGGGTGATTAGAATAGAAGATGGAGAGTCCTGAGGAAGTGACATACTCTTGGCTTTGGCACTTTGAGCTCCTAGAACCTTTCTACTCCCCAAGTCACTAGATTGTAATTCTACAAGCATCTTCTTTTTTTTACTCCCAGTCTCCTCTCCTTCAATAATTACTAAGAACCTATTATGTATCATCTACCATGGGAGGCACTGGAGATGCAGAGATGAATAAACCGTAGCTGTTTCCATCAAGGAATTTATAGTCTACTGGAGGAAACAAATTCTAAAATCATTCCTGTCTAGAGTGACAAGTGAGCTCTTCTAGAATGTGCAAGCTTTCACAGGACTGCGTGGAAGAAATTCAGAGCTCTGCCTGGGTATAATATTAAATTTCATGGTCCGAATTGCCTACAGAATACATAGGAATATGTAAAATGGACATTGCTTAGGTTCCGCAATTGAGGTAATGGAATTCATATTCCTTGTGTACATCCTATTCTGTAAGGAAACGTTGATGCTTCCCACCCTGGATGAGTATTTGTGGTGATTGAACTGTGTCCCCTCAGAAATGTGTTCAAGTCCTAACCCTTGGCATCTATGAATGTGACCTTACTTGGAAATAGAGGTTTAACAGATATAATCAAGTTAAGATGAGGCCATATTGGATTAGAATGGGCCCTAATCCAATGACTGGTATCCTTATAAAAAAAGAGGAATTTGGACACAGACACACACACACAAAGAGGAGAACACCTTGTGAAGATACAGAGCACACAGACACAGGGGAGAACACCAGGTGACAATGAAGGCAGAGATTGGAGTGATGCATCTGCAAGCCAAAAAATGCCAAAGTTTGCCTGCTATCACCAGAAGCTAGGAGGAGGCAAAGAAGGATCCTCCCCTAGGGTCACTGGAAAAAGCATGGCTCTGCAGATACCTTAATTTGGGACTTCTAGACTCTAAAACTGTGAGACAGTAAATTACTGTTGGTTTTAAGTCATCCAGTTTGTAGTTATTTTATTATGGCAGCCCTAGGAAACTAATACAGATTTTGGTACTGGGAAGTGGGGTGCTGCTGTAACAAATACCTAAAAATGTGCAAGTGGCTTTGGAACTGGGTAATGGGTAAAGCCTAGAAGAATTTTGAGACACATGCTAGAAAAAGCCTAGATTGCCTTGAACCAAGTGTTTCTAAAAATATGAACATTAAAGGTGTTTCTGGTGAGGCCTTATGTGAATATGTGGAATGTATTGGAAACTAAAGGAAAGGTAATACTTTTATAAGGTAGCAGAGAACATGACTGATTTTGTCCTACTGTTGGGTGGAAAGTAGACTTTATGAGCAATAAACTTGAATATTTGACTGAGGATATTTCCAAGCAAAGTATAAGAGGTGCATCTTGGTTTCTCTTTGCTGTTTATAGTAGTATGTGACAGGGAAGTGATACATTGAGGAAAGAAATTGTGTTAGTCTACTCAGGCTGTCATAAAAAAATACCATAGACTGAATGGCTTAAAAACAGAAATCTATTTTCTCACAGTTTACAGCTGGAAAGTCCAAGATCAAGGTATCAATCAGTTCAGTTTTTGGTGAGGGCTTCCTTTCTGGCTTGTAGAAGGCCACCTTCTCACTGTGTACTCTTGTGGTTTTTCCTCAATGTGTGCATGTAGGGAAAGAGAGAGAGAGAAGAAAGAGAGAGAGAGAAAGAGAGAGAGAATATCTATTTCTTTTCCTCTTATTATAAGGCCACCAATCCTATTGGATTAGGTCTCCACCCTATGGCCACATTTAACCTTATTTGCCTCCTAAATGTCCTATCTCCAAAGTCACATTAGGGGTTAGGGCATCAACATGTTAATTCGGGTGGAGGGCACACAATGGAGTCCATAACAGAACTATCAAGCAAAAAGTCACCAGAACTAGAAGATTTAGAAAATTCTCAGCTTATCCATATTGCAAAACACAAGAAAGTGTGCCCTGCAGAGAACACCAAGGGTGTGTCTGGACAAACTTTTGCTGGAGAGATGAGATGTGGGACACCTGGCTCTGATTAACCATTTCAGCAGAACACTGTCAGATTGGACTGAACTTGGACTGAAGGGGACAGATATGGGATAAAATGAAGGAAGGTTGTCAGACTTTATAGGCATGAAACACACTGATAAAGCGACTCAGCTGTGAACATGTGTTATCCTTCAAGAAAATGGAAGAATGACTTCCAGGGGTAGCTCAGAGGCCAGCAAGGTTGCCGAGAGAGGCTCAGAGGTCAGAGACGCTGCTATTGCCATTATAGGCCCAAAGCATGTGGGCCCAAGGGGCAGGGGCACTGTCTCCTCGGTTCCAGAGGGTGGAGTTGTCTCCTGGGTTCCAGAAGGTGGGGCTACCTCCTTGGTTATGCAGGGGATTGTGGGGGGATTGACACTCCAGTGAGCTAAGTGGGTAGGGTCAAAGAACAGAACACCTAGCCACAGAGAATTATTCTCAGGCCTGGAAAACCTGATGGAATTTGCCCTGGTGAGTTGCCAATTTTTTTAGACCTGCAACCATTTTATTCCTTCCATTTTATCCCTTTCAAAATGGGAATATCTGTCCTACGCCTGCCCCAACATTGTATTTTGGAAGCATATAGCTTGCTTTCTTGGTTTCACAGGTCCACAGACGGAGAGGAATATTGCCCAGGATGGACCATACACAGAGTCTCACTCATACCTGATTTAGATTATTTACAAAATGATATTTTGGACTTAGATTTAATGCTGGAATGTGCTACGGCTTTTGAGGATGTTGAGATGACAGTGAATGTATTTTGCACATTGGAAGGACATGAATTTGGGGGGAATAAGGGGTGAATCTTGTGGATTGAATTGTGTCCCCCCAAGGGATATGTTCAAGTCCTAATGTCCACTATCTGTGACTGTGATTCTATATGGAAGTAGGGTCTTTGAGGATATAACAAATTTAAGATGAGATCATACTATATTATGGTGGCCTCAATCCAATGACTACTATCTTTATAAAAAAAGAAATTTGAACTTAGATACATACAGAGAGGAGAACACCATGTGAAGATACAGAGGGAACAGGCACAGGGGAGAATACTAGGTGATGACGAAGGCAGAGATTGGAGTGATGTGGCAGAAAACTAAAGAACACCAAGAATTACCAGCAACCACCAGAAGCTAGGAAGACACCAAAAAAAAAAAAAAAAAAAAAAAAAAAGCTCCCCTAAATCTTACAGAGATATCATGGCCCTGTTGACGTGTTGATTTCAGACTTCTAGGCTCTAGGACTCTGAGAAAATAAATTTCTGTTGCTTTCAGCTACAAAATTTGCAGTAATTTGTTACAGCAGCCTTAGGAAACTAATACAGTATGTCATTATAGGTCTTCTTACTTGTTGACACAGATTAAAAATCCATTTTGAAGACAGATTTAAAACTGTGGCATGTACACAAACCACGGATCTCTAAATGCTAAAGAAAGAGTCTTCTTTAAAGTTTTCAGTGTGTGGTTCTTGGGTTTTTGTGTTTGATTTTTACCCTCTCTAAAATACTTAGGTGAATACATTCATGCAGTCCATTGCTCCGATCAGATTCTTCATTTGCAATGGACTGAATGCTTGTGTACCCCCTTCATATCATATGTTGAAATCCCAACCCTCAAGGTGATGGTATTAGGAGATGGGGCCTTTGGGAGGTGATTAGGTCATGAGATTGGCATCTTCATGAATCAGATTAGCACCCTTATAAAAGAGGCCCCAGAAACCCACCTCACTCCTCTTTCCACCATATGAAGACACAAGAAGACAATTGTCTATGAACCAGGAAGTGGGTCTTCACCAGACACTGAGTCTGCCAGTGGGTTGATCTTGGACTCTCTGGCTTCCAGAATTGTAAGAAATAATGTTTGCTATTTGAAGTCACCTGGTCTGTGGAATTTTTTATAGCAGCCCAAACTGACCAAGACAGGAATTGGTACTGAGAAGTGAGGAGTACTGCTATAACAAATACTTAAAAATATAGGAACAACTTTGAAACTGGGTAATGGGTAGAGGCTAGAAGAGTTTTGAGGTACATGCCAAGAAAGCCTAGATTGTTCTGAATAGAATTTTAAAGGAGATTTTGGTGAGAGCTCAGAAAGGGAAAAGGAGAACTGTAGAGAAAGCTTCCATCTTCTTAGAGTATACCTCAGTAATCATGAACAGAATTTTGGTAAAAATATGGACCGGCCAAGAACATGTTACTGGACAATAAAGAAAAAGTGATTGTTGTTATAAAGTGGCAAAGAACTTGACTGAATTGTGTTTGTATGCTAGTGTTTGATGGAAAGTAGAACTTGTGGATGATGAAATTCAATATTTAGCTGAGGGTATTTGGTTCCTCCTGACTGCTTATAGTAAAATGTAAGATAGAGAGTGACATCAGCAAGATGGCGGAATAGGAGTTCTCCAGCTTCTCTCCCTGCACTACAGAAATCCATATGGCAACTATCCACAGGCCAGAATACCATTGTGAATATCCCAGAACTTGGGAGTGAGGCTGAGGCTCCCCCCTTGGACTACAGAACTGAGAAAAGCCAGGGTCAAATGGTAAGAGGAATGGTTCTCTTTTACTGTGCCACTTCCCCCTCAAGCTGGTGCAGTGCCACAGAGAATTTCCCTGAAGTTATGGTTTCTAAGTGGGAAAAGAGAGTTGAAGGCAGATATTCAACTTCCTCACATTTTGGAACCCTTCACAGGAAATCCACTCCTGTCTTGTCCCACGGGAAACATTGGTAGTACCAGCAGGGCTAGGTCACCTGGGGTCAGTTAGAAGCAAAAAATGGGGTGGGGCTCACAGTAATCAATGTATAGATCTTAGTGGCTGCTCTGTGTTCCTGCCAATGGAAGTACCACATCAGAGGAGCTAGCCAATAGCACCATGCTGCAGGAAACATGGTCCACGGGTCTTCTGGGCTTGAATTCCTAGCTAGCTTCTTCAGACAACCTGGGTGCTCTAACTCTTCCCCAGGCCAAGGGATAACTGTTAGGCCAGCAATTAACCAGAACACCTGGCCCCATCCAACCGTAGTGTCAGGGAGGTGATCCAATAATTCTGATGCTCATTGACAACAAAGCCAGACAAGGACACAACAAAAAGAGAAAACTACAGGCTAACATCCCTGACAAACACAGATGCAAAAATCCTCAATAAAATATTAGCAAACTGAATTTAAGAATACATTGAAAGAATCATTTACCATGATCAAGTGGGATTTATTCCTGAGATAAAAAGATGATGCAACATACATAAATCAATAAATGTGATTCACCATATCAACAAATGGAATTAAAATCACATGATAATCTCAGTGATGCAGAAAAAGCATTTGACAAAATTCAAGACCCTTTCATGATTTAAAAAAGAAAAAAACCTCTCAACAGATTAGGTATAGAGGGAATGCACCTCAGCATAATAAAAGTCACATGACAAACTGATAGCTAGTATCATTCTAAATAGTAAAATGTTGAAAGCTTTTCCTCTAAAATCAGGGACAAGGATGCCCACTCTCATCACTTCTTTTCAAATTCTGATAATTCTGATAATTATTACATGTAAAGACCAGAGCAATTAGGCAGGAGAAATAAATAAAAGATATGCTAATAGGAAAGAAACAAGTGAAATTGCCTCTAGTTGCTGATGACATGACCTTATGTACTTTTTTAAAAACCTAAAGACTCCACCAAAAAACTGTTAGAACTGATAAACAAATTCAGTAAAGTTGCAGGATATAAAGTCAACATACAAAAATCAGTAGCATTTTATATGCAGGTTGAGTCTCTCTTATCCAAAATGCTTGGGACCAAAAAGTGTTTCAGATTTCAGATTTTTTTGGATTTTGAAGTATTTGCATTATACTTTCTTGTTGAGCACCCCAAATCCAAAAATCTGACATCTGAAATGCCCCAGTGAGCATTTCTTTTAAGCATCATCTTGGTGCTAAAAACGTTTTGGATTTTGGAGCATTTCGGGTTTGGGATTTTGAAATTTGCAATGCTCAACCTGTACCAATAATGAACTATGTGAAAGGAAAATTAAGAAAACAATCCCACTTACAATAGCAACAACAACAAAAAAATACTTAAGCGTAAATTTAATCAAGGAAGTAAAAGACCTGCATACTGAAAACTTTAAAAGATCAATTAAAAAATGGAAGAAAAAAACAAATAAATGGAAAAATATGCTGTGTTCATGGACTGGAAGAATTAATTTTGTAAAAAATATTCATACTACCCAAAGCAATCTAGAGATTCAATGCAATCCCTATCAAAATTTCTATGACATTTTTGAACACCTTTCCTCTAAGATCATCCAATGTAATTTTTCACACAAATGGAAAAAAATCCTTAAATTTGTATGGAACCACAAAAGACCCTGAATAGCCATAACAATCTTGAGCAAAAAGAACAAAGCTGGAAGTATCACACTTGCTGATTTCAAAACATATGTAAAGTGATTATAAATAAAACAGCATGGTACTGGCATAAAAACAGACACATTGGCAAATGAAACAGGGTGGGAAACCCAGAAATAAATCCATGCATTTACAGTCAACTGACAAAAGTTGACAGCTTTTTACAAAGTTGCCAGGAACACAAAATGGAGAAAGGACAGTCTTTTCAATAAATGGTGTTGGCCGGATAGCCACATACAGGAGAACAAAATTAGACCCTTATATGAGGGGTCCTGAACCCCTGAACCACAGATGGGTACCAGTCCATGGCCTATTAGGAACCAGGCTGCACAGTAGGAAGTGACCAGTGGGCGAGTGAGCATTACTGCCTGAGCTCTGCTTCCTGTCAAATGAGCAGTGGCATTAGATTCTCATAGGAGTGCGAACCCTATTGTGAATTGCACATGTGAGGGCTCTAGATTACACACTCCTTATGAGAATCTAACTAATGCCTGATGATCTGAGGTGGAACAGTTTCATCCCGAAGTCCTCCTACCAACCCCCAATCACAGTCCATGGAAAAATTGTCTTCCATGGAAACTAATCCCTGGTGCCAAAAAGTTTGGAGACTGCTGCCTTATACCATATTAAAAAATCAATTCAAAATGGGTTAAAGACTTAAATGTAAGATCTGAAACTGTAGAACTACTGTGATAACACGAGGGCAAAAGCTCCCCAACATTGGTCTGGGCAAGGATGTTTTGGCTTTGACCCCCAAAGCACAGGCAACAAATGCAAAACTGGACAAATGAGATTACATCAAACTAAAAATCTTCTATACAGGAAAGGAAATAATTAACAAAGTGAAAAGACAACCCAGAGAGTGGAAGAAAATATTTGTAAACCATACATCTGATAAGGGGATAATATCCAAAATATATAAGGAACTGTAACAACTCAATAGCAAGAAAACAACCCAATTAAAAATGGCAAGGGACCTGAACAGATATTTCTCAAAAGAAGATATACAAATGGCCAATAGGTACATGAAAAAAATGCTCAATATCACTAATCATTAAGGAAGTGAAAAATTAAAATCACATTGAGATATCACACCACACCTGTTAGAATGGCTTTTTAACAAAAAAAAGATGAAAGATAATAAGTGTTGGAGAGGATGTGGAGAATAGGGAACTCTTAAGCATTGCTTGTAGGAGTGTAAAGTAATATAGCCATTATGGAAAATAGTATAGGGGTTCCTCAGAAAACCTAAAAATAGAACAACCATATGATCCAGTAGTTCCATTTCTGGGTATATGTGGAAAGAAACTGAAATCAATATGTCAAAGGGATATTTGCACTCCCAAGTTCATTGCAGCATTATTCACAATAGTCAAGATATGGAAACAGCTTAAGTGTCCATCAACAAATGAATGAATAAATAAAATGTGGTATATATACACAATGGAATGCTATTCAGCATTAAAGAAGAGGGGAATTCTATCATTGGTGACAACATGGGTGAATCTGGAAGGCATTACACTAAGTGAAATAAGCTAGCACAGAAAAACAAATACTGCGTGATCTCATTTATATATGGAATCTGATAAAGTTGAACTCATAGAAGTAGAGAATAGAACGGTGGTTGAGGGAGAGGAAGAGGGAATGCGGAGATGTTGATCAAAGGATACAAAGTTTCAGATAGACAGAAGGAATGAATTTTGCGATCTATTGTGCAGCAGGGTAACTATGGTCAATAACAATGAATTATATAGAGTATATTTAAATAATTAAGAGAGTAAATTTCAAATATCTCACCATAAAAAATGATAGGTAATCGGGGTGATGGATATGTTAATTAGCTTGATTTAATCATGCCACCTTGTATACATATATGAAAACATCACATTTTACTCCATAAATCTGTAATTATGATTTGTCAATCAAAATTAATATTAACAATGTTTAAAAATGAAACATAAATAAATAGCTCATTAATCAGTTTTATTTTGATTATAGTTAAAATTATAATATTGTGCATATATTTGGTTAATAAAATGTTATTAAAATAAAAAATGTGAGAGGAGATAAATGAATTGAGGATGGAATTGTTAAGCAAAAAACCCATAGAATTTAGAGATTTTGGAAAATTCTCAGTCTGTCCACGTTACAAAAAATGAGAAAATATCTTTGAAAAGGTGTGAAAGACCCACTATTTGATAAGGAGATTAGTGTGGATGTCAATCACAGACTTAATTAACCATCTCTACAAAAGCCAGGAATAGAGATGGGATTATAGTAGCAGAACCACTGTCAGCTGAGACTAAAGGAAATTGAGAAAATGGGACGAAGCAAAGGAAGACCCTACAGGACTGGACCGTAGAACTATTCGGATGCGAACTTCTTCAAGACAAGTAAAGAATGATCCCAAAGGTGATTCAGAGATCAGTAGGGCTGCCACTCCCACCACAGGCCCAAAGTGCACAGTTCTAGGTGGCAAGGCTGTCTCCACCTCAATTTCAAAGGGTGGAACCAATGCCCAGCAGAGCTGTGGGGATGGAACAGTCCAGCAGAGCCCTGCGGGCTTGCACCTATTCCAACAGAGAATCATGCCATGAATAGGGTCACTGTAGAGAGCCACAGCATTGGCACTGCCCTGCTGATCTGTGGGGGTGATGTTGCCACCCGAATAGGTCTGGAAGGCAGAGCATCGAGCTAGAGGATTACAGATGCTCCCAGTTTACTATGGGGTTACATCCTGATGAACCCAGTAAGTTTGAAATATTGTTAAGTCAAAAATGGATGTTTTGTAGACATGATGGGATGCAAAAACGCAAAGTACAATATCCCCCAAAACTTTGGCAACACAGTATACTGTAGGATATGGGTTGTTTACCCTCAAGATTGAGTGGCTCACTGGGAACTGTGGCTTGTGGCTGCTGCCCAGCATGGTACTGCCTATCACTACCTCAGGAAAAGATCAAAATTCAAAATTTTGAAGTACTATTTCTACTAAATGGGTATTGCTTTTGCACCATTGTAAAGTCAAAAAGTTGTGAGTCCAACTATCGTAAGTTGGAGACCATCTTTATTCTCCAACTTTAAGATCTCATGGAGCTTGCCTTGCCAGGTTTTGGACTTGCCTGGGACCTGTCATTCCTTCCTTGTTTCCTATTTCTCCCTTTTAGAATGAGAATGTCTATCCCATGCCTAGTTCACCATTTCTATTTTGGAAGGACATAACTTGTTTGACATCACAGGTTCATAGCTGGAAAGAAATTTTGTCCAAGGCTGTCTCACCCATACCTGATGTAAATGATATTTAGATGATACTTTAGACTTTAGAATTCATGTTGGAATGAGTTAAGACTTTTGGAATTTATAGGTGAAATGAGTGTATTTTACATGTGAGAAGGCCATTAATTTGGAGGTGTGCAGGGGCAGATTGCAATGCACTGAATGCATGCTCCCCACACATTATAGGAGGTGATGGATCCCTCATGAATGAGATTAGCGCTCTTATAAAAGGGACCCCAGAGAGTTTTCTTGCTCCTTTTTCTGCCATATGAGGATACAACGAGAAGACTCCCATCTATGAACCAAGAAGCAGCCCCTCACCAGACACTGAACCTGCCAGCACCTTGATCTTGGACTCTACAGCCTCCAGAAGTGTGAGAAATAAATGTTTGTTGTTTAAGCCACCTAGTCTATGGTATTTTTATTATAGCAGCCTGAACTAAGACATCACTGATGTAGGGCAGCTAAGGGTACTTTCCCCACCTCCTGAATTCCTTTCAGTATAATCCAGAAGTCAGATATGTATATTAATTATTTGTCTATTAGTTAAATGAAACCGTATTGACTCTAAAGCACTTTCCAAATGTGAGGATTTAGTAATATTAAGTGTTTGCAAAGTACGTAAAAGTATCAGGTGAAATATTCCACAAGGCACAGTTGGCTACAGATATAATTCCATAAAGGAGCCTTTTTGGGGATGGCTTATATGATAAAAGGTTGAGTTTAGATAAAACGAAGTCAGTGGTTTGTGCTTTAATGTGAACTCAACTGCTCAGTTCTATCAAAGTTTGGGGAATTATAGAATAGTGTTAGGGCCTCCCAGGTTGGCCATTGGTAGGGTGACCATGTTGCCCACATTGGGCCACTTTCCATAGTGAAAGGGGAGCTATTAATACTTATGTTGGGACAAGGGCAAACTGGGCTCAGCTTGAGCAAACCACTAGCCATGGACACACTATGCATGAGCTAGTCATTTTGCCACTTTGAATTTACTTGCTGAGCTATACAATTCAGTTGTCTACCTTAGTATTCCTGCCCCATAATCACAAAGGGTGGAAATTAAAGGACAGAAAGAAGATAATTAGGCAGAATTTACGATATCCTCCTGAGAACTTGGATTAAAAATTAAAAGAATTAAGATATTAATTTTGCCAGAATCAACTTAAGATTTTAGGCAAGGCAAATGAAACTTTCTGAGGCTCAGTTTTCTCATCTGCTAAATGAAATCTCAGAATCATAAGCTTTTCAAGTTGAAAGGAATTTTGAAGTTCATCTAGTTTGCCCACTTGAAAAAATCAGTTTTCTGTACAACATCTGACAAGCAGTTGTTCAGTTTGTTTGTTTGTATTACTTCCAATGATAGGGAGTTCTCCACCTCAAGAGCCAGCTGATGCCATTCCTGCAGCTTACAGTGAATGTTAGAAAGTTCTTTCTTCAACTAGGCCAAAGTTTCAGAAAAAAATTTCCAAAATTTAGAGCTTTAGGAACATTAGATGGACTCTTTGGTAAGAAACTTAGTTCCCTACCTTTGGAAGAGTTCAAATAAAGGCCACATGACTTACATCTCCAGATGCTCTAGAACCTAGTATCTGGAGTCCAGATAACTTTTAAGGTCTATTTCTGTTTCCACAGTCAATGATTCCATGACAATTCATTAGGAAGAGCAAACTTTTTAATCTAGTCTTCCAAGCAGCTCCTTATTTCTAACTTTCTCCTTTTATTCTTTCTTTAAATCCCCCAGCCTCACACCTTTCATCTGTCTGTGACTTTTCTACTTCATTTGCCTCTTTCTTATATTTAGGTTATCCCCCACCCCTAACTCAGTATCCACACTTGTCCTCCCTTTCTATCCTCATTTTGGGGCTTGACACTGTCTCGCCATAATTAATCATAGCCTCTTCTCTGAATTTCTGGCCTTCAGTTTTTCCCTTGTCTAATCCATCCTGTATTTATAAAGTATCCCTCTTATCAATTCTCTTCTCTTTTGAATCCATCCTTAAGCTTAACTTTGTATACATTGCAAATCTTCCCCACTCTTTATCCAGGCATTGAAAAATCTCCATAGTCAGGCCCCATCTTCCTCTCAAGACATACTTCTTGGACACAATTTCCTAAACTTTTCTGGTGAAATGGATTCTCCCTTTCACTGTATTCCAAAATGGTTCTGTTTTCCTGTTATTCAGCTTTTGCTTATACCAGTTCCATAGCCCAGGACCTCCCACTGCCCCTAATTCCCTGCCACCAATAAAATACAATCTATCTTTCAAGGTCAGTCTTAAATCTCTCCTCTGTTAACTCTAGCCAGAGGACTCCAGCCCATACTTATCTCTTCCTCCTCTGAACTCCCATACCACTTTATTGTCTGTTTCCTTCATCTGGCAATCAATCATGCATTGCCTTGTAACATCTCTGAAAACTGTCATTTATCTTGGGTACTGTCCTTTAACTGTTTCTTTTGTGTATATAGTGTCTCCGTATTACCTACAAAGCTCATTGAGGCTGGGAGCAAGTATTGCATCTTTTTTTTTTCCTACTCTCTATGAAACAGAATTGGGTAACTAGTATGGGATGGCTTATTAATGTGTACTGACTAGTTTCCAATAGATTATCCAATTACTTTGTCACCACTTTAATAGACCACTAAATCCATGATTAATCTTCCCTTGCCCTATTTGTCAGGCACTGGTGGTGACGGAAGATAGAAGGGACCATTAGAGATAAGGCACATATGGGAGAAAGCATATTTGACTATTTAAGCCTCAAGTAAGACAAATTGCTAAGATGCTGGTGCTGAGACGTTTCACTATCAGCTAAAAGTATTCCTTAATAGATTTAGGTCCCTGGAGAAGCTCCACAGAGGTTGTGATTACAACCTGATATAACTCTTCCAAGAGAGTAAACAGGGATTTTTTTTTCCTTTCTAGTTTGTGGTGGGTAATCAATACCTAGGTGTTTAATTCAATGAATTCAGGGATGGTGCACCAATTCTCTAGTAGTCATCAGAATTTCTCTAGCAGTTTTTGCGTTCCTAGAACAATAATTAAAATTCAAAATATCCTATGTGACCTTTTATGCCAAACTGAAAATGCTATAAGATTCATGAGAAACCCTCCAGTTTGAATAGAGGTTAAGTCACAGGAAGGAAAGATATTGGTCCACAGGGATGAAGATAGGAAAGGAGCATGGAATTCACAACTTTTTATGACTGCCTCTAATGTTGTACTGTAGTGGCCTTATTGGTTGGGGCAGGAGGCGAAAAGGGGATGTGCTTCTCCATTAGGAAAGGAAGAAGAAAATAACAAAGAGGTAAGATTCTGAGTGCTAAATCGTATAAAGATCACCAGCAAATGCTAAGCAAAGGATCTCTCAATTTAAGCATATATAATGTGGGACTGGGGGAGGCCTTAATGATATTGGAGAGGCCTCAAGTCAGCCATCTTGTCATGTTCCCCATCATTGCTATAGGGAGCAGAATGTATAGCTATGAGACTAAGTGGTCAAAAGCTTGAGAAGTACTTGGGGAGTAGGGATGGATGGCTCTTCTCTATGGCATTAGTTTTATTTCTAAACCACATTATCCAAACCACTTCACATACTGCTCCATTCAAATTGCCTAGAACAATCATCTATGCATTGCTAGTTATTTAAGACATTAGGTTATTTTAAAATCTGGATTCACCTTCCCCTTTATCTCTAAGACTTTTACAGCAGAATTTTGCTTCAAAATGAACCATGTATCATTCTCTGTCCAAATCCTAGTTCCAAGATTTCCTGCAGATTCATTTATTCATTCAAAAGATATTTATTGTGCCTTTACTATGTGCCAGAGACTGCTCTAAGTAAATAACTGACACAGATCTCTCTCCTCTTGGAACTTACATAAATTCTAACTGTGGTAGATGTATAGAAGGGCAGGCAGAGTGTATCTCCTGAAGTTTGATTGAACCAGTTACTGCCGGGAGCAGTGGCCAGATATTTGGTACTGCCAGGTTAAAAAGAACCCTGCTAAGCTTTGGAGAAGATACTTCTTGCTCTTCCCTCTGCATTACTTTTGTAGTAGACAGAAAACAGAAAGGCAAAGAGTATAGTGGTCAAGGACATAGGCTTTGGAGTCACATAGCCTGCATTGGAATCCTAGTTTCACTACTGAATAGTGATTCCACCTTGGACTGGTTCCTACCTCTTTCTGAGTCTCAGTTGCCTTAGCTGTTACTATTGTCATTCAGCAGACCCAAGTTAAGACTGCTGATTCCTGTTTTCCTAACCTAAGGGCATCTACATTAGCTGCTCACACACATCTTGAGTGACTCATCCATTGGGCATACATTTACATCTACATATTAAGTGGATATGTATAAAAGTATCTGCACCACATACTTACAAAGGTCTGAGTCCAAGTGAATTACTCCTATTTATGAATAATTCTAAAGAGGTTTTCTGTCTTTAATTCCTAACCAGGTGGTCTCGGCTTCCATCTCATTATTTCCCTGCTGTAAAGGTGGCTTAACTAATGCAATTAATTATTTACCTATTAAGAATTGTGTGGCTTCTCTACTAGTTTCCTTACCTTATAAATTTCTCCCTGTTGGACGGTTTTTATGATGTTAATCCATTCTTCCATGTCTTTCCGGTTGGGTGCAGCCAGAGTGATTTTTCGTTGTGGTGTGATAACCTAAACAAAAAGTCACATTATTAGCTGGTTCTCACTCCATAACTTTGCCTTCAAACAGAGTCTGTGAACTCTCTAAGAAACTACACAGTTGTACCAAGCACAACATAAGGCACTTCTTGAATATAAAACAGACGTTCCCAGAGCCACTGGTAGCTCCTTAGATACCCATCCAAAATAATAATAATGCTAATAGCAATAATTAACATTTTAATGCCACTCACTATGTGCCAGGAACTACTCTAAAGCACTTTATGCATATGATTTCATTCAATCTTCATTACAACCCTGTGAGATGGGCATTGTTATTTTTCCCATTTCATAGCCCAGAAAACCAAGACAAAAAGAGTTAAATGATTTGCCCAGGGTCACCCAGCAGGTAAAAAACTAAACCAGAATTGAAATTCAGATTCTTTGGCTTCAGAATTCATTCTTTTAAATACTAAACCACGTACCATCTATTACTCAAGTTAGTTTGCCTGAAAACCCTACTTGCTTACTGCTACTCTGTCTACTTGAAGTGGTAAAATTGTATGTGGTTCATTAGGGTGTCCCTGTTTCTGTTTGGTGGGAGAGTGAGATGTCTAAAAATCCAGTTTCTTTCTTTCTTATGGTTAGGGACAACCTGAAGAGAATTTTACGGTTGTCTTTCTTAATCCTGCTTGGCACAAGAACCCAGGCAGGAATAATAAGAATGCCACACTGAGAGTCTAGCAGACATAGACCATGAGCAGGACTTGATCTTTTCCCAGAGGGAAGGAGGGATCATGGATAGCTACAGCATCAGTCACTGCTTCCATTGCCCTACTGCCTTTACTATAAGCTCCCCAAGTCTTGAAGCTAGAGCTCACCACACCAACAAGGAATTTGTTTCTTCTTTTGCATGTAGCACAGTGAAATTACGTGGTAGATGGAAATAAGAGCTAGTCGGGATTGTGATAACAGCCACTCCTTTGGTCCAAACCCATTCTTGAGTGGGGCTGATGTTCACTGCTTCTGTGCTTTAATTAGGTTAAGGGGCAGCCTAGCCCTTATGATTTATTTCTTTGTAAAATGGAGACCAAAAACATTAGCCTATAGGCTCATCACCCAAAGGCTCAGCTTTTTGGGATTGGTCAACACAGCCCTCAGCTTTACCCTGTGTCAAGGTGATGTAATGAGAGAGTAACAAAAGCAAAGTCTTCTTCTTAGACCCAGTCACTCTCCTTTCAAGGGAGGATGGAACATGAACCAACCATGGAAGCAGGATATTGGGTCTGCAGCTCTTTAGTCTGTTCGGTACTATCCCCTACCTGCCTAAACAGGAACTCCAGTCTCCATATTCCACCATTGAGGCTGGGAGAGGACAGTTCTGGAAGGAGGTGGGTAGGAGAATTCCTGGACCACCAAGCTTTCTATTTTTCAGTGAGTTTTCTGGTCTGGATTCACTTGAATGACCAAAGCCATGTGACATTTCAGTCACACCAAGCCCTAGATGCTTCCCTAGAAAATCCTCTGCTTTCTCTGAGGCACTTTCATCAGTAATCTCAACATGGGGTAGATTTCACTTTGAATTAGGGCTCTTATCTACTTCATCAGAGGAGAGGATGTCATGTAACTCAATTATCCTGCCATTTTCTATAACATATTAGCAGTGTCTTGAAAGACTCCCAGTGATACGCTTCTAAATCACCTTCACTGGAAGGACTGATTTTTATAAGTCACATACTCCCTTCCCCTTGAAATCAGCTTAGCTTTATACTGGTAATAAGGAAAAAGACCATCACTTTTTTCTTCCCTATCAATGGGCTGCTAGAAAATGTTTGCATGAATGATAACACTTTGGGATCAAAGGAAATTTTGGAAACCTGAAGTTCAAAGAAGTAAGAAGTGGTTATGGAAAGCTATCTTCCCAGCTAGCCCCTACCCCTGCCCATTCAGTCATTCCCAATCTTACTTACACAAAAACTGTGGCAAAGGTTTCTACAGCTGCTTTCTGCCACAGCGGCTTGAGACAGATCAATCGTTTCAAAGTGTGCAAACTGGAAAGATATAAGAGAGAGAGGGACAAGGAACCGTCTGGTTAATGATGCAAAGAGACATTAAAAGGTATACACACACACACACACACACACGCACACACAGACTTGCTGACAGGCATTTGTGGCAGTCATGATCCAATCATTTCTTTGGCTTGAGGGCTAACATTTATTTAGCAACATGATTTTTGTTAATATATCACGCAACAAAAAAAAAATGAAATCAAAATAAACTTTTTACAGATATTTATGTGGAATTATAGGAAGGCTTGAGTTGGTCAGTTCAGAATTATTTAAACATAAAGGCTTATGCTGGAAAAGATAATGGGATGTGGTTTAACTAGAGTCCTAGAGAAACAGATTGTGATTAACTCCTATTTTATTGGGTGGCAGCCTTTGCAGTGTTGCTAGTCCCATCCAGTTTGAGGTCTGTGTCTCCTTGTTAATTGGCCATAGTAGATACCATCTAGCCAGCAGCAGGAAATCAGTATCATGGATACAAGCAAGGCCGGTTTCACCGGTATACAAACTGTGCAGTCACACAGGGCCCCGTGTTCAGAAGGACCCCACACTTAGTTTAATGCTTTGCTGTTGTCATCTTAAAATTACTTCATAATTTTGTCTTTGTGCATGTGTTTCGTAAGTGAAGTCCAATGGGACAACAGATCATGCATATGAGCAGAGTAGATAGGCGCAATATACATTTCCACCCCATGTCTTGTCACTCCATTTGCATTTGTGATGCCCATGAACATAGAATTCTAGTGGACCCATGAAGAGTGGGAGTTTAGCAAGACTCAAAGCAAGTACAAGATAAGTGTGTTACATCTATGACTGAGTAAGCAGTAGGGGAGCTGACAGCCCTGAGAGGTCATACTTTCTGTTGGAACCAGAACTTGCTTCAGACGTAGAAAAAAGACAATGGTTTCTAAGAAATATGAAAAACCAAGAAGCCCTATTGTATTCTTCCTTGCTCGTTACACCCCTGGGTTAGCCAACCATTTCTGCTAAAAATGATGACATGGAAGGAAATGGAAAGATAAGGTAATCCATAGTACTTTCAGTTAGAAAAGTGTTGGTGGAATGTGCAAGTATCGAGAAGTAAAATATGAACAGTTGAGCTAGTTTTGTGCAGTTTTTTATACTGCTGAGAACAAAATACATACACTTGTATGAGCTACTAAACACAAATTGTATAATTTTAGTGATTCTTTATATGAATTAAATGCTCTTACATTTGCATTTAAAACTGGTGTTGTATAGTGTTCAGATGAATAGTGAAATTCATGCTAATTGTTTAAAATTTTATTTTTCTTTACTTAGAATTACATTAGCAAGTAAAAACACCATGACAAGTCTTTGCTTTATATTAATATTTTAGTATAAACATAAAGCGTTATATGTTAGTAGCTTTAATACAACTTCCCCCTGCTTTTTGAGTAAAGGGCACTACATTTTCATTTTGCACTGGATCCCCAAAATTATAGTTGGTTCTGGGTGCAGAAGCTAGCTGGGAAAAATACGAAAGGAAAGGGATACAGAAAAGAGAAAGGAGAGAAAAGTATCCCCATTTGACTCAAAAGGGCAAGTTAAAAAAAGCGTAGAGGGCTTCAACTTCCACCCTAATGTTTGCTGACATATCTTTACTTATTAGTCCATCTTCCTGCACAAACGTTTCCTGGCACCCACCCATTAATCTAGTTGACAATATGCTATACATTACCGCGGGATGGTGTGCAAAGTAGAGCTTCTGTCCTTGAACCAGAAAATATCTAAGCTTCCATCTCTTGAAGGAGTTACAGTTCTTCAGCATAGGTCCTTCCTTCAATATTTTCTGAAAGATAGAAGCATGGTGTTGAGCAATTAGATCAATTCATAAGGTCATATCACTTGTTTTCTCAGATGGAAAGAGCAGACATCTAGAAGGCTCTATCTTGTCACATATCTGAGAAATGGCCTGAAGGCCAGGTGAGAACACAGTGAAGCTTGTTCAATCAGAGGAGACATTGGTTACCCTTGGATTACTCATTCAGGATGATATAGGCTTCACGTTTATCAGGCTACATGGCCCAAAAACCATGAAGAATATCTCTATTTGCAGTAGAGGGCAGGAACATGAACACACAAGAACACCATTCCTAGGAAAGAACACGTGGTAGAGGAAAAGGCTGTAAAGGCAGATTTTCTGGAAGTCTCCTGATTGTAGCTCTAGACAGGGCTCACCTGTCAGCTCTTTAAGAGTGTTCCTTTTAGAATATTAAGTTGGATCGTGTTCCTTCCTTGTTCGCAAGCCTCCAATAGCTTCTCAACACTTTTAGAGCCAAATCCAAAGTCTTTACCATGGTTTGTCTTCAGCAGACTCATGATCTCATGAAGGAGCAAGCACATAAAAAGGAACCACAAGAAAACTACCTTCTGATTACTTTCGTTACATCCCATAGTCTAACTACTGATTTTTCAGTTACCTGCTGAACAGACTGATCCTAACCAAGCATAGAGTCTACTTACTATTTTCATCATTGAGGAAGTTCTCACTTAAGTTACAGGATACAAACCAACATGCAAGACTGCCATTTGGGAGAAGTACTCAACCCCGCCAAGCTGGAATCAAACTCATACTTAATGGACGAAGGGCCAGATTGAGTTTAAAATCACCAGATCAAGGCCCTACCATGAATTCTATCTATCATCTAAAGTAGCATTCACCATTGGGTGGCTGGAGAAGTGTTTTGTTTGGCCTACCTAGTGTTTTTCAAAGTTTTAAATTAGTTGGTAATATTTAAAAGGTAGAAGATTTCATATAAAAATTCAGGTTTCCTGTTCCTTAAAAAAAAAAAAAAAAAGAACATCTGGTAACATTGAATTTATATTCTCACATGGCAACAATCTGCAGAAACTGAGTACCAGCTGCCCCCTTCAGATGAGGTGCCTGACTCCAGCAGGAATTTGAGTTTAGGATCCTGATCCAAATAATTATTTGTCATTCCTGTTCTCCCAAATACACACACACATACACATACACACATACACACACACACGTACTCATACACACACATTTATACACTCTTCAATTTTCTAAACAATTGGATAGTACTAGTGGATAGAGCCTCTGTATCTCAACTGAAAAGTCAGTTCATAAGCAGTCATGATTTACCTGAACCCTCTTCATAGCTTATGGGAGTTTCAAGGTTATCGTAACACCCTTGGGATGCAAAAGAATGGTGCTGAGGAGTCAGAACAAAGAGAACAATACGATCTTGTGGGAAGGAGGGAGGTTGCAGAGAGAGAGAGTAAGAAATTATATTTAAATTGTTGAAATTGAGTCATCCAAGAGAAAACAACTGCTGTAAGCATTAAGAATATATTGTTCCTTTCCTCTCTCTGGCCAGGTGGCCTAAAGTACAATTCTCAATAATGGCATTTGGTTTTTTGTATCCTAACCCTCTCACCTCTATCCATATACTTCTCCACACTAAGTCTTCGTATTACCTAGGCAGTCCTATTCACTTCTCTCTGCTAAAGACTTAAATTCCAAAATTTAACGACTCCAATTCTGTACAACTGAATCTACACCCATTATCTCTGCCCTTTTCCCAACTTGTTCTGCTCTGTTAAAATTATTAAATGCTTCCTTTACTCTTCTTATTTTGTCGTATATAATGTCCCCGTACAAGCTCATTTTACAGTTTTTGGTTGGCTACTTTCTCCTTCCCTCCACTTGCAGTTTAAAGTTTTGCAGTTCTGACTGTCAGATATTTACACTACTACATTCTCTTGGCCTGTTCTGAGAAGCACTTACCCTTAAAGAACCATTTTTCAGGCATTGCAAGTCGTGGGCTAGTAAACTAAAATCTCTCAATTTATAACTTGTGAATATGATAGCCCAAGAGGACTCAGATTTTAGCTTATGCATTTGATAAGCTCTTTAATGATAATACTATGAGCAAGAAGGAAAAATGCTATCTTTGTTCAAGTTCCTATTTTATCTGCCTGTAGATCACATCCCCTTCCTCAGCAAGTCATCCTGCTTGGTTATTCAGAGCCTACTCCCAACAAACCAGTAGCCACCCTCAACTCAGGGGACCCCAATTAAGCTCTACCACTCAGGGGACCCTTATAGACAATAGAGCTATATAGGAATAAGTTTTCTATATCTCTCCATAACTAAATTAATACAAATCTGAAATAGATTCTGATAAGATGTATAAGCCCCCGAGTAACAACTAGAAAAATAACTTTTAAAAATTATTAATACATCATAAAGCAACAATTAAATA
Source organism: Macaca nemestrina (assembly GCF_043159975.1). Taxonomy (NCBI): domain Eukaryota; kingdom Metazoa; phylum Chordata; class Mammalia; order Primates; family Cercopithecidae; genus Macaca; species Macaca nemestrina. The sequence continues at coordinate 110,155,671 of NC_092145.1, read as the reverse complement.
CCACTACACGTGGATTAGAATAGCTAAACCCCAATACAGTGATGATACCAAATGCTGGCAAGAATATGGAGCAACAGGAACTCTCCTTCATTGCTAGTAGGAATGCAAAATGGTACAACTAGTTTGGAAGACAGTTTGGCGGTTTCTTACAAAATCAAACATACTTTTACCACGTGATCTAGCAATTGAAATCTTTGCTATGTACCCAAATGCATTAAAAAATTATGTCCACACAAAAACCTGCACATGAATGTTTATAGCAGTTTTATCCATAATTGCCAAAACTTGGAAGCAACCAAGATGTCCTTCAATAGGTGAATGGGTAAACAGACTATGGTAAATCCAAACAATGGAATGTTATCCAGTAATAAAAATAAATGTGCTGTAAAGCCACAGAAAGACATGGAGGAACTTTAAATGTATATTGCCAAGTAAAAGAAGTCAATCCAAAAAGGCTACATACTGTATCAATCCAACTACATGACATTCTGGAAAAGGCAAGACTATAGGGACAGTGAAAAAAACTCAGTGGTTACCAGAAGCTCAAGGGCAGTTGGGAAGAGATGAATAGGTGGAGCACAGGAGATTTTTAGGGCAGTGATACTACTCTGTATGATACTGTCATGGTGGCTACATGTCATTATACATTTGTCAAAACCCACAGAATGCACAACACCCAGAATGAACCCTGATGTAAACAATGGATTTTAGTTAAGAATAAAACATCAATATTGGCTCACCAAGTGTAACAAATGCACTGCACTAATGTAAGATGTTAATAATAATAATAATAATAATAGTCTCAGGACCTTGTTCAGTTTAGTAGCCCCAAGCAGGTAACAGGGGAAACTGGGAGGCGGTGGGTATATGGGTACATTCTTTACTTTCCACTCAATTTTTCTATATACCTAAAACTGCTAAAAATGGTCTATTAATTTTTTTTAATAAGCAAGCAAAAACAGACTGGGAATTCTGAAAAAGAAGAGTAATTAAGAGGGAACTACCTCCTATTTAGGTTTTAAAACCTAGTATAAAGCTATAGTAATAAAAAAATAATTAAAGGGACTAAAATGTTAAAATTATTAAAGGAACATAAACATATACCCATGTGATATGGCAGGGGCATAAGTATGTAGAATATTCATTGAAAAATACAACAAAAGCTCTGTCTACACCCTGGCTGTTTCCGGGAGTGGTTGTTTGAGTTCTTTTTTTTTTTTTTTTTTTTTTTTTTTTTTTTTTTTTTTTTTTTTTGAGACGGAGTCTCGCTCTGTCTCCCAGGCTGGAGTGCAGTGGCCAGATCTCAGCTCACTACAAGCTCCGCCTCCCGGGTTTACGCCATTCTCCTGCCTCAGCCTCCCGAGTAGCTGGGACTACAGGCGCCCGCCACCTCGCCCGGCTGGTTTTTTGTACTTTTTAGTAGAGACGGGGTTTCACCGGGTTAGCCAGGATGGTCTCGATCTCCTGACCTCGTGATCCGCCCGTCTCGGCCTCCCAAAGTGCTGGGATTACAGGCTTGAGCCACCGCGCCCGGCCTGTTTGAGTTCTTTAAGGGAAAAAGAGATGGCACAAATGAAGTAATCTCTTTTATACCTGATACCTAAGGTCTGAGGATATGAGAAGGGGAGAGTTTCAATGTGTGTCTACCAGTGGAGATGAGGAAGATTTATTTCTGAAGTGGATGATGAGATTGTGGAGCTACTTTCCAATAATAAATTATTATTATTATTATTATGAACACATTTTAGATTAAGTCTGGAATTACTCTCATAGATACTATGGCTTGTCAACACAAAGTTTATAATCCTTTGGCACCAGAACACGGTTGGTAGCTTGTGGAAACTGTCCTTCTTTTGCCTATCAAGTTACTTTGTTTCTGTCAAAAGCCAAATCACCATCTGGAAACTGGAAACAGGAGGACACAGTCAACCATGACAAGAACAGAATGTCAAGGCTAGGGAGTAGGTAAGCTCTGTGGTTCTAAAATTGTTTAGTGAGATAAACCTCTTCACCAAGTTAAAAGACCCAAGAGGGCATTGTTGGAAGGAACCAAACGAAGTTGTATTGCTTTGAATAAGATAAAATGAAGTTAAAACCTAGTTTTTGTTAATTAAGTTAGAATGCAAATCTTCTTAGGGGATAGGCAAGGGCTCTCCCTTCAATGCCTCCCTTCTCAGGGTGCACAAGAAGAGCTCCTTAAGTTCTAAACAGAGGCTCTATGTCATCAGCTCTGAACTTCTACAAATGCTCAAACCTGGATCTTGGAAAAGATAAAGGGCCTGTAGTCCTTTCCCTTCTGAATTCTGTCCTCCTTCAGGGAAACTTCCCTACTCACCCAATTACTGTTTCTAAATAAACCATTGTTTATTTTGTTAAAATCCCAAAACCAATAGGCAGCCCTAGGAAGCCAGTTTGAGCAGGTAGAAGCTAAAAATCCCTTGTTTGATTGCCCCAAGTCGATAAAATATGCGCATGCAAAACAATCTTTACCTACTTGGGGCTACTAAACTGAACAAGGTCCTGAGGCAAAAATTGGAAGAAGCAAGGTAACAAGCAAATGCATCCTGCCAAGGGGGGCAGTTGAAGGGAGAGACCTTGCCTATCCCCTAAGAAGATCTGCATAGTGCTTCCTGGTCCCTGGCCTCTGGCAGATAATATTATCTCATTGCCTCCTCACCACAACTATGCAGTATCACGTCTGACTTCCAGAAAGTAAATCTGAGGCTTGGTTTCCCTTACTTTGTTCAAGTACCCATAATTACAAAATGCTAGTGGACTCTGTGCTTCCTCTACCCATGATGAGAAAACTGGGAGGGCCTGGTTAATTAGTATGTACACAACAGGGTGAACACAGACCCCACCCCATCCCACTGCCAAACTTTATCCTGAATGACAAGATCATAGATTGCTAAGAATTAAAAAGCATTCTAGGCCGGGCGCGGTGGCTCATGCCTGTAATCCCAGCACTTTGGGAGGCCGAGGCGGGCAGATCACGAGGTCAGGAGATCGAGACCATCCTGGCTAACACAGTGAAACCCTGTCTCTACTAAAAACAAAAAATGGAAAAAAATTAGCCGGGCGTGATGGCGGGTGCCTGTAGTCCCAGCTACTCAGGAGGCTGAGGCAGGAGAATGGTGTAAACCCGGGAGGCGGAGCTTGCAGTGAGCCGAGATCGCACCACAGCACTCCAGCCTGGGCGACAGAGCAAGACTCCGTCCCCTCCCCTCAAAAAAAAAAAAGTATTCTATGAACAGCTCTGACTATTCCATAATAGAACTCTTAATGAGCTTCCCTCAAAGTGGCAAATGGTATTCCTTGTTTTTCTAAACACCTAACATTCGTTGGCGGGCGAGAAGGGAGTTCTCCAGTTTTTTTAAAGTGATACTCCACGATTGACTGGAAGAGTAATTAGAATTCACATATCGACAACACTTTGTAATTGATAAAGTGCTTTTGCTTCTCATCAGCCCTCTGAAGCAGGTAGTGAAAGGCGTTTTCTAACGCAATTCTGTCCTATGAAAGACACCCTGAAATTAGTATCTTCAAGTGGCTTGCCCGAGGAAATAGTTGAAAGTTTTCCTCTCAAAAAAGATTGCCCATGTTTGTTTTGCAGTTTTGAGACTTTGCAACATCTTGGAGTTAAAATATTTGTCAGAAGAACATCTCTGATATTATCACAAAAGGCAATGATGAATGGGACTCCATATGGGAAGTTTTGCCTTGGTGGCCACATTTATAAGCTACACAGCTATTTCATAAGAAGGGACACACATGTAGTCCTCTTGGTCCAAGCTGCCACATTTCTGTGGCAGTATCTGTGATGCTGCAGATAGAAATAATTTAGGAAGGGCTGTAGAATCCTTGTACATATTAAAATGTCATGTTACCACTTGATGCTTCTTAAACCACAGCACACTGCAGGCAGGCTTCCTAATCCTTCCTGCCAGCTCTATTAGACATTAAAACCCAAATAACATTATGGTTTCTACTATTAAACCCTCAAGGCTGATTGTTTTGTGGTGAGAGTGAGTATGGTGCTAATTAGTCTATTGTCCTGAATTCAATCACCACAGAGATCAATTGGCTTCATTCAAATTCAAGAATGTAGGACTCCAAGGCATACGTAATTCAGGTCCTGTGTACAGTGTTCACACAAAATGGTCTTTGTCAAAACCATGGCAGCCCCTGCAGAGAAGGCTAAAGCTTTGGAAAACTCTGCTTCAGTTTCATTTTGAATCCTCTTTGATAAGCCAATACCCAAATCCATTGCTCCCAGAAACTCCCACACCCTGGCACAGGTAGTATCTCTCTCTGGTGCTCTCTACAACTCAGCATGTGTAAATTAATAAATTAATGAGGATAAACATTTCCCTCACTCCATATTTATAAAATATCTTCTATAATATATCTCAACAGAGTTTGTAAAGCAGCCCAATTTCCTGTATATAATTAACACCCGCCTGCTGCTTAATTGGGAAAGGGCAAGTACAGCTGCTGCTGTGACCTTTTCCTATGCTTCTCCCAAGTCCCTAAAGCTTCTACTATCTGCTACATCTGTTTTTCTGTCGCTTGGTGGATTTTTTTTAAGAGACAGGGTCTTGTTCTGTCACCCAGGCGGAAGTGCAGTGGCGCAATCATGACTCACTGTAACCTCAAACTCCTGGCTCAAGTAATCCCCTTGCTTCAGCCTCCTGAGTAGTCAAGACTACAGGTGCCCACCGCCATGTCTGACTAATTTTTTCATCTTTTGGTAAAGACAGTCTCGCTATGTTGCCTAGGCTGGTCTTGAACTCCTGGGCTCAAGCAATCCTCCCACCTCTGTAATCCCATTACAGAAATGAGCCACCATGTCCAGCCTGCTTGGTTCGTTTTTGATGCATAAGGCTTTGGAGAATTCTTTACCTTTTCCTAGCAGAAGGGTCCCCTGTTATACAGCCAAGTTGAATTCCACCCCCACCCACTCAAAAAGTAGACAAGCATCATGATACGCACCACTACCTGTTATTAGTTGGCTGCTCTTCTGTTTTAATTTCTCTTGTTGCTGTTGTGTAGGAGGCTGGATCAAGTTAGGGGATGAGTAGGCTACACTCCCCAAGTGAGAACTGAACTATTCTGGGAACAACTGAGAAGGCCAGCTTTCTGTCTATGACTCCTTCAGTCCAAAGACCTGGAACATCTATTCTCTTTGCTTGGGTTAGAGTGCTGGGAAGAAAGCCGTTTCCTAACACTGGCTTGCCAAAGTTGATTCAAAGCAACAGTGTTTGATTTGGTTAAAATGCAACTCCGGGTGCTTTAGGCTTTAAGAAAGGTCAGATCCACTGCTCCACTGAAAGCTTTACACTCCCCAGGGTCCTGTTGACATGGCAGGAGTCAGACAGACTGGCTCCAACACTTACTAGCTGTGTGACCTTGGGCAAATCACTTAACCTCTCTGAGCCTCAATTTCCTTGTCTGTTAGATGAAGATACCTTACAGAGCATGTGCCTGCCACTCTGTGAGTCCCTTGTCCCTTGTGGATTGTGGAGGCAAGGGCTGCTGCCACTGCTCCGCTCATGCCACTACTGGAATCTTCCCTCCTGGCTAAGGGCTGCAGCAGCAGGATGAGGAATAGGACGACCGACTGTCCTGGTTTTCCCAGGAGTTTCAGCACTACAATCAGGAGGTTTTTGGGCAAACTGGGACCTTGTGGTCACCCTAACACTGAAAAGCCAGATCTTTCTACCACACAGGTCTGCAAGGACTATATCTGCAAATCTCCTCCCACTGCTTCCCGTGCTAAGGAAGAGCTATAGATGAACATCTATGTCCCTGCTCTCTATCAGTGAAATAAAAGAAAGTTGAGCTGCTATACATATTTATTTTTATGAATAGGCAAAAACTTTAACCAGTTCCTTGCATATCACTATAAAGGTATTTTACACACGTGAACAAACATATATACACATATATTCTTTTTTCTTCCTGTAAATAATAGTATTCTATGTGCAATGTTTTGTTTCTTGCTTTCTACACTTAATATACAATGAACCCTTTTAGATATTGATACATATTAAGTGGTTTCCTTTCTTTCTACAATTGCATAGCATTCTACTAAATGAATGTAATTTGATTTATTTAAACAGTTCCCTATTGAAAGACAGTGCTTTCAAATCTTATTTTATTACAAATGACACTGCAGAAACTCTGTATATACATGTCATTTTGCACTGGTCTGAGTACATTGATAAAATAAATATCAAGGGTTGATGACTTTAAAACTGGTCCACTGGGACCATAAAGCCTAAACACCGATAAGTTTTGGGGGAGCCAAAAACATAGAAACAGGAAACCCAGTGAAAGGAACAATATAAATGGAAGTTTAGCCTTTAAGCCTGTGTCTTCTCAAATCTCTCTGCCCCTTCCCCCTTCTTCTTTTCTATTACTGGAATTCCTAGGGAGGGTAAGGATCACTGATTGTTTGGGGTATGGGGAGGAGGTGAGCAATCTGAGCCCAGGCTGACAAAGTTCTGAAAGCAGTAACCTGGCTCTTGGTAATTGACCTGGGACTAGCTGCATCCAGGAAGGAGGAAGAGCTTTGCTGAGCCCTCCCAGAACTGCTTATAGGTTTGCATGCTGGCTTTGCTGCCTACTAGCTGTGCAGCCTTGAACAAGCTATTTCACTGCGAAGAGGGGCCACCGTTAAGTTGGTAGGATGGAGATACAAGCTCTGATCTATGTTAGTTCAAAATCTGTGCTCATGCCACAAAACTGGCCTTTTAACTTTCTGAGCCAATCTTGACCTTAGTAACAAGTAATCTTAGATCTCCCCGCCCTGTTAGAGATTATGAAAATAATGCTCCAAGAGGGGCTGTGCTTACTCAAGTCAAAGAGCAAATTAGTGGTAGAGCATTGGGCCTCAGGCCACCGTATTTCAGTTGTGTTGGGACTCCTCACCGACCTCCCTAAGGTGAGTGAAGGTGCCCTGTAACTGCAGCCGTTGAGTTTTCTCTGTATTGGGAATGCCTTCTGGAATATGTGCACAGTTACAGGGCTAGGGGAATGGCATGGAATGGCATGTGAGGAAACCAGCAGGAAGATGGCTTGACTCTAAGAGTAGGATCAAAAGGAAGGGCTGGGTAAGAGCTTTAGGAGTTTGAGGAGAAAAGTGGCTTATGATAAACCTTCCTGCAGAGGGTTGCCTTTGCTCCACAAATCCAGGGAAGACTCAAGATTCTGAGTAGGGGAAAGAGGATTGTTTCTGACCACTGGGGAGCCAAAAACCTAGAAACAGGAAATCCAGTGAAAGGAATAGTATAAGTGGAAGCTTCGTGGGAGACCCCTATGGCTACAGCAGTAGTTGCTGCTTGCCTAGAAAAGAAGGTTTTTGGTCACACGAATTTACCCCCAAAAGATACCAGGGTATCTTGGACCCTAGTCCTCAACCTAAGCAAGATCACAGAGGTCAGGACATCAATTAGCTTATCTGGTGCCACCATCTTATAAAAAGTGACAGTGCAATGCCTGCTTCCAATTGCCTTCTTTTCCATTCTTTTACCTGACCATAAGTTACCAGAGACTATGGTTCTTCTAACATTCTGTGGATGTTTATTCTCTCAGGGACACTTCCCTCACTGCTTCTAACTAACCCTGGGCTCCCAACACCAAGCAACATGCCCTGTTGATCCTAACCATCTACTATGAGAGCAGTGGCTCCTGTTGTGACTCTGGTGATGGCCCTCATTAGAAGCAGCAGGAATAGCAATTTCTTCTCTAAGTTTCTCTTCAACCCTCCTTCTCCAAAGGAAGAGAGCTGCTTCTGGCTGACAAATGCCTGCTATTTGCCCTTGCTTTACATGCATTATCTTATTTAATGCCCACAGCAACAGTCCTGTGAGGGAAGTGAAGAAGTTGGGGCTTAGAGAGGTTAAGTGTCTAGTTCTAAGTCACAATGAATAGCAGAACTGGGGTTCGAACCCCGATCTCTTTTACTTTACTGTCTCTCCCCACCCTACTCCCATATCAAATAACTACATGATGACAGTTATCATGATCTGACTTGGGTGTCAGATCTAACTTGGGGATCACTTCAGTTCACTTCTTTTTTCCCCCAGGGGCCACTATTTCACCCAGCAGGAAAAGTCATGGACCAGTGATATCCGCAGATTTCCCACTAGTTTAGCTGAATTTCTTGAAGGGGACTATGTACTGCAAACGATTTCACAATAGGGAGGAAAAAAAAAAACACAGTCCTTTAGAGAGGTACCTGAAATGTCATAATCCCAAATTTTGCATATATACAACTTTGTAACAATATGCTGGACCATGCTTGGGAGCTTCTAAATCTGGAGACTTCAGCCCCCAGAGGTATTTAAAAGTGCTTGCAACCTAAGGCCAAAAAGGAAGCTTGTAAATATGCAAATAGAGACATGCCTCACTTAAAGACAGAGATATGTTCTGAGAAATGCGTCATTAGGCCATTTCATCACTGTGCAAACATCAGAGTATGCTTACGCAAGCCTAGATGGTATAGCCTACTACACAACTAGGCTATATGGCGTAGACTATTGCTCCTAGGCTACAAACCTGTACAGCATGTTACTGTACTGTAGGCAATTGTAACACAATGGTATTTGTGTATGTAAACATAGAAAAGGTACAGTAAATATACAATATTATAATATTATGGGACCACCATAGTATATGAGGTCCATCATTGACTGAGACATTGTTATGCAGTGCATAACAATTGTTATGTTAGACATTGTTATGCATGCCTGTATGTAGCTTATTTGGTTACAACTCACTCAGAACAGCAAAGCAGAGAAACTCAATTTTGGTGATTTCTGTGCTCTGGTTTTTAAAAGTACCCATCTCTTTCCTATCATGGCTTTAAATGCCTCTTAGAAGCGGGGATGGTGAGCCCACATCACCTAATCACATGTACTTGGGAAGCACATGTTTACTCCTGAGCTGGAGAGATTGTTTTATTACCAAACTGGACCCATGTAGACAGCTATCTGACGGCCTGAATAATACTTACGAATACATTCACTAAAAAGTTCTCTGGGGAATAAGTGGTTTGATTATAAAGAGGGGATGTGTGGGTTTGGTTTTTACTTTTTCTCAGTTTTATGAAGTGGCATTACCAAGAATCATGAGGAAGGTAGACAGAAATTAATGCTAGACCAGTTGGTTCTGCTTGCTTCTTGCAGCAGTGGTGGTCTAGGCAAGATGAAATTCATTAATTCATTAGGAGTTGTGTATGAGTGGTGGGAAAAGAAGGTGTGTGTGAGAGACAGAGAGAGAGAGAGACTGAGAGAGAGAGAGAGAGAGAGAGAGAGAGAGAGAGAGAGAGAATGCCTCTGTCCCACCAGTGGTAGGTGAGAGCAGGAGCAAAGTGTCAGGTAAGGGCACCTCAGGGGTTGGATTGGCTTGGGGGTAGAATGGGTGATGACAGAATAATGGGAGCCCTCACTCAATTCCTAAAGCTGTGGGTAGCCTTGCTGCCTCTGAGCAGAGGATTGTCCCTGGCTGAACACAATTGCCTCACATGGAGTCAGGAGATATGGTAGTTTGACAGCTTATCACACTTGGAGGGAAGAGAGAGGGAAGAGAAGTGACTGCATGAGACACTACTCTGTCAAAGAAGAGACTATGTTGTGGGCCTTGGATCCAGAGAATTACTGGCCAGGTGACAAAGCTGAAAAGTTGTGCCAATGTGAATGTATTCTTGGTAACAGGAGGCTATCAGGGACAAGCCTCCTAGAGTAATAATAGTGAAATGAAGTGCTAACAGTTGGTGAGTCCTTACTATGTGGGAAAGACTATGCTAATCATGTTACATTGGTTATCTCATTTGATTTTAGCAACTCTGAAAGGTAGATGCCATGCTAATCTGAGTCTTGGAGAGATGAAGTAGTTTCCCTAATGAGTTAATAAATGGCAGAGCTAAAATCTCTCTTGAGGTTTCACAAGGACATGAATAACTAGTTATCCCTTCAGTGGAAGGAAAACAGGAAGGTTTAAACCACTGGTCCTATTGGAAATTATATCCTATTCTAAGTCAATCGACAGAAGAAGGCAGATTTGGCAGGAGTTTGGTGGTGTGAATCACAGCTTGTTGGTTCAGTTTCGTTTTTGTTTTTAATTTTAAATGCTAAAGTAATTAAAGTAATAATTGTTTAATTTACACAGCACTTTGTAGGTTATAAAGATATTGAAGATTCTCACTTGACTCTGAACATATCCCTGAGGGGTAGGCCAGGTAGGTAATGCTATTGGCCTTTCTTTTTCAGGTAATAATACTGTGACTCAAAAAAGCACAGTGACTTGCCCAAGGTCAGTGACTTGCCCAAGTAGTAAACTTGTTCTGGCCTTCTGACTTCCAGTACAAGGCTCTTTTCACTGTTGTCTCCACACTTTATATGTTCTGTGTTATTTGATATCATTTTGATTAGTAGTCCATATTTCAAAGCCTAGTTTTACCTTTCCTGTTATCCTGCAATAAAACTCTCTGCCATCATCACTGGTAAAGAGTTATGACAAAATCAAGTGTGCCAGTGGCAGGCGTTCTCTTGGTTAACGAAAGTAATACCACGCTGGACCCAAAGGCAAATTCTCCTCTGACCTGGATAGTTCCTGGTAATAAAAAAATTAACTTGGCCATACAACTACTACACAAAAGCATCACACAAGGATCTTACTGAGAAAGACTGAGAGTGCGGCTCTCAGTATTGCCTTCCCTCCCAGGGGGCAACTTCCCACAGCTTGTTCAGATGTTTTACCCTAGAACCTACTGCTACCTTTTTCACAGTGTTTCACCTCCATTTATTTCCCTGTCGAAACACCATCCAGATCTGCATCATTTTCCAACTTCTCCCTGCAGGCAAAAACAGCATCCAGATCTGCATCCTTTTCTAACTTCTCCCTGCAGGCAAACACCTGGTAAAATTACCACCCCCTCTCCACTCCTCTCTAGCCAGGCTCTGTTTAAAGGATTAAGGTTGCTCAAATCCTAAATGGCCACTAACTACAGTAATCAAATTCTAACACCTACCAGCCAGGGCTTAGAGCAAGGCTGACTGTTACCATCTGGATTTTGTGCTGCTCAATTCTTGATAACGTATCCAGAAGGGCTGACCATAAACGTACAAATGCAATTAGAGAGAAAGAGAGAGGGGTGGGAGGGAAGGAAGAGATCAGTGGTATTATAACTCAATCTGATAGGCCTGGAAAGGGAGGAGGAAGAGGAGTAGATAATAAATAAGAATAGGATGAGCATGTGGCATTGGAGGGCTAGGGGTGGCAGCAAACACTCGTAGACTTGTAGGTGACAAGGGATGCTTATTTTCCCACAATGACACATGAGATTCCCACTGGTCCTGGAAAGATCTCTGAGCCACCATTTCATCAACTCTGAGATTGTGCCCTAATCCATATGTGCTGCTCCCTGTTTAAAATTTCTGGGAAGAGGCAGTAGTGGCTACTGGGAAGAGAAGGGTTATCAGCTGCAATCTGGGGGACAGCCAGTCTTGAATCGCACACACACACACAAAAAAACCAAAACAGTGGGCAAAATTGTCTTGTGGGGGAGGGGACTGTCTTTTAATTGGAAACAGGGCCTAAACAACAAAGCTTAATAAAGGGAAGGAGCAAGGGAGACGGCAGGGGAGAGTCCAGTTTGAAACAAACTCACTAACAGCAATGTTCACACCCAAAATTGAAACACAAATACCATGACACAGCTATCCTTCTCTTGCCCCTTCCACCCCTCCATGCATATAATTAAAAAGTAATGTTCTAATTAGACTGGCATCTGATATCTACACCTTTTCTGAAATATTGTGCTAGGCACTTTGTATACATTAGTGCTAATAGTCACAACAATATGCAAGGTAATTATTGTCCTCGTATTACAGATAAGACACTGAAGCTTAGAATATTCAATAGACTTCTCCAAGACCACACACAGTTACAAAGAGGGATGACTTTGAACTCAAGTCTGTCTGATTCCAAAGCCTAGACACATTTCTACTCATTATATCACACACACTGCCTCTCTTTCCTGGAAAGTGGGGGTGGTTTGAGGTGAGAGAGGGTGAATAGTTTGCAAAACCACGAGACACCTGAATAATACCACTTCACAGAAACATCTGCACACAGGTACAATATGGGCACCAACATGGCACCTGGGAAAGACAGTGGACTTAATGTATTCTGAACTCCATGGAGTTTAGCCACCAGCAGTAACCAGATGTGTGAGCAAATCTTATCGCTTCTCCAAGCTGCCATCTCCTTGCTAGGAACTATGGTTAAAGATATGAAAATTTGGCACTTGATTCATCAAGGGAAGCCAAGGCATAACAGAAAAAACAAGCTATTAATATCGCTTAGGTCTGTTGCCATAACGTAGCCTCCTACCTAATTTAACACTGCAGGGATAGACCCTGGGCCCGGGAATAGAGATTATTTCAAAACTGAGCAGGCCAGGAAGGCAAACCTCAGCATAAAACTCTCTTGGTAAATCACAAATATGTGTCATAGCCAAGTTATATCTGTCAGGCACAGTGCCCAAAGTGCCACAACTTACCCATAATTAGCACTTGATGAATATTTATAAAGTGAAATTGAATGGGGGAAAACATATCTGGAGAGGACAATGAAAAAGGTGTTCTCAAATGTTCCCGGATTCATTTTTCTATCAACTGGCTTCTAAAAGTCAGTCACTATTGGAAGAAATACACTGAAGATTCTTATATTAATATATCCAAGCACATATATTTATGCAAAACCAATATAGTACAGCAAAAAGGAGTGTAGATTTGGACTCAGATAAACCTGAATTTGAAACACAGCTTCATCACTTATTAGGTGTGTGTCTTTGGGCAAGTCATTTAACTTAAAAACCTTAGCAATTTTATCTGTAAAAATACACATAATGACATTCAACTCTCAGTAGGGATCAAGATAATGCATTAAAGTGCCTAGTGTAAGGTAGAAATGCAATACATATTTCTTCTTTCTTTCTGTGAACATGGTGGCTATATTTTTGACCCTTAAATTAGAACACAAGTCTTGTCAAGTATGAGTGTGTATGTGGTTGCAACAGGGTAGTGGGGGCTCGATTTGCCCCAAATTTGGAAGCATAATTTACATAAAAATAGTCCAAGCCCAGAAGGACTTTACTACCAGAGGTTAGGGTGCTTTTGATTTGTGTGGATTAGTCCAGGCAAGCACAGACTCTTTCCTTCCCATGAGTAACAGAGCAAAGATCACTGGGAAAAAGAAACAAAGACAATAAATAGAAAATCAAATTTATGTCTGTGTAAGAATTTGTACTTACTGTCCCTATAAAGACACTCATAGTACTAGGACTCATGAGGTCGCCAGAGAAAAAAACAGAACCTATTACATCAGAAGGGCTTCTGATGATAGGTATGAAGACAAGGTACGTTGAAAGAAATGCTCTATTGAAGCCTGGAAGAGAAACCAGTGTTAGAATAAGAGGGGATAAGAACAATTAGTATTAGTGAACCCAAGTGTTTGTATCTCTTTAAATTTAGCACATAGACATTTTGAATCTAATGCTCTCTAATGTTTGTTATTAAAACGTCGAGCCAATTTTTGAAAGCCCCCAAAAAGGGCTGAGTTGAAAATATCCTCTTCTGTTGTATGCCATCAGCCACGGTTATGGGAAACGTAGTTTCAAGAGCTGCTATAATCTGCCATAACTGAGGCATCACCATTTACCTGGTGTCAATGTATTCTAGTCATCGTATATCGTAATTCCGGGCCAATAACCTAGGAGGAAAGCAATAGCTTTTAGAGTCTAACCTTGCAAACCCCAAATTAGTTACATGACATAAAAGTAAATATCACAAGGCCATTTTTCCACGAAACCAACAATGACGAGCAGGGTTTTATCATACCAATGAGTAACATCTATGACTTTACTGGACAGGACCTGGAAGTCTACAATTATATACTACCTAACGGCTTCTGCCATGCACTTAGCCTAAAATAAAAATCCAACCCTTTCTTATTATACTTTGTCATTCATGTGCTTTGGGCTCTCAAGGAAAGTCTAAATGTAGAGTTATAAAATGAAAAATGGCAAATGCATCTTCCTATTTACTGCATGACTTTGGGAAGCTAAGAGAATTGGAGTAGGTGTCACAGTAAAAAATCCATCTCCTTGCTCGTGGCTATATGGGATGACTACATAGTTGAGCTATCCCCTCCAAATGGCTGTTCTTACCTTTCTTAGAAGTTCCTCCTCTTCCTTTTATCTTTTATGCAGAGGCAGGAAATGCTAATTCTACTTAGCTCTCAATTCTGTCAGGAGCAGTTAAAGATTTGCTATACCAACATGAGGCCAGTGGAAAACCAAGATAACTTTTAATGTGGGGAAGTGAGTATAGAGTAGGTGGACATAGCTTAAACTCTCTCTGGTTATTATAGAGTAATTAGCTATAAGGGAACTCCCCATTTGCCTTCAATCCTCATGGCTTCCTGGTGAGCAGAACTTCCACTGTAGTGTTCCCAACTTGATGAGCTTTTTGACTTCTCCATGTCTTTCTCACCTGGAGACACAGTGAAACCCTTTTCCAGGCTCATGATTCACTCAACTATTTTTACCCAGGAGTAGCAAGTTGCATAATGAGAAATAACAGGGAAACATAAACTGAAAACCTCATAAACCTTAAGTAAATATGAAAGGGAACAGTCTCTCTGACCTCAAAATGTATAAAGTGTATACACATACTATCTCCTCATTCAAGGACTCAGATGTGCCTTGGAACCCCTGTGGTCAATCGTGGTTACTAATTGATTCCCACATATGAATGTTCTCCAAATAGCATGTTTGGAGGTAAGAGGACATTCTAACTGATGGCCTGAAACTAAGGTGGGTACACAAATATTTGGATGAGAGAAGATAGTTCTGGAGTGAGCGAATAGTAGAATCAAAGAGAGAAGTGGTAAAGGAAAAGCTGTCAGTGAAGGATTTCAGGAAGGCAAAATTCCGTGTATAAAACCTTTTACTGTATGGAAAAAAAGCATCAAGAACACGTTTTCCACGATGTTTAAAATGTTTTCTACATTCTGCCTGATTTGTCCTTTCAACATCCCACAAAGGTAATGAGAAAGTAGGTTATCATTTTCATAACTCATTGCCTCAGTAGATACACTTACAGAGTGCTTTCTCTTCCCCAAGTTTAAAGTGCAGTAAAATGTCATATTTTCTTAATAGTATCTATTTCTAAGAATGTCAAAGTGTGTTACAGACCGTATTCATTTTGTGTTATTGCCATTTAGACAAGTTTTTAACAGAATGTGTGTATAGCTATATATTAGCTTAAGTATAAACCTTTTAATACATTGATATAAATAAATAAAAATGATGTCATCTTATGTCATTTTCCTGGGCCAAAATGCTTTCAGGGTCTCATTGACACACTTCAACAACGGATCTTGAGAAATTTCGTAGATAACATTCCTTATTCTCTTGTTGAGTTCTGTTCTCTAATGCAACCTACAGCCCCAAAAGAGGCTTCTTGAATCAGAATGCTCAATTAATTTCCTCAAGGTAAATCTCACAAGGCCATTTCTTCACATAACAAACAACCTAGAGCAAGTAAGAGCTAAAAAATATGTGAAATGCACATTTTCAAGTCTCATAACAGGCAATCTGCTTAAGTTGGGTACTTTGCTTGAGTCTAAGATATAATGCCATCTATTTTCTGAATAGAATATGAAGTCACTCAGGTTTATGTAACTATATTTAAATGAAAGCATAAAACACATTTCAAAAGCCAAATATAAATGTGTTTTGATTAGTCATGCCACAACTGAGAACTGATGATTACAAAATTCTAAACAAACAAACCTATTAAACTTCTTGATTACAGTTTAACAATGGGGCTGTAAAACCCTGGGCTCAGCTGTGTCAAGGTACCCCCTTGACAAATAAGGAGAAGAAACAACACTATTTCAGGACATGGTCACCAGAAACAAAATGTGTGAAGCTACTCTTTTTGACCTCTCTCTGTCTCAGGATGATGAGACAGATTACGGGAAGTAGATCTGTGTAGGTTGTGGCCTCAACTGTAAGTGGGACCTTGCAGGGGATTCATGTATGTATTACGTTTCTATTGTTGAGTAACAAATTACCAAAAACTTAGTGGCTTAAAAAGTAAACCATTTATTATCTCACAGTTTCTGTAGGTTAGAGGTCCAGGCACAGCTTAGATGAGTCCTCTGCTTCAGTGTGTCACCAGACTGAGATCTAGCTATCTTCCAGGACTCTGTTCTCATCAGAAGCTTGGCTGTGGAAAGGTATGCTCCCAATCTCCCTTAGGTTGTTGGCAGAATTCAATTCCTTATGGTTACAAGATTGAGGTCTCAGTTTTTTGCTGCAGGCCATGCTTAGCTCCTACAGGCCACCCACAGTTCCTTGCTACATGGGCTTCTCCAACATGGCCACTTATTTCACGGCTGCTTCTTTCTACAAAGCCAGTGAAAGAGAGTCTGACTAGCTCATCTGCTAGCAACACAGAGTTTATATAGATATATATAGTAACATTATCACAGGAGTAA
Organism: Macaca nemestrina; assembly: GCF_043159975.1. Taxonomy (NCBI): domain Eukaryota; kingdom Metazoa; phylum Chordata; class Mammalia; order Primates; family Cercopithecidae; genus Macaca; species Macaca nemestrina. Next base: position 110,139,096 of record NC_092145.1, on the reverse strand, counting down.
CATCTCATAACTTTTGTCATATTCTGTTGGTGAGAAACAAGTCAAGGAAATTTACAGATCCTGCCTACATTCTAGGGGAGGGTGCTATACAAAAGGGTGAACACCAGGAGGCAGGGATCATTTGAGGTCACTTCAGGGTTTGTTTGCCACAACACACCAAAAATTCTACCCTAGGAAACTTCAAGTCCAGTGGCATAAGTCCTCCCATTTCCACTGTGACATCCCTATGCCAGAGAACTAACATCTTTTACATCAGATGCTGTACTTTTAAATATATTGCACTATATAGTTAAGCACAAAATGACACAGACAGAACCAAAATGTCCTACATATAAAGCAAAAATATTTAGCATCCAAAAGATGTTATCACTGGGGTTTTAAAAAAACACTATTTTAAAAAAATAATTATAGACTCACAGGAAAGAAATGTGCAACGAAATGCAGAGGGCGGTCCTGTGCACCCTTCACCTAGCTCCCCCAATGTTAGCATCCTATATAACTATAGTATGACAGCAAAAGCAAGAGAATGACATTGGAATCCATAGAGCTTATTTAGATTTCACCAGTTATACGTGCACTCACTTTGTGTGTGTGTGTGTGTGTGTGTATGTGTGTGTATGTGTGTATGTGTGTGTGGGGGTGGGTGGATGTGTGTAGCTCTATGCAATTTTGTCACATGTGTAGCCTTGGGTAACCATCACCACAATCAAAATACTGAACTGTACCATCAACACAAAACTCTCTCCTGCTATCCTTCTATAGCCACACCTACTCCTTCTGGCCCCTCCCATCCCTAATCCCTGGCAACCACAAATCTGTTCTCCTTTTCTGTAATTTGTTAATTCACAATGGTTACATAAATGAAATCATTCAGTCTGTATCCCTTTGAGATTGGCTTTTTACACTCAGTATATTTCCTTTGGGTTCATCAAAGTTGTGTTGCTGAGTAGTATTCCATGATAAGAATGTCCATGCTTTGTATAGCCTATGGGTAGTTTCCAGTATTTGGCTATTATAAATAAAGCTGCTATGAATATTTGTGTGTACATTTCTGCATGAAAATAAGTTCTCATTTCTCTGGAATATATGCCCAAGAATGTAATTTCTGGGTCATATGGTACATCCATGTTTAATGTTAAAAAAACTGCCAAATTATTTTTCAAAGTGACTGTATCATTTTACATTTCCACCAGCAATTTATTTTTTAACTTTTATTTTAGGTTCAGGGGTACATGTGCAGGTTTGTTATATAAGTAAGCTCATTTCACAGGGGTTTGTTGTACAGACTATTTCGTCACCCAGGTATTAAGCCTAGTACTCAATAGTTACTTTTTTTCTGATCCTCTCCCTCATCTCACCCTCCATCCTCAAGTAGGCCCCAGTGTCTGTTGTTCCCCTCTTTGTGTCCGTGAGTTCTCATCATTTAGCTCCCACTTATAAGTGAGAACATGCAGTGTTTGGTTTTCTGTTCCTGCATTAGTTTGTTAAGGATAATGGCCTCCAGCTCCAACCATGTTCCTGCAAAAAACAATGATCTCATTCTTTTTATGGCTGCATAGTATCATAGTATTCCATGGTGTGCATGTGCTACATTTTCTTTACCAATTTGTCATTGATGGGTATTTAGGTTGATTCTATGTCTTTGCTATTGTGAATAGTGCTGCAATGAACATTTGCATGCATGTGTCTTTATGGTAGAATGATTTATATTCCTTTGGGTATATACCCAGTAATGGGATTGCTGGGTCAAATGGTAGTTCTGTTTTTACCTCTTTGAGGAATTGCCACACTGCTTCCCACAACAGTTGAACTAATGACACTCCCACCAACAATGTATAAGTGTTCCCTTTTCTCCACAACCTCACCAACATCTGTAATTTTTTTACTTTTTAATAGCCATTCTGACTGATGTGAGATGGTACCTCATTGTGGTTTTGATTTACATTACTCCAATTATTAGTAATGTTAAGCATTTTTTCATATGCTTGTTGGTTGCGTATATGTCTTCTTTTGAAAAGTGTCTGTTCGTATCCTTTGCCCACCTTTTTTTTTTTGTAAATCTGTTTAAATTCCTTGTAGATGCTGGATATTAGACCTTTTTCAGATGCATAGTTTGCAAATATTTTTCCCATTCTGTAGGTTGTCTGTTTACTCTGTTGATAGTTTCCTTTGTTGTGCAGAAGCTCTTAGGTTTAATTAGATCCCATTTGTCAAATGTTGCTTTTGTTGCAATTGTGTTTGGTGTCTTTGTCATGAAATCTTTGCCAAGTCGTATGTCCAGAATGGTATTGCCTAGTTTGTCTTCCAGGGATTTTATAGTTTTGGGTTCTACATTCAAGTCTTTAATCCATCTTGAGTTAATTTTTGTATATGGTGTAAGGAAGGGGTCCAGTTTCAGTCTTCTGCGTATAGCTAGCCAGTTATCCCAGCACCACTTATTTAATAGGGAGTCTTTTCCCTATTGCTTGTTTTTGTCAGCTTTGTGGACGATCTGATGGTTATAGGTGTGCAACCTTATTTCTAGGCTTTCTATTCTGCCCCATTGGTTTATGTGTCTGTTTTCGTATCTGTACTATGCTGTTTTGGTTACTGTGGCCCTGTAGTAAAATTTGAAGTCGGGTAACGTGATGTCTCCAGCTTTGCTCTTTTTACTTAGGATTGCCTTGGCTATTCGGGCTCCTTTTTGGTTCAATATGAATTTTTACATAGTTTTTTCTAGTTCTATGAATAATGTCATTGGTACTTTGATAGGAACAGTGTTGAATCTCTAAATTTCTTTGGGCAGTATGGTCATTTTAATGATATTGATTATTCCTATCCATGAGCACAGGATGTTTTTCCATGTGCTTGTGTCATCTCTGATTTCTTTGACGAGTGTTTTGTAACTCTCATTGTAAAGATTTTTCACCTCCTTGGTTAGCTGTATTCATAGGTATTTTATTCCTTTTACGGCAATTGTGAATGGAATTGCGTTCCTGATTTGCTCTTGGCTTGGCTGTTGTTGGTGTATAGGAATGCTAGTGGTTTTTCTACATTGATTTTGTATCTTGAGAGTTTGCTGAAGTTGTTTATCAGCTGAAGGAGCTTTGGGGCCAAGACTATGGGGTCTTCTAGCTATAGAATCATGTTGTCTGCAAACAGGATGGTCTAACTTCCTCTCTTCCTATTTGGATGCCCTTTATTTCTTTCTCTTGCCTGATTGCTCTGGCCAGGACTTCCAATACTATGTTGAATAGGAGTTCCACCAACAATTTATAAGTGATACAGTTTCTCTACATCCTCTGTAGCATTTGGTGTTGTCATTACTTTTTTATTTTGGCCATTCTAATAGGTGTATAGTGATATCTCATTGTGGTCTTAATTTGTATTTCTCTAATGACTAATAATGTTGAACATCTTTGCATGTGCTTCTTTTCTTTTTTTTTTTTTTTGAAGTACAATTGTATTTATTTATTTGCTTAACAACTATTGTATATGCTCTTGGATGAAATGTCTGTGTGTGCCTTTTGTCTCTTTTTTAATTAGATTTTTTGTTTTTTAAATGTTGAGTTTTTAGAGTCATTTATAGAGTCTAGATACAAGTCATTTGTTGGATATGTGATTTGAAAATACTTTCTCCTAATCTGCAATTTGTCTTTTTATCCTCTTAACAAGTTCTTTTACAGAGTAAAGGTTGTAAATTTTGATGAGGTATAACTGATCGATTCTTACTTTTGTGGTTCATGCTTTTGATAGCATATTGTTATATATTGCCTTTGGAGAAACATTCTTCATGACATTCTTTCTGCTGTCTTTCATACTTTTGGAAGCTTTTACATGTATGTGCATGCATGTGTGTATATGTATATGTGCATGTGTAGGTGCATGCATGTGTGCGTGTGCATGTATGCTGACTGGTCTAACTAGAAAAGCTTGAGCTTATTGCTCATGCATAATTGCTAATGCATACGTACTACGATGGAATTCATAGAACCATAGCTCCTAGAGCTGAATATAATACTGTAAAAGATATTATCTAGTGAGAGTTTATTTACCATGCCTGATGTGCATGGGGAGGAAATAGCTCATAAAATTACAATTCCTCTTCAAATTATACTGCTCCATTTATAAAAATTAAACAGGGAAGCATGACTATAGTGTATATTTATATGATATATATTTATATTTATATAAATCTGTGAAATGTCTTGAAAAGTATGTGGTCATACATAAGTAAAAAATCTAAAATTCATTAATGTCTAGGAGAAGTAGTGTGTGTGTGTATACATATATATATATACTTTCACAGAAGTTGAGACCCAAGGCCACTGTACAACAAATGCATGACACACCTACTTAATAAGGCACCAACATGAATCAAAATTCATTAAACTGGAACTCACTGCAGAACACTGGTTTTAGGTGTTTCATACAAAGACAGTCAGATTCTATGAGCCTACATTGTCAAACACTGACTAGCTATCATTATCAGCCAACTCTTAAAACCCAACTTGGCTTAAGGTAGGGCTAGATTTCTGACACTTTACCTTGGGTTGTACCAATATTTAACCAATTTCTGTTATTTGCATGAGAATCCTTTGTGTTCAGGGCAGAGTCCAAGTGACTGCTTGGATTTCCAGTGAGAAATTCCCTTGGGAAGGAGGGGGAGCAGTAACCCAGATCTTCTGTATTCTTTTCAGAAATCTTTCAGGACATAAATGTTGCTTTTTAATTATTTTTTTTTTAAAAAAGGAGTGACTTAAAGGTGATATAAAAATAGCAAGTACTGAACAAACTGCCCCCACCCCAGTCCACCTCCAGATAAATGTGGTGGACACAGTTTATTTGGGACCCTTAAGCAAAAACATCTGCAAAGATCCTTTGACCCTTTGTTAAATGTCAAATAAATACATCTCCAGCCACCTGGACAACTCCAATGCAAGAGCTATTTGTGTGGTATTTCTAAACACCGAAAGAGAAATTAGGCATCTGGCAGAGGTTACATCCTTTTTTGTGAGGGAATATTTTTAACCTTTTATTAAAGCTCCTTTCTCTCTCTCTCTCTCTCTCTTTTTTTTTTTCCATCCCATACCCAGTACTTCCATCTTGCAGGCTCTAGCCCCAATACCATTTCCTGGATCCCAAATGGCTGATCTGAAATAAGGCTATTTGATCTTCTGGGAGCTCCCCAGATAGTTCTTATTTATTTATTTATTTATTTATTTATTTATTTATTTATTTATTGTGATCAGCCCAGTCTGCTTAGGGACATCTGGGGGTAGGAAGTGCTTTCTAAACAAATTGCTCTATTAATTATCTGAGAACACCCCTCACAGGACTTGACTAAAAGACATAATGCTAGACTCCCACACAGAAACACGTAGGAAGAGAAACACACATACATCAGCAGAGGCAAATCCATATGAGTGTGCATAAGTATATACACAGCCACAAATGGACTCAATAATGCATGGAGGGGGTGAGGTAGGGAGTGGTGAGCTTCAAAATAGATTCTCCTGTTCTTCCAAGAGTCTCTAAAGTCTGCATAGCTATCAAGAGCTCACAATGAGCACTGGATGACCAGTATGCCTTAATAGTGGTGACTCAGAATATCAGACACCTACTATGAGTCACAGTTGAAGGTGTCCCAACAGTCAGCCAGGTTAAGGGCTTCTATCTGCTTCCTGACCTAGAACTCCCCCTGCAGGATGCCCTAGGAATAATGGTCTTCACTGCCCCAGAGGGACTGCAGGAACCTGCGAAGCAGGGAGGAATGGGGAAGTGCCTCTGTATTCACCCTGATAAAATAATTGTCAGGATATTAGAATGAATTGAGTGGCATCTTTACCTGTGGCAAGTATTGGGGCCTTTTATCCCGGAGCAGGGGCAGGGTAAAGTAGAAGTCATTGTTGTTAGCTTACAGCCTCAACAGCCTGCCCACACTAGCTTGCACACATCAGTTTCCTTCTTTGTTGAGATCACCACTACATTGCAGGAAGACCAAGCTCTGGAATGAGAATTGCATGCTAAATCACATGGTGACACTCCAAAACAAGAACCGTGTGTCCCTTAGGGTGGCAGCCCAGGGAGTAGTCAGAGGGGAGATAGTGGAAGTAACAGCATTTGAGATATTACCCACTTGGAGCCTCCTCTTCTCCCTCACTCCTCCTGTTTTTCCCCTCCTTAAGTGGAACCTGGGAAAGACCCACCCAAAGATGATGAAATGTTCAAATACCTCATCAATAGCCATCCCACAGAGGAAGTGTCTGCTGTAGTGGAAGCCTTGATCGAAACAGCTAAGACAGAGTTCAATGGTATTGGGACTAGAAGACACTGAGGAGTGAGAAGGCGGACTACTTTGATTGTTTATTTTTCCTCCTTCTGAGCAGAGATAGAAGCCACATGCCAGAGAACAGAAACTTTATGCTGCCTCTGAGCAAATAATGTAATGGGTCATACAAAGACTCTAGTGACCAGGCTCCCTAGAGAGAAAAGGCAATGATAAAGCACAATGGCCTCAAGAGCTGAGCCGGCTCACAACCACCCCTGTGCTACTGTTTACACCACTAGTACCATGACCTTGCTCAGACACACATGGGGTATAGAGGGCCCCAATAGCTACTAGGACTGAGTTGAAGCTTTCTTGACTGACTTCTCCGGCTACGGTACTTTAACTTTTCCCACAAAAGTCCCCCTGGCAACTAAGAGTCAGTCCCTCGGATTGACTTTAGCCTAGAAAGGATGACTAACTGTACGTGGTGTTTTTAAATATTTTCTGTCTTCTAAATCATAGAAAATGTGTACATTAGCCTTCTGCGAGACAGACTTGAGAAACAACGCACACATTGTTGTCCTTTATGCTGAAATGTAGTACAGGTGAGAGTGATGACTTGTCATGTATACACATGGCTGCAAATAATTGTGAGTGCTCTCTTCCATGCTCTACACACAAACCCTATCCTTGAGGCCAGCCTTATCCACTACTCATGCTAGATATTTTTCATACTTTTGCAACTAAGATTCATATTTGGCTCCATATGTAAAAAGACATTCTGTTTCTGAGAGTTCCTGACTAGAATGGTCTGCACATACACTCTCATTTGCTGGAAGTCCAAGGCCAAGCCATACTGTATTTCAGTGTGTCCTAGAAAGCTTTTCTTCATCCTCTAGGCTTCTGATTACCTCACCACATCATACACTGGCTGTTTAGTCTCCAATTGCCATTTATAAAACACAGAGCACCAACTCAGATGAGTGGAACTGTGATGGGAACTTGGATGTTGCTGCCCTGCCTTTTTTATCTGGCTGACCTTGTTCCGTTGGTGGGCTTCAAGTGGCAGCTTTCCACTGTATACAGAACTTGATCCTGTTACAGGATGACACATAAGCTAGCTTTGCCTCACACTTCCCAGAAGGTCAGTGCTGTCTCTTCACAACCATTTATAATCATTTGTCTGTCTTCTAAGGTGTGTGCTTAGCAAACAGTCATTTGACCACAGCAGTGTCTACATGACTATCCCTGGCATTCATGTTATTTTTAGACTACTGAGTCAAAGTACTTCCCAGAGGACAAGAGGCATGCTCTGCCATGAGCCTCCTCTATGAAATCTCAAGGCTACTTGAGACCATGGATTAAATACCTAAATCTGTCTTAATTTCACCTAGAGATGGAGAGTTGATTATAGATTATATCAACTGTGAGGAGCCTTAGGATCTTGGAGACCTTCTCAGGGTAGCCAAACTTGACATTAGAGCTCAGGCCTCTTAATAGTAGCAGATGTTGCAATGTCAGTGCATAAACAGAATTGCCTTGTTCCCTCCAATTCGTCTCATGGATACAAATTCACCCATCAGAAATTGTGTCTGCCATGTTTGTTATGCTGCAATCTCAAGTTACAAGCCCATCCTAGGAAAACATAGTTGTCAGTGTTCTCAGATCCAGAACAACTCTAATCAAGAGGGGTGGCAGGGAGGAAGGCAACACAAAATAGTTTTCTTTTTTTTTCTTTCTTTCTTTTTTTTCTTTTTTTTTTTTTTTTTTTGAGACAGAGTCTCGCTCTGTGGCCCAGGCTGAAGTGCAGTGGCGATCTCAGCTCACTGCAAGCTCCGCCTCCCAGGTTCACGCCATTCTCCTGCCTCAGCCTCCTGAGTAGCTGGGACTACAGGCACCCACCACCATGCCTGGCTATTTTTTCTGTATTTTGTTTAGTAGAGACGGGGTTTCACCATGTTAGCCAGGATGGTCTCAATCTGCTGACCTTGTGATCTGCCTGCCTCAGCCTCCCAAAGTGCTGGGATTACAGGCGTGAGCCACCACGCCAGGCCACAATAGTTTTCTTTTCTAAGTGAAAAAATAAAAAAATGGGGCTTTGAAATTTTATGGCATTTCTCTGGTACTCTATGAATGGGAAAAAACTCTATGTAGATACTGAATTAATGCCTCTATCTGCTTGAAAAATCTATGTAGGAGAGACTCCAAGTGAGAAGAGTTTCTTTCAGGACTTAGGTTTCTCCAGTAATTTCTTTAGCGGCTAGAATAAAGTTAATACAAAACTTTGTGAACTCTCATACATTGATCATGAAAGTTCACCGTTATCTTTGCTGAAGGAAGTTTATCATTTTCCAGAATGATGAAAGTTCATCATCATCCTCAATGATTGAAGGCAAGTCACCCAAGTGTTACTAATATTCTTGCTAGAGACAAGTGTAAATGAAATTGATGCCAATGCTATGCATCCTGGAAATTATATATTTATATACAATTTTTAAGTTTAATATATATATGAGATAGTGATTAGTCAGATATTGGTAGCTCAGATGTCAGGAAAGATTAAAATAATTATTGACTGAAAACTTAGGAAATCCTACAATTACTAATATCAATGAAATATCTGTCACTTTTCTGTGAAAAATTATGGAAAGAGGCAAGAACTTATTATGAAAAAAGTCAGAGAGTCACATACTAAATACTCAGAAATACTTGTTGAATTGAATTGCGGATCTTTCTCTTAACATGCCCCTTTAACCAGAAGAGAAAGAAACAGCAGTAATTAAAGAGGATCTATGACTCTGATGTAAAGATGCATTGTTAAGATAGCCATCTTTGTTGTTCTGACTTTTTCCTTACTCTGCATAGGGCACTCATCCTTTTGAAAGGAAAAGGGACCAGAGGTCATGAGGAGTATAGCATTTGTTTGAAACGAAATCAGTGTTCTCCACATTGTAGGGGCTTCCATAGTTTTAAAGAATCAGTTAGGCACAAGGCACTGAACTAAGAACTTGATATGTCATTTGATCCTTAGAACAACCTTACAGGGTGGGAATTATTAGACTGATATCATAAATGAGGAAAATGAGACTCAGAAAGGTGAGCAAGGGTCTTTGCCCAAGGTCACAGAGCTAGGAAATGACAGAGCTGGGATTGCGACCCAAATGTGTCTGACTCTGAAGCCTGCTATATTATACTCTCTCATTTAGCCTCACACCATACTCTCTGTAGGTAGAAGCAAATCTTAACTCCATTTTATAGACAAGGACATTAAGGCATAGGACAGAGAAGTATTATTCCAAAGAGTCTAAAACATTTCTTCTTTCATATAATCTAGGCTCCAAAGCGGGGAAGTGAAGTAAAAAATTCGCCTTCTTCACTAGGCTTCTACCTTAGAAAAATCTCTACCCAGCAATCAGTCTTAGTGACGTACTGCTCTACAGGAGGCAGTATACAAAATAATCCAACTTGCTGTGACAACACCACATTGTGGCGGAGATGGAAGCAGAACATAGTCCTGAGATGCACTTGTTAAAAAACAGTAGTAGGCAGGCAGAAATCTGGGCTTTAACCCCGTTCCCATGCTCTTTACTGTTATTTGGTGAATGAATGCCACCATGTATTGGTGTCACATTCACTTTAAGGCTATGCAAAGTGCTTTATAGAATTCATAAGGCTTTAAAATGCCTTTGAACCTAGAATTTTAAAGTGCTTCCCAGATATTCTATGGTGGGAAATATGCTTGTTTGCAAATGAATATATAAGAAGTGAGAGGTTAAAAGATGCATCTCAAATCACAAAGGCACAGCTAGGAATAGAGTCAGCCTGTTAAATTTCAATTCTGGGCCCAAAGCACTAGACTGGTGTGTTTTTAATCTCTTAGGAATTGTAGAACCTTTTGAGAATTCTGATCTCAGGAAGTCTCAAACAGTTTAAATGATGAGTCATCATTATAAGCATTTTAAAAGTTTTAAGCCTTTTAAAAAATCAATCATTACAACCACCTTAAAATGGTATCTTATCTTAAGTCTATGGATTTGTTTAGCCCTAAATAAGGTAATTAGTCCTAAAAGGCTGGCAAGTGGCCCCCATTATCCCATTTTGTTTAGAGGAACCTAGATCATTTCTGGGCTCAAAGAGGCTGCTTTGAAAACCTTGTATTAATTATCTTGAGGTGGACTAGGAAGTGGTTTTGTAGTCCGGAACCTTGGGCTTCAATCTTGACTCTGATCCTTAGTTAAGTTTCCTTTAGCTTTAGTTTTCTCATCTGCACAATGGGAATTAAATGAATATCGCTAACTACACAGGATTGGGGTGAGAATACAAGGACATAGGACTTAGGAAATGTATGTGTATAAGGCAGTAGAGTATGATACAAAAATCAAGTGGTAGTCTAGAAAGACAACTACATTTTTTTGGCCATAACATGCCTGATTGGGAAGGTCTCTGAAGGCTCATTCTGCAATATTATAAGCCTACAGAGAAAGATGTAGTATTCCTTACATGCATGACAAGGCCTTCCAAAAGTATGACAAACAGACATATACAGGCAACAAAACTGAGACGGAAAGATTCTCTTGAATACCAAAGACTGAATATAGATGTTCCTTCATGTAGAAATTGGCCCTGTATAAAATGCAAGGGGGAATTAGCTCCCTTCTCAGACATGGACATCTCTGAAAGTCAATCAAGATTTGATGCTCTCATGGCAGAGAAAGATGATACATGGAAATGGGCAATAGAGGGGAAACAAAAACATTGCAGACCTTTGGATGGCAGCCACAAGGAATCCAGATAGCCTGAGAAAAGGGTGAGTTGTAGAGTGGAGAGAAAATGAGACATTATCAACATCCTATGCTACCTCCCCTGACAGTTTCTTTCTCCTTCCACTATTCACTTGTTCTCCCCCACTTCTCTCACATCCTCTGGCTTCCAAAAACAAACAAATGAACAAACAAATGGTTTTCCCATCTCTGTTCCTTTTCTCACACCGTTTTGCTTGCCTAGAATTCCCTTCTCATCACTCCTCTCAGCACCTCCGCCAAAATAAGAAAAATTCTGGAATGTCCTTTTACTCATCGCTGAACCCAAGTCTACCCCATCTTGCTAGGCCCCAGTGAATTCTTATCTCCTTTAAATTTGAGTTTCTCTTGTGGCCACATTCATTTTCTATTTGAGATTACAATTATTTGTATACTTGGTCTTATTTCCTTTACTTGACTGTAATTTCCTTCCTTCAGGCAAATTACAGTTATTGGCACAGCACTCAACACAGAGTAGGCGTTAAATGAATGATTTTAGATTATCATTGCTTGAGGTAAGCAGGCCACCATCATCTCTCACCTTGATTTCTGCAACAGCCCAAGTAATCTTTCTGCATTCTGTATTGTTTCCTTCCAATCTATCCTTTATGCAATCACAATATATATCTTAAGAACAGTACTTTCATTACATTACTCTCCTACTCAGGAACTTTAATTAATGTCCTGCTGTACATAATAAGGTCCAAATCCCTCTGCCTTTCTCTCAGAGCTCTTTGATATCAGCTGAATAGGATTCTTGCTGCTTCCAGGTATTTGTGTACGTTGCTTGCTCCCTTGTAGTGGAATGCTTTCTCCTCTCCACAGATCCAAATTCAATTGATCTCAACTCCATCAGGAAGCCTTCCCAAACTCGAATTTGGAGCTAAATTGTCAGTAGGACTATTCCAAGACTCTCTTTGTGTGAGGACTGAGAAGCAACAGCTAAGCTCTGATGTTCCTTTGGCAGTTCAAGTTTTATCTAAAATAGCTTTCTACTAATTACAAGAAAAGTCTCCTCCATCCTTCATTGGTCCTCTTTTATAATTCTACAGCATTATTCTCTGTACCGCATATCCTGTAACAAAATCATATCTTTCCTCATATTGTTATGTACCTGTCTCCAATGTATATGTTTTGTCTTTCAAATGAGATTGCAAAATTTGCATCTATTTTGCTCTTTCCACAAACTGGGGACCTACTAGGTCTTCAGTTCACACTTTTAAACAATTACTGATTTATTCCCTGATTATTCTGTCTGGCCTTCCCTTTGTCTGCAGCCATTTTAAGGAGCTTATTATTCAGTTGATACCTGAAAGACGATGTTGACTTGGTGAGACCAGTTTTTTTTAAGAAAGTCCTCACTTTCCCTCAACATTTTCAGAGCAAATCTTATAATGCTCTAAGCATATTTTAGCTTGCTGTCTTTGGAGATCTTTTAATATCTGTATCTATCTATGTATCTATTTATCTGTCTATCACTGCTTTGTTGTTCATGTTAATTCAGCAGTTATTAAGTATAGGTACTTAATACTTCACACTATGTGTGAAGGACATTAAAATAGAATTTTTATATAGAGAACAATAAATTCTCATTATTTTAATAAAAGAGAAGTATTTTCATGGTCCTCCTATTAATAACTGAATAAATATTAACCTTCATTACTAGTTTCTCTAAACACAGTATATTCCAAGGCTTATAAATAAGCAGTTGTGTAATGAGAGAAAAGGCACTTGCATTCCATCCAATGACAACACATTAACAATATTCCCTCTCCTTTCAAAGCCATTTGGAGAATTTTCATCAACAAAGAGAAAATAGCCAAAGGAAAAATAGAAAAGTTATTGAAAAAATTACTCAGGATCAATCAACCCTTTAAATGAAAATGTTCCTTAAAAAATTACACATTCTTTTCTTTCCTGATTTACTTTCAATACTTCAATCTCGAATTCAGTATTTTTCCCTCCCCTTTTCCCTAAACATTATTTGCCCACATTTGTCTACACTCCCTTGTTGTCACAATATACCAATTTTGTCAAAGCGAGGCACTTAACTGCCATCTGCTAGAAAATTGTCAAAATGAATATATACATCTATGGTGTCTACAATGTGAAAGGTGTCCCCTAAGACATGACACCCTCATGTGGTGCACAACCTGTACAACTTTATGTGGTCATCTTTCCCTGCAGCTATTCTAGAAAGGGCAGAAGTTTTCCTTTTCATTTAAAAGGAAAAGTTGTTCCTTCTGATTGGAAACAAGGTGGCTGTTAGGGTTTCCTGCTCTCTGATTGGAGACTTCATATTCTCTTCCCTGACCAGACCATTTCAAGCTCAGGGTGCTAATCTGATCAGAGGCATTGGTAAAACAAGTTAAGGCTTTTCCTGTAATTAGTAGAAAGCTATTTTAGATAAAACTTGGACTGCCAAAGGAACATCAGAGCTTAGCTGTTGCTTCTCAGTCCTCACAAAAAAAGAGAGAGCCTTGGAATTGTCCTACTGACACCTAGCTCCAAATTCAAGTGCCAGGTACAGGAGAAATTTGACACTAAGGTAATGAGTCAAGAGCTTTTCAGTCAAAGTGAAAAGCCGACCAGAAATAGATTAAATTCTGATTAACAGTTAAGATTAGTGAAAAGGTTACCAAATGGTACTTAGTTATTTGTTTAAACCTGCTCTCCATATAGTACATTTAAATGCAATATTCTTTAGTGTTATTATGCTGGAGTATTTTAATAAATGCGCATTTTGGATTTTTTTAAGAACTGGGTAGATAACTCATCATTCTCACTTTTATTAAAATTAACTATGTTCATGACCGAAGACTAGTAATTCAAGACCACACAATCAATATGGGCCTCCTCCTAGTACATATGATGCCTCTGTGTGAGTTAGAAAAATCTATAATCCTCTGGGAAGATATGAGGCAGTCCTGCTTACACTGCCTACTGGTAATGCAAAAGTTTGCACAGGGTGCTATGGGAACCCTAGGGGAAGGGTGTCTAGCCCAGATGGGATAGCAGTGAAGGCCTTCTGGATGAGACTGCTGAGCTGAGTTAATGGCACATCACTGGCTTCATTTAAGAGACATAAAAGCTAAGTCACAGAAAGATTAAGCAATTTACCCCATATTGCACCACCATCTTTGGAGTCCACCAAAGTAAAGTGACTCCCAATCTAAGAAAGAGTCCAAACTCTTCAACTTCTTGCTACAAGTTACCAAGGAGCAAAGATTTTTGTGAGAAAATTCCATACTGACATGCCTCACAGACACGAACATTGGCATATTAAAATGCAGGCACACCAAAATAACCCAATCCTGTAGCCTTTTAGGACAGCTCATTAACACCTATACCACAATCCTGGCAACCTTTAGTTCTTCATTTTGTGGTTGCTGCAGCTTGCTACAGGAAGATGCATTGTGTCCGCTCAAACTTCCTTGGACACCAACTTTAAGAGGCCTGAGTCATTCAAATCATTCCCCAAAGTCCTTCGACCACCAAAGGCAGCAAACATAATTAAAAATGTAATTAGAGTTTATTATAACTAGCATACATTTGTTCTAGGTCTGATTCACTCCTGCTTTGAACTGGCTTTGTCCTGTTTTTATTTGTGCTTAATTGTACTGTTTTATGTGCACTTAATTTTGTAAGATACTTCATATCTTTTCTGGATGCAGGCAGAGTGTAATTTCTAAATAAACAACAAACAATGGATTAAAGTTATGTAGAATTATCTCTTTTATGTGCTTCATGTACAGTTTATAGTACACTGAGGCCCCTTACAAATTCAGTGTGGATGGTATGTTTATGCCTGTTTTATAGGACTTGGAACAATTTTGCTGCTTTAAATGATTACAGAGGCTTACAGTTATATACTAGCCTTTACCACATATTTTTAGTTATATCTACAGTTTATTTGGTGTGGTGTCCTTGGTCAGGAACACAATCCCCAATAATAATAACGCCCTATAAGCAAAGACAGTGTACATTATGACAACCCACTTTATGAGATAGTTGTAACACATTCCAGGTTAGGAGGAGGGAAGAAAGAAACTTGAAAGAATGGCCATGTTTCCAAGAAAGTATGATCTACCTTCTGGAATATTACAGGCCAAATTTTAAACCCTGACTTCCTTCCTTCCTTCCTTCCTTCCTTCCTTCCTTCCTTCCTTCCTTCCTTCCTTCCTTCCTTCCTTCCTTCCTTCCTTCCTTCCTTCCTTCCTTCCTTCCTTCCTTCCTTCCTTCCTTCCTTCCTTCCTTCCTTCCTTCCTTCCTTCCTTCCTTCCTTCCTTCCTTCCTTCCTTCCTTCCTTCTTTCTTTCCTTCTTTCTTTCTTTCTTTTCTTTCTTTCCTTTCTTTCTTTCCTTTCTTTCTTTCCTTTCTTTCTTTCTTTCTTTCTTTTTCTTTCTTTCTTTCTTTCTTTTTCTTTCTTTCTCTTTCTTTCTTTCTCTCTCTCTTTCTTTCTTTCTTTCTTTCTTTCTTTCTTTCTTTCTTTCTTTCTTTCTTTCTTTCTTTCTTTCTTTCTTTCTTTCTTTTTTTTTTTTTTTTGTCCCATGTGTTCCTGCATCACCAGCCTCCTAGGAGCTAGTAATAAACAGGGAGCACAAACTCACTCTCCTATTAGCCTAAAATAAGCAATTGGGAAGCTAAGTTATTTACAAACCCATTTTAGCATAGAAGAGGACTAATAAAATACTGCATGTTTTATGTTAAATGTCTGACTTTCATTTATTATTTCATTGAGAAAAACATGAGATTCTACTGCTAAAAAGGTTTTAAAACCACCTGACTACCTGATCCCCAAAGGCTCTTTCCAGGACATTCTATGGTCTATAATAGTGAAGATAAAAGGCTTCACTGGATTTTCATCATGGTTTCTTACTTCCACTATAGAAAACACTGAAATGAAATAGGAAAAATGTCATGGAGAAAGCAGATGAGACTTTTGTAACTGTGTAATGTGGATAAAAGAGGGCCCAAAACAGTAGAAAAAGGACACTAGATAATATATTTATTTTCTCTCATTTTAGCTTTTGTAGTTTACATTGGAATTTGGCATACAAAGAAATTGAAAGCTGGATAGTTTTTAATTATATGCCCATCAGCCAACCCTGCACTTCAGCCATGTTATACTAATCAACAGCTCTTCAATGATTGCACAACATTAATCAGGTGATATACAAAATTCTGTCGGTTGCTTTTATTCATTTATTTTTCTGAGTCTACTTGCCAGGGAATCTGTTGCCTTTAAAATTTCAATAGGACTTGCCTCATCTACTTTACTTTTTTACAATATTCCAATCAGTACCCTATGATTCCCTGGCCCTGGCCTCACCTGCCCAATTCAAGTATAACCTCACTTCTGATACTTTTCACTGTCACTGCTTAATTTAATACCAGTTTTCTCTCTAGGTTTGAGGGGGATATATTGTTTCTACTTTCCTCAAACAATTTCTTCATTTTTTTCCCTAAACTTCTTACATCAAAGTGAATTTGCTATCAGGCAGTCTCTCATATCTGCACGTAATCCATCTCTGAAAATTTGCTGGATGATGAATTTTGAATTGTAGGAACCTTTGTTCCATTATTTAGGTTGGAAAAGCGATAATGCATTCCCACCACATCTAAAAGTCCCAATATTTCTTCAGATATTGTAAAACACTGTTAAATGCCCAAGTAACAATCCTCCAAATATGTATCATATTATAAAGCATTTAAAACACTAAGTACCTAATTATTGAACACTTAACAGACGAGCAGATACTTTGTGAGATAATACCCTGCTATCCTGGGTACAAAGTACTTCCCAACAAAAAACAACCTTTCAAGCTGTTTGAAATGTTACGTTTGTGTCCCATCATTAGAAAAAAAGGCAGAGAAATTCAAAAAGTTCAGTGCCAGTGAGGAATTGTGGAAAGGCAAAGGAAGGCTTTTTCAGGAATTTCTAGAAAGAGGACTCACAAGTACGAAGGAATATAATAAGAAAACCACGAAGAGAACCACTAATGGGTGTTTTGATTCCATGTGAAACCAAAGTGAAGCTCTCACATACAAACAAACAAACAAAAAACATGTCACCAAGTTAAGTAAATTAAAGCAGAGGAGACCATAACAATGTCAAAATTATCACTTTAATTAGTCTTAACAGTCAAAGAGAGTTAAGTAGAGGTGAGGTAGGGAAGAAAGGGACAGCAATATCCGAATTCTGGGTAAGAGAAAAGTTGTTTTACTCAAGCTCGGCAGGAGGGAAATTGTCACAGTAAGCATTAATTGAGGTTAGTGAGAAGGGTACCAACTTGTTAATTTTCTGAAATCAAGAATCTTGTTCTGCAGCTTCATTTACTGTCCTCTTTATTGTTTACGCTTAGCTGTTTTAATAAAGCTACATCATATTTTCCTCTATAGTGCAAGAGACATGCACAGTGATGTGAATAAACCATGAAATAATATGTTAAAGGTACATAATAAATGCAAGTGACACTTATCAAGGGAAAATTTAAAATCAAGTTTATTATAAAATGGAACTGAGAAACTGCTCTTAGAGTTGGGGTTCAGAGGACAGCACCACGACGCTGGAGCTAACTTGAGGACAGTGAGGACTCAACTGACAGAGCCCAGAGTTAACGAAAACTTTCTGGGTTTCAAGTCTCTTTACTGACAGCCAAAAGGAGCTTAACAATTTTTGCTCATCAGGTACCTTTCATTTCCTGCGTCAAGCTGCAAAATCCCAGAAGAGAACAGGTAGAAACATTTGCTGGGGGAGGAGGCAAATGAATGAACATCCAGGATTTAGTTCTGCAAGCCGTACTTTCATTCCCCTCTACTCCTGGAGGCAGGGAAAAGGCTCAGTCCTCAGACCCACTGCCTCTTGTTTCAGAAGAACACTGCAAAGCTCTGGGTGTGCGAGTGGGTGGGGAGCATTAAGCATATCCCTCAGTATCCTACAGGTGCTTGAGGGAAACAAGGGGTAAGAATCCCTGTTCACAGGGGCCAATATTTCCTTTACAGGCTCTTTAAAGCGAGAGGCTTAAACAATAAATGCCTATAATGCTTTGGAAGATGAAAATCTCTTAAGTGCTAGTGACCAGGCAAGATTCTGATCTTACTCAATAATGCATTACACTTCCCTTTTAAATTACTGATTCAACCTTGGTTGAGTTGTACACAGTTTATTAATTCTCTCAATTTTTGATCACACTTGGTTAATGAAAGCTGGATGAATTGAATATTCTATTTCCTTATAATTGTGGATAATGTTCTCATATATTCTTATTTCCCTTCTGGGTATGGCATACCCAGTTTAGCATAATGCTGCAACTTCTTGTTAAAGAGACAAAGCCATCACTAATATTTTTTTGGCATATAGTTAAAAGTGACTGAGAGATTTAGATTTTTTCCTTTTGGGAATTTAACAGTGGGAAGATAAGGTTGGTTTTGTTCTGGATCTCCTTCTCCAAGGCCAAGTCACAAAAGCTAGCTGGACAAATAACATCTAAGTGTCCAAAAAAATGCAGTAAGTAAATGTGAGATCAAACTGCATTTGCATATGGGAGCAACTGCAACAATTGTGTCTACATAAAATCTATACACTTATTGCTTCACACAGCAAATATGTCCCTGAAGGGTTGTGATTCAAGCATATGTTTATCAACCAGATCATATAGGAGTTTGACTAGATGAACTTTAAGCTAAAATCAACAAGTGTTTCCTAAATCCAAGGTAGAATAATGAACACGATCTAATAATTAAGCATGTGGGGCTGTGACTGGGGCAGGGTGAAGCCCGAGACACAATTGTGCATTCCCCAAAATCTTACTACAGAAGACAATCAGCAAATACTCAGAGAAAATAAATAAGAAATATAGCAAAATATTAGCAGTGACTATCTCTGAGTGGTGGGGTACTAGATGATTTTTATTTACTTTTTAGAAGCTTTCTCGATTTTCTACATTCTCTGAAATCAGCATGCATTCCTTTATTTTATTACATTGAATTTTAATTTAAGTAGAGGAATGCTGAGAGAATTGACTATTAATAGTGAATACCTTGGCAAAGCATCTGGTAAAACAAATAACCACCATCTGTATATTTGTTTTGGTAATTGAGTCTCTCATTTACCAGTTTTGCTTAAAGGAAGTCTCATCCATGTGATTTTGTTCACTGTAGAATCCTCAGTGCTTAGCACAATGCTAAACACATAGCACATAGAGAGCAGGTATCAGTTTACGTTTTTAAAGAAATAAATGAATTTTAAAATTTGGAAAACATTAATTGAGTCTTAGTCTCTGTTTATAAATATGACTTGCAAATTTTATGGATTTGTGAAAATCAAGCCCTTTTATCACCCTGCAGGAATAGACATCAAAGCCAGCACATAATGAGACATAATGGAGGATGGATCACCTCCATTATTGAGTTGGCTAAGAGTCCTTCCCTGTTAGGTAGGGGTGTCTGACTAATTGGTAGTTAATAGCAAGAGTGTCACTGCTTTTGAGTTTATCATCAATTCTTAATTCTCTGTAGTGTTAGATGGGAACAGTGACGCAGCTAATTCCCAAATCATTTGTTTGGTTTGGAAAAGAGGTATGATTTTTTTCCCCAGCAGGGTTGCCTCCTAATTCTTTTTCCCTTGGACAGTGCCTTTCTTGGGAGTGTCACCTACCTGGATGATGGGGAAGGTAACCAGAAAAAGACTGGGGCAGCGGGAAGCCAGCCTGGGATTAAAATGTATCATCCTTTAGCCTTAGTGCTGAATGTTAGGTTCACTAGTGCCATTTGAGAGGGATAGTACCTTTTCTTTGTACAACACTTCAGAGTCTGTGGAGCTGGTGGGAGAAGTGAGTGGTTTTTTGTTTGTTTGTTTGTTTGTTTGTTTTAGAGGTTTTTTTCTGTGTTTGCTTTTTCTTTTAAAAAATCTCAGGAAGAAAGTTCAATGGTGTTGGAGGGATTATGGCCAACTTGCCTTAGATTAGGAGGATTTCTTCCCTTTTCCTCAAATATTTTTTTCTCCTCTTGGATGTGGAGAGGAATAAAGTTCATTGATTTTAATAAAGTTGAAGGTATCTCCTCTTACAATGGAAGATTTTTTTCTTTAAAAATCTCCAGGGGAAAAGATTCATTGCTTTTGGTAGAGCATCTCTCTTTAGGTCTGAAGGATTTCCATTAAAAAATAGGTTTTGTGGAGAGGACCTACAAGGGCAACTTGTTTTAATGAGGCTCGGGAGCCCTCCCTAGTAGGATTTTTCTTTCTGTCCTTTTCTTTAAAAGAAACAGTTTATTGGGAAAAATTAGAATGGGGGACATTTCTCCTGGAAAGATTTTCTTTTCCTTTCCTTGTTTCCTTTTTTTGTTTTTTTTTTTTTGTTTTTGTTTGTTTGTTTGTTTGCTTTTTTTTTTTTAATAAAACAGTGAAGGCTGAAAGATAAATAAGGTCTCTGGGATAGGGTGACATTGGGCACATCCCCACACCCCCCCCGTTTCCCCCCCCACACACACATTCCCCACCTTGAAGAAGCTTGAGAAAGAGATTTTGCGGGTTTTTTTTTTTTTCCTTATTGTGGGGGATGGAGAGGATAGTCATCAGGAATAATATGCAATGTCTGCAGTAAGGTGGTGGTGCATTTTCCTGGAGAGAATTTCTTCCTTTGATCCTTTAAAAAATAATCCCTTTGTTAATTTTCTTCTTCCTATTTTTCTCACCCCACCTTCTCTACCTCCTTCACTCTATCCTAGCTAGCCCTTTTCCCCTTCCCTTCAAATTTCCCCATCCTCCTTCTTTCTCTCTATCCCTCTCCTTTCCTCCCTCTCCCCTCTTTCTTTTTCCCTCTATCCCTCTCCTCCCTTCTCTCCCCCTCTTTCTTTTTCCCTCTCCCTCTCCCCTTTGTCTCTCTCTCTCTGGCTCCCTCCCTTCCTCTCTCTCTCTCTCTCTCTCCCTCTTTTTTCCTCTCCGTATCTCAGTCTCTCCCTACCCGCTCCTACCTTCCTCTCCCTTCTCCCTGTCCGGCTTTCTCCCTCCCTCCCTTCTTCCCTCCTCCCTCCCTTCTTCCCTCCTCCCTCCCTCCTTCCCTCCCTCTGTTTCTCTCTCTCATTCTCCCTTCTCTTCCTTCTTTCTCCCTCTCTCCTTCTCTTTGTTTCTTTTTTGTTTTCAGAAAAAATATTCCAGGACTTTGGTGAGTTTGGGGGCATCTTCATTCCCTTAAGAAAAATATTTCTGTTTAAAATATACTGTTCATGATCTTCTCTCCCCCGCCCCCCATAATTCTAAACGTATTTGCTTGTTTTGAGAAAAAAAGGGGTTTTGTTGAGGCTGAGAATACTTTTGTTTAAGAGGACTTTCTTGGCTTTGTGTTTCTCCCCTACCTATCTTTTCTATTTATTCTCAAATTACAAAAATTCTATATTAAGAATAAAGCTTTTGGTAAATTATACAAACATATTAAATTATCACATGTACCCTGAAAATATGTATGTCTAGTATGCATCAGTTAAAAATTAATTAAAAATAAATAAATAAAATAAAAAGAATGAAGTTTTTGGGTGAATTTTTGTCAACTCCCATTAGAAGGATTTTTTTTTTTCTTCTTTTAAAAAAATCGTTTTTTTTTTCTTGGTTGTGTTTTGACAGAAAAATTCATGGGTCTTTGTAACACTGAAGTACTTCCTCTCTTTAAGAGGATTTTGTTTTTGTTTCATTAATAATATCCTCTTCACCAACACATATAACTTTCCATTCTTAATTTTATTTTAAATCTTAAAAAAACTGTATTTTAAGAATAAGGTTTATGTTCTTTAGTCATGGAGGAGTGGTATTTCTCTTGTCCCTCCCCTCCCCGTCCCCCCACCCTTCTTGGAATTAAAAATTCAGGAGATTTGGTATAATCAGGGACCTATCCTTTAATATTTATTTCTTTTTTTTAAATTAAAATGTGTGTATCTAGAGGGGAGGATTCATAAATTTCATTAACTTTTATGATTTTTGAGAATATCTGCACTTAAAAGGATTTCCTGTTTTGCTTGTTTTCCTTAATTTTTTTTTTTTAATTGAAGGGGTGGCAAATAAAGGTTATTATCCTTGGTGAGGTTAAAGATCCTTTAAGAGGATCTCCCTTTCTTTTAGTTCATTTTTTCAATTTTGTTTGTTTTTTGTTTTGGGGAGAATACTAGGTCTCTTATCTTGTGGTTAGAGGGATGGTATCTTTCTTTTAATTATTTTTTAAAATTGAGATGTAATTTACATACCATAAAATTCATCATCTCAACATACAATTCTGTGGGTTTTAGTGTATCCACAAGGTTGTGCACTCAACACCATTCTCTGATTCTAGAACATTTTAATCACCCTCAAAAGAAGCCCTGTACTCTTTAGCCATCATTCCCTTTTCCACCTCCCATATTGCCCCACTCATTTCCTTTCCATCTCTAAGGATTTGCCTGTTCTGCACATTTTATGTAATTGGGAAAAATAATGTCAGGAAGCTTTGATGAGGTTGGTGGACCTTCCCTCTATTTTTGCCCCCTTAATTTTCTCAAGAGATTGAGCATGAGCCAGAAGTCAAATAAAGTTTATAAATTTCATGAATATTTTGAGGCTAGAAATACTGTTTAACTTACGATGATTTCTCGTTTTTCATTTTAAAATTTTTCTTTGGGGGATATCAGTTTCATGGGCTTTGATGAGGGTGAGGAGAATTTCCTTTTAGAAGCTCTTTCTTTTTTTTTTTTCCTTAAAATAATTTTCAGAGGAGGGGTAAGTTTCATTATCTGGGGTCACTGTCCCTTTCTTTTCCTTTTTAAAATTCATAAATTTGTTTTTATTATTTTGAGAATAAGATCTATTTGCTTTGGTGAGGGTGGGGCATCTCCCTTTAGAATGGCTGCTTGCTTGCTTGCTTTTTTTTTTTCCTTTAAAATTATTTTTTTTCCACTGAAAGAATTACAGTGGGTGGGCTTTGGAAAGGTCGGGCACCCTATCCTTAGCAGGATTTCAATTTATTTCCTTTACAAAACACACACACACAAACAAAAAAGGTCTTTGTGAGTAATCGGGTCAGGGTCTCTGCCTCTTCTCCTGTCTTCTCAGGCTCCCCTTCTATGCTGGCCCCCTCTGGGAGCATCAGAAGAGGAGCAGCAACCACTGCTTTGGAAAAAATATCAGAGCTGATGAAATGTCAGCTAAAAGACTGTTCTTAGACAAATGAGGATCCTATGTATCACAAAAGGCCATATGTTAGATTTTGTAAAAAAAAAACTACAATAGAAAATTCAGTCATTACATCCTATAAGCTGTCAAATTTTATTTTTGTCCTCCCCCACCTGCTGCCTTGTTCAAGGAAATAAAAGGGTTAATAATGCAGAGGAAAGCACTCTGCAAACTGTAAAGTGCCATAGGAGCAGAAGGAATTATAGAATCCTTATTAGAATACCCCTGAATGGTTTCCTGGTTTCTATGGATTTTTTTTTTTTTTTTTTTTTTTTTTTGCCTTTCCTTGGAGGCACTTTCCCTTTGGGCTGCAGATCTGCAGAATCCCTAGTTGGAGATTTTAATAAATGCATAAGAATTGTACTCTGAGAAACTAAAGACCACTGACCAATACTTCATTATCTTTTCTAGAACATCCTGTAGTGACTGCTTAGGAACTATTAGAATATACCAAATAAATCAGATGGTATCATCAAAACTTGGCAAGGAGGGGGCAAAAACTGAAGAGAAAAGAAAATAATTTCATTCTGACCTTCAACAGGTTAAACATTTGAATCTATAATCCCAAAGCTGTTTACAGTCACTGCAGATACTCTGTTCACTTAGGAAAAAATTTATTATCCCCTGAAGCTAACAATATCATTATTAGTCTGCTGCTGGTGGGACTGCATGGGATAAGGGCACTTTCCAAGCCATTAAAAAAATTGTTAGTAATTTGCTTCTTAATTATAGTTCCAATAACCACTCTGAAAATGGAAAGATTGACTGTATTTCCTTAAGGGCTATATATTCCATGCCATTTAAATAAGCACTTACTTCTCACTCTGAAACCAATGAGAATAATTTTTATTCATTCACAGCAGCAGCCAACACATTGCTGGAAATAGATAGGTTTCAAGCTTCAGCAAGTGTTTATTAAGCAAAACCAAGGAGGGCTGCATTGAACTAGGCACTGAGAAAGGCCACCCCTATTTTTGAGAAGCTCAGAAATCACTAAAATATTCTGATAGGAATCACCAGATATCATATAAACAAATGCTTGCTATTTTGCAAGAAAATGTACAAAAATACCAGTTTTGTACATAAAAACTGTCCTGATATGGTTTGAGGATAATGGTTATTACTGTGCAGTCATCAGGAGGGATACACAGACCCCTTTTATCTCCCCCAAAAGCCATAAAAGTGTATTTCCCCCCAGATTTTCATCAATCACTTGTATGATGTGATTTTAATTTCATAGACGGTCGAAACCCAATGAATAAACAAAATTTTGTCTTTCTTCAAGCATAGCTGATGGGAGAGAAAGAAACATGGTCTACTTCATATAAGCCCCATCCCTCCCGGGAAGAAAGTTATAGCGTTGCTAAAGAACCAATTCACACATCCTTACTTACACTTGCTGCCACCAGGTGGGAGACCCATGGCTCATTTCCTGGGAATTGAAACATTTTAGAAAGAAAAGAAATAGACATGTTTGGTTCACAGACTGACTGTGTTATCCTGGTAGCTATTTGGAAAGAAAACATGAGCCACCTTTTCTCAGTCTCTACCCTCATGCTTGGCATAGAATTGCAGGTTCTGAAACGTTCCTGAAATCCCAAAAGAGGGCAGACTACAAGGCTGGAAAATGTTTTTTTTGCTACAATACCAGTCAACAAAATTATCTGGGAGAAACTTGTAGTCACATTCAAACACTTGGTTTTGCTCATTTCATCCTTTGAGTTATCAGGATAGCTTCATGCTTGCTATGGAGGATTTCATTGCATGATGAGACCTGTATTTTGTTTTGTTCCCTGACATTTTGTGCACGTATGTATAGTATGTGCGTGTGTGTGTCAGGGGTGTGTGCACGCCTATGCATGTTGCATAGCTGTTTCCCCCCAAGCTTGCCTTGAGGAGGCAGTGTTTGAAAACAACATCACCCCAGCTAAGATGACAACTTGTTTGCCTTGAATGTTAAGGTACAAGCCAGCTGGTTGCAGGTGCCATTTGTCTGAGGAAGATGCAGGAGAGAATGATCCTATCACTGAAGATCAGATGTTTCCAGCTGCACCAGAGAGCAACTGCATAGCAACATTGA
This sequence comes from Macaca nemestrina, assembly GCF_043159975.1. Taxonomy (NCBI): domain Eukaryota; kingdom Metazoa; phylum Chordata; class Mammalia; order Primates; family Cercopithecidae; genus Macaca; species Macaca nemestrina. Next base: position 110,113,772 of record NC_092145.1, on the reverse strand, counting down.
GGGTGTTGTAAAAGGGTTTGGCTCCAAGCAATTTAATTTGAGCACGTACCCAGATCCTTTGCATCCTTCAAAATTCTCCAGAGCCACTGATCAGTTAATCTGCATGGCCTTCTTAACGGATGGTCGTGGCTCTTAACCCCATTCTACAGATAAGTGATTCAAACAATATCTGGCTCTACTAAGGGCAAAGTCAAACCCCTGGGATCCTGGTCTCCTGCCAGTGTTGCCAAATGTCCGTGAGTCAGCTAGCCAGCATGTCTGAGTGGGCACTATGTAGAGGAAACTAATCTGATTCCCCTTACCTTAATCCTCCTCATCTGTCTGGCAACAACATTTTCCTGTCAAACAGGTAGGAGATGCTTTCGCATAGGAGCAGGGGATGCTTTTCACTGGGGGAAGGGTCCTGGTCTCCAGTCAGCCTTCCAGAGGCCAAAGAGGAGATGCATTCGCTGGGTATTACGTCCCCACGTGTCAGTTTCACAGCCATGTTCCCAAAATTTCGCTTAAGATGGCCACAGGTCAGGTGATTCCTGCTTGTCTTTTTCCCACCAGCTTAATGCAAACTCTTCCAAAAAGACGAGAGCAATCACCCGGTGGGGGTGAGCTCCCAAATCTAGCCACCCCAACTTTGCCCTTCTTAAGATCACTTCAGGAAAGGGTATTTTCAGGAAAGGGAGGGATACACCCCCTGGTGTGAGAGCTAGGGTGTTGGACTTTTAAAAAAATTGTCAGTCTCCCACCGTCCTGTTTCATTTATTTATTTTTAAACCTCTGCACTTTCTTTTCTCTGTGAAACTTTTCATTTTAGCCGTCTTTTTCAGTTGTTCGTCATTGCAGATATTTTGCAAACTCAAGCCTCCCTACTAAGAACTCAGGAAGCAACGAGCGCTTCTATTTCGTGATGCCAACCTCTGCCCCCTCCCCTCCTGCATTCTACATTCTATAAGTATGCGGTCCACAGCAGAAGGGTTCCTTATGGTCTGCTAGGCAGCAGGATGGACCGGTATTGTTCGTGTGTTGTGTTATTCGTTTGTGTGCGCGTGCGCGCGCGCGTGTGTGTGTGTGTGTGTGTGTGTGTGTGTGAATGCGCGCGTGTGTGTATGTTTTCCTGCAGGGGAAGCTAAATTGAGGTGTGTGTGTGCATTATCATGGTTTTCACAGTTTTGTGGAACGAAGTTTAGGGGAACGGAAGAGTAGGGAGAGTGCAGAGAAAGCAGGAAAGACAGGCATACTCGCGCTGAAGAGCAGACGGGGTTTCAGGGTCCAAGGCAAACACGAAAACCTTTTTCCTCCCTACTCCCCCTGGGCGAGTGCCGGAGGATTCTCCACTCATCTTTTCCCGGCCAAGTGTAACGATTTAGAAGGCGTCGCGGTAGACTGGTAGAGATGAAGGTTCCCCTTCACACGTTCTGCAATCCCATCTCCTATTTTCGTGTCTCTAAACGAGGACTCCTGTACCATTCCAGCTGGCCCTGGTGCGGGATGCCAGTTGCCCCGTTTGTGACGCTGCGCATCATTGTATCACTGCGTTTGCACCTACCTGCTGGGAAATCCTGCAGACAGATGGAATGGTGGCTTCGACACACGCATGCTCTCCCCCTCCTCCCGGAGAACCCTGCCCTTCCCCTGCAGTGCGCGTGGGCGCCGCCCATCCCCTAGTCCCCACCGGGAGTACCGGCTCACAGCAGCCGGCAGAGGCGCCGGGCACCTCCCTGGAGCGCCGCCAGTTGCGCCCAGCTGAGGAGCCCCCTCCCCAGTGGAAGGGAGGGGGGCCAAGCAGGCGGCGGCTCCGCAGCTTGGGCCTCTGCGGCAGTGACCGCGGCTAAGAGGTGTGTCCCACCGCCCCCACTCAATCCCTCCGCTATGTACTTGGGGCCAGCCTTAAACACTTCTCCAGGTCTCTTGCGCTCCTCGAGGGTATCTTCATCTTCTCTTTCAAGACTCACCGCACTGTCGCTTCTCCTCACGGGGAAAACTGCTCCCACCCCCCTGCTGTCACCCCCGTTTCTAGCCCCAAACAGCCCATTCTCGATTCCCACATGTTGCTTCCCGCCTCCCAACCCCTTCCCATTCCCTCGGGTTCCCCAATCCCTGCATCTTTCTCAGCATCTTGGCCAGCCAGTGCCAGACAAGCGGGATGCAAGGGGTACCCGGAGTCCCGCGGGCTCCATAGCCATCTGACTTCGCCTTGCTTCTTTTCCGCGCTCCAGGGGGTCTTTTGCTTACCTTTATTCTGGACCACGACATTGGCGTTCTGGGCGATGGCAATGGCGATGGCGAGGTCTTTAGACCCCTCTCTTGAATGTCCACCGGACATTGCAATAGACATGGTGCTGGACTTGGACGGGACTCTGGAGGCGCCTCAGGGCAGAACTCTGGGGCCAGCTCTGTCACAGGTTCTGGGGTCGGCTCTGGGGCCGCCTCTGGGGCAACTTCTGGAGTCAGCTCTGGGGCCTGCTCTGGGACCGACTCTGGGGCAGGTTCTGGAGTCGGCTCTGGGGCAGGCTCTATGGCAGGTTCTGGGGCCGGTTCTGGGGCCGGCTCTGTGGCAGGTTCTGGGGCCGGCTCTGTGGCAGGTTCTGGCGCCGGCTCTGTGGCTGGTTCTGGGGTCGGTTCTGTGTACAGTTCTGTGGCTGGTTCTGAGGTCGCCTCCGGACAGGGTCCTGGAGCAGGCTCTGGACAGGGCTCTGGTACGGGTTCTGGCGAAGGCTCGGAGAGCAGTGGTGGAGCCGGCGGCGGAGCCGGTGGTGGTGGCGGCGGCGGCCAAGGCGGCGGAGGCTCTGAAGACTCAGCGGGCTGCTCTCCATCCTGAGGCGGGGCAGTGCCCTGGGCCGCGGCAGCTCCGCGGTCCATGTCCGCACACCGCCTCAGGTCTGGGCAGCCTGCGTCCCTAAGCCTGGAGGGCTAAAGTACCCTCGGGCGCCCCGCCCACTCCAGTCTGGCAGCCCCTCGCAGGGTGCCAAACTTTCCCCCATCCCACTCCATGGCTGGCTGGGCTCTGAGGTCTAACCCGTAGGCGCTCAGCGTCTCCCTGTGCTGGAACACGCCCCTCAGTGAGCGCACACCTCTTCGTAAGCAGCCACGGGTCCGATGGGCGGGAAGCAGAGGGGCTTGCGAACGCGGACTGGGCAGAGTGCTTGATGACTTCCTAGCGACGCGCGGGAGGGGAGGGGAGAGACAAAAAGGGGAGGGGGAGTGGAGCGGCGTGGAGGTTGGGGGGCGGGTTGGAGCCTGGCCGTGTTTAACCCTTTAGTAACACAAATGAAGAGAAAAAAAAAAAAAAAAAAGCCAGAGGCGAAGTTGAGGGTCTTTGCAATTCCCCAACCACTTAGCCATGAGCTGCTGCTCAGAACAGCTTCCATCCTGTGTCTGCTCTCTCCCTCAGCAGCAGGTGAGCTTAGCCTCGGACCAACCTCTTGCCCCCCATCTCCAAGCCTCGATGGGCAAGTAATACTTTTTATCTAAACCTGGAAAAGAAATTAAGCGGCATGGTGTGTGTGTGTGTGTGTGTGTGTGTGTGTGTGTGTGTGGTGGCGGGGGTGGGGGTGTTCAGCCTCCTTTGAAGTACAATTTGCCCCCCTTCGGTTTTTGCGTTTCTGAGCTTTGCCAGATCCAAGCGGTTTGCTGTTGGGTACAGAGTTTGAGGTGATTCAGGAAAGGAGTGTGATGAGGGAGGCTGGAGCCCCGGCGTTCCGCAGCCTACAGCCTCCCCGAGAGCAAGGCGAGAGTGCCCCGGCAGCAGCAGCTGTGCTAGCGCTCGGGAGCTGAGGCTACTCTGGTCTCCGCAGCTATCTGGGCATCTGTCTGACTCGCCTATGCCACAGGAGCCTGCCTTGTGCTTTTAGCTGGATTTCCCAGCCACCGGCAGGAGTTGTTTTTTTTTTCCCCCCCAAACTTGTTAACGCGCGCGCGCGCGCGCGCGCGCGTGTGTGCGTGTGCGTGTGTGTGTGTGTGTGTGTCTTGGGCTGGGGAAATTCACTGCAACACCCACACCTTTTTCACCTCCTGAAGCAGTCTGACATTAGAGATGGGAGATTCTGTTGCGAAGAGAACGGCTGATGCCTAGCGCAGCACCTTTCCCACCACATCGGGAGACTTTAGAAGCTCTTTCTGTTATAGTCACCTACACATGCATACAAACCATCATCTTAGTCAGACCTAGACTTGAGACGCCAATATCTTGCCAATTGTAATTAAAATTTGAGAAGACTACCCGTTAAGCCACAGCTGGGTGGGGGGATCGGACGGGGGAGAAACACCTGTAAGCCTGATTTGAAATATGAGAAGTGAGTTTATCTCCCATACACATAATGCTGCAGTTGTGGGTAGCAGCCCTCTTTCTGCAGCCCCTTCTCTAGCCATCTACTCCCAGACCATATCCTCCACCATTCCCTCTTCTTTTGCCAATGGACTCTGACCTAGCCAGAATTTTCTGGAATCTGCAGCATCTTTCTGTTACCTACACTATGTCTCAGCAATAAATAATACCACAAGAGCACAGTCTCACCTAACTCCCTCCAAAAACCAGAATCTCTGGTGAGGTCTGCATTTCCCAGATCCTTGCTGCAGCATCACAGCCTAAGCCTACCTTTGCAGAGATATGTTACACTGCTTGGCAGCTACTAAGATAGTGCAGGGACGGTCCTTAAACTCTGGGGATGGGAAGACCAGGAGAGGTGAGCCCTATCCATTCCCTCATATGGTAGTCCTCCTTCCAGTAAGTTCACCTTAGGGGCCCACTCTCTTCACCCTCTTTGGGCTTGTTCTCCTTTCCCCTATCCCACACCTCAAGTAGCCAAGCTGCCTTTAACCTTAAGAGTTCAGGACTGAAATATACAGGTGCCAGAGCTCATTATCGGATCTGGCTCATAAAAGTGCCAGAACTGACCAACCAGTAAGCCCAGGATTGGAGATCACTTCTCCGGCTCTCACACCTTAATGAAATCCCTGTCCTTAGAAGGAGCAGATATCCCACATTTAAATTTTGCTTTTTACTAAACCTGACATGTAGCTAGATGGGCTGAAGGCTGAGCAGTCACAGAGTAAGATGGCCTGTTTGGTTACAGATGGCCTCTTGGGGTTTGGCATAGACAGTGTATTGTCAAGCGGTATACCATCAGGGGATAACTTGGAGTTACTGTTTTATATATGTTTATTGAAACTCTTGTCTATAATTCTACACTGAATTATAATGAGGCCAACATTTATGATGTAGACTCTTGCTACAAGGTCATTTTGAGGTTGAATGCTAAAATAGTTGTTTGTACATGGCTTTTGCTCCATTAGGGTAGGTTACTGGAGATATGCTGCCTGAACTACATTATGATTAGTTTTGAAGGTTTTAGAAAATTATTTTTCAGCACATCATTAGCTATCTTATTGCTTCATATCATAGTAAGGGTTTTTGTGTGTGGGGAGGGGGCAGGGGAGTTCCTTAGCCCAGTATTGAATACCATGCTTTACATTGGAGGTAGGGTAGAGGGATGGCCAAAATGGTTTATTGGTACCTGGTTTGGGGAGGCACCTTTGCTGTAACTAAGCTACACCTTCCTCTTTCCCATAACCTGATGGTTTCTTAATAAAGTTTTGCTTAGATGCTTCTGTATTTTCCTCACAACCTAACCCAGGGCTTGAGGTCATAGTCAGGATTCAGGAAATGTCTGTTAAGTAGATGATTAATTGTAGGTTACTGGTTAGGATGTATTTTTCTGCATTGTAGCAGTATTTGATATTTCAAATGATTAATGATCTCCTAAGAGGCTCTCTTTTAATTAAACAATACTGATTTTTAAAAAGGCCAAGAGGTACATAAGAATTTATTTAACCAGACATTTATGGAATGATGACCATATCCACAAAGGCTTGGATGAACATGGTTCTGGACGTCCCAGGGCAGAAATGGTCCTTAGCCTGGGACTTTTGGGCATGTTATATAAGTTACCTGATTGGACTGGATGAAGGATCGATCAGTACAGTAGACTCATATCTTTTGAATATGCGATGCACTACCTCACCCAACTGCCAGCATTTACTCTGATTCTACCCAAAATAAAGTTTATCCAAGCCAGCATGGAGCTCCTTCAGTTTCAGCCATGCTCAGAGTTCTGGAGAGGCAAAGGAGAGAAAAGCTGAGAAATGTGACAAAATTAAAGCTCTTCTCCCTTCTTGTTTTCATTTCATTTTCATTATTGAATGAGAGAGTGGCACTGTACTGCTAGAGTGGAGACCTTTCCCCCCTTGATCAGTAGCTTTAAATTCCCTAAGTCCTCCCTTTTAGAGCAATTTGGGAAGAAATCAGTGTCTCTCCCGAGTCTTAGCAGCTGCCAACCTCTCCTACTGTACTACCTCGGGATGTGCCAAGCCAAAATAGCAACCTTTATAATAATCTACTAAATAAAATAAGGAGATGGGATGAAGAACAGACAGCATTTATGGAGAATGTAGAGGATTCAGACAATTAATTTAGCTGGGATTAAAATGCAAACTTGTTAACCTTTACTCACTGTAGTCTCCTAGGATTAATTGATATAGGATTGGAGAGTTAAAAAGTTAATACCTTGCATTTGTATAATGCCTTTTGATTTCTAAAGTAGTTTCACATACATTATCTCACTTCAGCCTCACAACAAATGTGTGAGGCAAGCAAATTCGGACTTCCATCACATACCCCTGCCCTTTACCCTTTAACAGATGAGAAAACACAAGTCCAGTGAGATTAAGTGCCATGTCTTAGGTCACAGAGATAATTAGTGGTGAAACAGACATTTAGAACTTGTGTCACTCAATTCCCAGCTGAGGGAGACCAGAGCACAATACTGAGGGCTGTGAGCTGGGTGCTGTGAGACAGGGTTTGTGTAAATCCTCTCCATAGTAGAGTGGGAAGGCTGCCTTAATGCCTGTTTCTTTCTTGGGCCTGTCAAAGGAGTGGAGACTCTTCCATTTTTACCTTGATGTTTCTCAGCTCTCACTCTTTCTGGATAGCAGTTAATGATCTGTAACCAAGCTCACTATAGAAGGTCCCTGTTTAGAGGAACATTTGTGAATATGTATGTAATATAATAATTCAACCGGGGTATACTCATTTTATTGGTTCTGTTTTTATGTTTTCTTGAAGTGAAGCACTCCACAGTTAAGACATATTTACTGCCAGTCTGTGGTGTATACAGCCCTATTAGGTGTCCTGGGGAAGGAGAAAGGGCAGAAATATTAGACATCATCCTTCCCACAACAATTATTCGAGCTTGGTGGTCAAGATAAGCCAAATACAGGCAAAAAGCAATCCGAACACAGACACCAGTTTATGATCATGACACCATACTTTGTACCTTTCTGGGGGGCTGGGGGTGGGTGGGGACTAAGTGTGACAGAGCGGAAAGGAAATTGCAAGGGGAGTCAGGAAATCTGGCTTCATATTAAGGTTCTACCACTAAACTCTCAACATGACCTTATACAGATCATTTAATATCTTTGGGACTTAAGTTTTCTCCTATGAAAAATGGAGGTGGGAATAAAGTTGAACTTGATCATCTAGCTCTAAAGTCTGTTTTAGCACAAAATATCAGGAATCCTGTGAGTGAATCACGGACAGCTTTTTGTAAGGGGACAGATCTTGAAATGGGTCTTGAATGATGCAATTAACATAGATTAGCAAAGAGGAAGTGGAAAGGCATTGCAGACAAGGAGAGAAGCAAAGATAGAAACCTGGTGGCGAGAATGAGCCAGGCTGGTTGAGATAGAGGGACCATACCAATGACTGATGAGAGATGAGATTAGAGTGAAGCGGTGTTTGGTTTTCTGTTCTTGTGATAGTTTGCTGAGAATGATGGTTTCCAACTGCAGCCATGTCCCTACAAAGGACACAAATTCATCCTTTTTTATGGCTGCATAGTATTCCATGGTGTATATGTGCCACATTTTCTTAATCCAGTCTGTCACTGATGGACATTTGGGTTGATTCCAAGTCCGCATGTTCTCACTCATAGGTGGGAACTGAACAATGAGATCACTTGGACTCGGGAAGGGGAACATCACACACTGGGGCCTATCATGGGGAGGGGGGAGGGGGGAGGGATTGCATTGGGAGTTATACCTGATGTAAATGACGAGTTGATGGGTGCTGACAAGTTGATGGGTGCAGCACGCCAACATGGCACAAGTATACATATGTAACAAACCTGCACGTTATCCACATGTACCCTAGAACTTAAAGTATAATAAAAAATAAATAAATAAAAATAAAAAAAAAATAAAGAACTCAGGCTCTGGATTTAAAATGACCTGGATTCAAATCCTACACAATTTGCTAGCTCTGTGACCTTGAACAAATTACTTATCTTCTCTCAGCCTCAATTTCTTACAACAGTTAGCTAACAGAGAAATTATGTAGAGTAACTAACATTGTGTTACATAACACACAGTCAAAACTGTAAACAATGAAGAGTAATGGTACAAATATCTAAACAAATCTGACACGTTTTTAGGTAAAAATATAAATTCTGAAAGTAAAAAAGCCTCATAATCTCATTAATTTAAAATATATGTGGGGCCAATAAACACATAAAAAGATGTTCCACATCATTAGTTATCAGGGAAATGCAAATCAAAACCACGAGATATTACCTCACATCTACTAGGATGGCTACAATCAAAGAAATAGATAATAACAGTGTTGATGAAGGTGTGGAGAAACTGAACGCCATACACTGCTGGTGAGAATGTGAAATGGAGCAGCTGCTTCAGAAAACAGTTTGGCATTTCCTCAAATGCTTAAACACAGAGTTACCATATAATCCACCAGTTCTACTCCTAGCTATATATGCATGAGAATTAAAAACAGTTATTCAAAAATTTGTATGCAAATGTTCATAAAAGCATTATTCATAATAGGCAAAGGTGGAAACAATCTAAACGTTCATCAACTGATGACTGGACACATAAAATGGGGTCTATCCATACAGTGAATATCATTAAGACATAAAAGGGAATAAAAAGTAGTGATACATAGAACATGATGAACCTTGAAGACATCATGCTAAGTGAAAGAAGTCAGTCACAAAGAACCACATATTGTGTAATTCAATTTATATGAAATGTTCAGAATAGGAAAATCTATAGAGACAGAAAGCACATTAGTGGTTGCTAGGGACAAAGTGAATGGAGATGGTATGGTGGTGACAGCTAAGGGATGTGGGGTTTCCTTTGAGGGTAACACAAATGTTCCAAAATTATTCTGATGAATGTACAACTCTGTGAATATACTAAAAGTCACTGAATTGTATACTTCAAATGGGTGAATCACAAGGTACATGAATTAAATTTCAGTAAAGGTGTTTTTAAAATAAATACATGTAATATATATTTGCATAATAAAAAATATAGTATAAAAAAAGAGATTAGAGTGAAGCAAGTGGTAGGGAGAAAGGGGGATGTAAAAGGTTTTCAACATCAGATTGAAGAGTTGGAAGATTTGGTTTTAAAGGTAATGGGAACAATGCAGGCTGTTTGAATATAGGTGTACGTGGTAAAACTAACCAGTGAGAAAAAAATTGTCCTTGACTGTGTATTTGGTTCTGGAAGCATCTACAAATCTATTTTGTTCCCCTTGAGCTGATATCCAATTAATTTGAGGTAATTTGTAAAATCATGATTCTTTCTTTATTTTTACTGCAACCTCTAGTTTTGGGTCTGCATTGCCAAGGCTGCTGGCCCAACTGGCTTAACCACCTGCCTATACATTTGGATTTAGTCCATAATGGGTCGTTTGGCTTCCATGGACTCAACATGCTAATAGGATTTCTAATTTAAAATTCTAACTGATGATGAATGACCAGGGGATGAGAGAAAGGTCTTTGTAGGCAGGCAGGAGTGGGATGGTTGTGGACCTGAAAGCAGATTCGAAGATTGAAAATAGTTTGAAGGAAGATAAGAAAAAAATGAATCTTTGCAGAATCTTTAACTCACTGTGGCTTAGATATGGGGGAAAGCTGATGAGAAACAGCCATCCAGTCTAACCTGCCAAGGATCTAAACTCAGCTTGTATTAATAAGAGAAAACAGATTGCTCTAATGGCATAGAGAAAAACGTGGTGGAAATTGGTGTGGCAGATCACAGGTGTGTGTGGGGGGAGCTGAGGGAGAGAATATAGAGCTGATAGTGTCCCTTAGGTGATGGTGTTTAGAAAGAGTGAAAAAGATTATTAGAACCCTCCTGGTGTGGTGTCAGTAATGGAGGCAGGCAGACATTTGTAATACTCATTCTCAATATTTGAATATGTGTATGTGTGTGTATTTTTATCCAAAAAGGAAAAAAGATGATGTTAGTAAGAATTGTCTCTGCACAAAATTACTTTGCTACCTCACCACCCTCTACAAATGCTTTATGACTGACTTTAGGAGGGAAAGTGATGGATATAGGAGGGAGCAACAGATAGAGAAAGGAATTTAGGAAAAAGAGGTGTTGATAGGCAGAACTGCTGTGATGAAAAAGGTTGGGGAAGAAGGTGGCTTTCTTTTCCTCCAAAGAACTGCCAGCAGCCTTTCTGGCTGCCCCTTTTTCTCTTTCTTGTAATTTCCCTTTACTGAGAGTTAGCTCAAAATGCAGAATTAATCAGTTCTGTCATAAGAAGGAATCTCAGGGGAGGGGCTTGACACAATTGAAGCGACTTACAAGGACAAGATATCACATAACTTGGTTGTCTTAGACGGAGATTAAAGCATTCAATAGTCATTTCCAGGACCTCCCTTCTATCATTCACCTTTTGGTTTTAAGTCCCCATGCTCTAGTTATGACCTTTGGGCACAGCCATTTCTGGAAGGGCCTATTCCCTTTAACTACACTTCATATGACAAAACTAGGCTCAGTTTTACCCTTTCTCTTTCTCAGCTTCACTGGTCTCTGCAATAACAAGGCCCTTTCCCAACTGGGCCTCAGAACTTTAACGTGACCCTGGGGCAAAACTGCAGCTTCCTGACCCCCAGGGTTTCTAGGGATTGCATCATTCAATCATCAATTCCACAAATAATTATTGAACATCTACTACATGCTTGGCACTCATTTGAATGCTGAGGAATCACCAAAAAACAAGACAGATATCATCCATGCTCAAACAGCATTTATTGGCTAAGGGATGGGGAAATACAAACATTAAACAGGCATACATACATGAAGACGTTGTTTCAGAAAATAAGTGCAATAAAGAAAACAAAACAGGATGATGTGATAGAAAGTGCCTGGAGGGCTACTTTGGTCAGTCAATTTATTTACTCATTTGCTTAATCCTATAGGACATCCAAAATAGTTTGGAATTACTTCACCAACGCTACTACCATCAACAAACCTACTAAATAAACTTCAAGATTTTTTTCCACCAACTTCTGATTTGAAAAATTTTCAATCCTACAGAAAAGTTGCAAGGATAATACAGTGATCACTTACATATTCTTTACCAATTGCTAACACTTTATCACATTTACTTAATATCTATAACTCCATCTATTTATCTGCATATCTATCTATTTTTGGCTGAGCCACTTGAACCTTTGTTGCAGACATCATGATATGTCACACGTAAGTATTCAGCATATACATTCAGCATGTATCTCATAAAGAGCAAGGACATTCTCCTTCACACACAATACGATGATCACACTTATGAAATTTAACAATGATACATTAATATTAGCTAGAATACAATGCATATGTGAATTTCTCAAATTGTCCAAATAATGCTCTGTATAGCTTTTTTTTCTTTCTTTCTTTCTTTTTTTTTGTAAATATGGGGTCAAATCATAGATTGCATTTAGTTCTGTCTCTTTAGTCTCCTTTAATCTAGATTAGTCCTAGCTTTCATTTGTCTTTCATGACATTGACACTTTTGAAGAGTACAGACCAGTTGACTTTAGACTGGATTTCAATTTCAATTTGGGTTTGCCTAATTGTTTGAGATTGGATTGTCATGGAAGGCTTCTGTGAAGAGGCAACTTTCAGTTGAGTCCTGTGAACACAAGGAGGCAGCTGTGAAAATATCTGGGGAAAGGAATTCCAGGCAGAGGGAATGGCAAGTACAAACTCCTGGAGATGGAGACAGGCTTGTGTTTGAGAGAGAAAAAGCAGACCAGAATGACTGGAGCCTAGAGATCAAGGGGGAGAGTCGTATGAAATGAAATAAGATAGGCGGGATTCAGATCATGATGTAGCATATAAGTCAAGGGAAATAGAATATTTTGTTCTAATTGCACTGGTAGGCCACTAAGGGTTTTATGTAATTTGGTGACATGATCTGATTTGAATTTGCTTTTAAAAATAGTTTTTACACCGCATGTTCTCACTCATAAGTGGGAGGTGAACAATGAGAACACATGGACACAGGGACGGTAACAACACACACTGGGTCCTGGGGTTAGGTGGGGGTAGGGAGAGCATCAGGATAAATAGCTAATGCATGCAGGGCTTAATACCTAGGTGATAGGTTGATCTGTGCAGCAAACCACCATGGCACACGTTTACCTATGTAACAAACCTGCACATCCTGCACATGTATCCTGGAACTTAAAATAAATACAATAAAGTTGAAAAGAAAAAAGAAAAAATATATAATAAAAAAATTTTAAAAAATAAAAATAGTTTTTATTTTCTAAAGAATTTTGCTTTGTATGCAGTTTAAAGAAACAAATAGGTACATGTCACAGCTGTCAGTCTGCCCCCCTCTCCCATTATCTACTCCCTAGAGGGAACTACTTGGAGCTCCTTTAGCTAAATAGCATGCTTGTAAAGCTAATTCATAATTTTTCAGATTAAAGCACTCTATGGAAGAGGAGAGTTTAGCTCATTATCATCATAAGCTCCCGTGCATGCACAAACACAGACTTCCCATTCCACCACTCTACCAGTACAGTTATGTCATAATTTTGACTAGCTCAATATTCAGTGTTTACATTATTTTGACTCTGGAAATGCTATTCACAGCTGAGTTACATAGCACACTAGGATTACTTTTCCTTTCTTGCACATCTGCTTGTTTTTAATGGAGCTGATAATTGTCTTGTTTATTCTCTTGCTTATTTTTCTACACACTTAACATTAGCTCATCCACAACCTGTTCCCCAGTTGACTAAATATTCTCCCAATATGTGAAGATGCATTGGCTCTTCTGTCAGTTTCATCTTCTGTGAGACATCTTTGAATTGCTCCAATCCGGCCCAATTGCTCTCTAGATCTGTAGAACGCTGTCATCCTGTGATATCCCTAATAATTTTGAAGATATTTCTTCATTGTTTTCTAGCTTCTAACTTTTGAGAAGCCTGAGGCCATTTGGAATCCTGATCTCTTGTAATTTTTCTTTTCTGGAAGCCACTGGGTTCTTTGTTTTGTCTTAGGGTGCAACATCACATTGATATCCCCTGGTGTGTGTCCATTTTCTTTCACTGTGTTGGGTATTCTGTGGACCCTTTCAATCTTAAAACTGTCTTTCAACTCTGGGAACTTTTCTTGAATTCTTTATTTAATTTTGTTTTCTCCAGTTTTTCTGACCTTCTCCTTCCTGGAACAAATGTTATTCTTATGTTGGACTACCTGAATAATGTAATTTGCTTACATTTTTCTTATATTTTCTATCTTTCCATATGTTTGTCTGTTTGCTCTACTTCTGGGCTGTTCCCTTAGCTTTATCTTTCATACCTTCTGCATTACTGCAATGCAATTCTGACACTAACAGAGTTAGCAGAGACTCTGTTGGTTAAGGGCACAGTCTCCAACGAACTGTTCTCACTTCAGATGCCAGCTACAAGTTCAGGGTTACCTGCACTTCTGACCAACTGGCTACCAACTTGGGTATTCCAATGAGCACTCAGGTTTGATGATTCTCTAGAATAACTCACAGAACTCAGAAAAGTACCATGTTTATGATTAGTTTTATTACAAAAGATTCAAATCAGGACTAGCCAAATGAAGAGACCTAGAGGATGAGGTCTGGGAGTGCCCTAATTGTGGAGCTTCCATGTCCTTCCCTTGTGGAATCAGGATATGTCACTCCTGGCATATCAATATGTTTACTAACTAGGAAATTCACCTGAGCCTTGGTGTCCAGGGTTTTCACAGGAGTTTCATTATACAGGCATGACTGATTGAATCACTGACCATGTGACTGAATTCAGTCTCCAGCCCTCCTTCTTCCCTCCCCAGAGGTCATCTTCGGCTGATATCATCTGGCACAAAGCCTTAACTCTCTAGTAACACTGTTGGTCTTTACAGCCTCACCAACCCCCATCCTGAAACTACCCAAGAGCCCACCCTAAGCCACCTCATTAGCATAAATTCAGTCATGGGTCCAAAGGCCCATCATGAATAACAAAGACATTCTTATCACTCAAGAAATTTTAAGAGTTTAGAAGCTCTTTCCCAGGAAACTGAGACAAAGATCCTGCAACAAAGACCAGACAAATGTTTCGTTCTACAACATTTTCTAATAAGTTCAAAGCAGGATTTTTAAAAAATTCAACTTTTATTTTAGATTCAGGAGGTACATGTGCAAGTTTGTTACATGGGTATATTGTGTGATGCCAAGGCTTGGGGTACAAGTGATCCTGTCATCCAGGTAGTGAGCATAGTACCCAATAGTTTTTCAACCCTTGACTCCCTCCCTACCTCCTGCTAAGTAGTCCCCACTATCTATTGTTGCCATCTTTATGTCCATGAGGACCCAGCATTTAGTTCCAACTTATAAGTGAGAACATGTGGTATTTGGTTTTCTGTTCCTGTGTTAATTTGCTTAGGATAATGGCCTCCAGCTAAAGCAGGAATTTTTCAGAGCAATTTTTTGCCCTCTGAGTATCATTTTAAATATAATCTTGCTCTTGTTTGATAGATACAATATCTTACCTCTTTGAGCACAATAATGGTTATTAATTTTCATTTCTGTTTCTTTTAAGTTTTTGGTTTATTGGTTGGTTTAGGTCTCTATCTTTGATATTGCAGGCTTTCCTCAGATAGTTTGTCATCCTTGGCTGTTTGCTCATATTTATGAGTAGGTTCCTAAAAAGCTAATTAAAAGGTCAGAGTATTTAGTGAGACTCGTGTGAGTATATCAGTTTTCTACTGTGGCATAACAAGTTGCCACAAATATAGTGGCTTAAAACAATACACATTAATAATCTCATGGTTTCTGTGCATTAGCAGTTCAGGTCTGGGGTAGCTGAGTTCTCTGTCAAGAGTCTTCCCAGATTGTAATCAAGGTGTTGGTCAGGATGTAAACTCATCTGGAGTTTTGACTGGGGAAGAATTTTCTTCCAAGTTTAATCAGGCTGTTGTTGGCAGAATTTATTTTCTAATGACCACATGACTGGGGCCTCAGCTTTTTGCTAAGTGTTGGCTGGAGGCTACTCTCAGGTCTTAGAGGCCATCCACAGCTCCTTAAAGAGATTGGCAGTTACTTGCCATATAGGCTTCTGCAACATAGCCTCCCATTTCATCAAGCCCAGAGAAAGAGACATTAGCTTCTGTCCGCTAAAGCAGAGCCTTTTATAATGTAGCTTAATTATGAGAGTGACATCCCATCACCTTTGCCATATTCTGTTAGGTTAGAAACAAGTCACAGTTCCCATTTCCATTCAAGAAGAGAGAAGTACACAAAGGCATGAGTACGAGGAGGTGGTATCCACTGGTGACTACTGTGGGTCTGTCTACCACAATGGGTTTCACTGCAAGGTGATCTGGCTGGGTCATTTCACTGGACAACCCTTTATATCAACATCTTTAGTTTTTTTTTTTCTTTTTATTATTATTATTTTTTTCTGAGGTTGTTCACATTTCCAAAGAAGAATATTCAAGCCTGGAGGTTGTAAGCCTGACTGTCAGCATTCTAAGAACTAAGTGGGGCCAGGCACGGTGGCTCAGGCCTGTAATCCTAGCACTTTGGGAGGCAGAGGCAGGCAGATCATGGGGTCAGGAGTTCAAGACCACCCTGACCAACATAGTGAAACCCCGTCTCTACTAAATATACAAAAAATAAAAATAAAAATTAGCCAGACATGGTGGTGTGCACCTGTAATCCCAGCCACTCGAGAGGCTGAGGCAGGAGAATCATGTGAACCCAGGAGGTGGAGGTTTCAGTGAGCCGAGATGGCGCCATTGCACTCCAGCCCAGGTAACAGTGTAAGACAACACCTCAAAAAAAAAAAAAAAAAAAAGAAAAGAAAAGAAAAAAAAAGCACTAAGTGGGATAACAGGCTAAGAATCTCAAAAATCAATATGTAAACTTCTGAATGTCCTTGTTTTCCATATGGTACTTCTTCCTCAACTGTGCTTCCCCAGTCCAGAGACCCTCTGTTTTACTCTCTCTAGAGAATAAACCTCACATCTGATGGGAGTTGGGGCAGAGACAATCACACAGCTGTGAGGAGTTGTGGAGGAGATCTTAGGATCCAACTGGTTAATAAGAATTTCAACCAATACTCTTGATTTTAGGCTTACTTTCACCTCCACTTCCAGAAGTACTGGTCCTGCCAATTTTTGAGCCTTTTGGAGGTTCTTTGTTGTGAATTGTATTGGTTGTCAGTTTTCCCCAATACCAGTTTTGGATTTATTTTCTGCAGGTCAGCTGTCAGTTACCCTTGTATATCTATTTTTCTAGCTTTAAATATTGCATTGTTATCTTCTCTCCCCAAATTACTGTCATTTTAATGAGGGTTGGCAGTGAAGTGGAGGTAAATACATGTGTTCAGATTGTCATGGTCAATGGGATGTCCTAATTTACATGTTAAAAAGATTATGGTGACCTTTTTTGTGAAGAAGACTATGAGGGAGGGATAACAGTGGAAGTTGGAAGAACAATTAGGTAGCTAGTTCTAAGAGATGTTTAAGGGAAGAAATGGATAGCACTTGGTAGTAGATTGAGAGTGGGGAGAAGAGAGAGAGAGGGAGGTGTCACTGATGACTCCTAAGCTTGTGTAGTAGGATGGATGGTGGATTTCACCCATTTCGTGATTCATTGTTTTCATGTCATTTTCCAGGGCTGCTATCAACACACTTGTCTCCTTCACTACTACAATTGATGTCACCACAAAACCAGCTCAGAGCAAATCTAACATTGCCAGGAACACAGTTACCATGATAAGAAAGCCCTAATGTAATGACCACCACCACCAACAACTACTACTACACCAGCTCCCAGTTACGAAGTGATCACTGTAAGCCTGGTTCCATATTAAGTACTTTCCATATACTATTTTAATTCACTTCCCCAATAGCCCCGTGAGGTAGATACCCATCTGTAGTTTATTACCATTGAATTCTCCAAGTGAATTCTTTCTGAATCAATCAAGTTCTGGGGAGTATAGTTTCACAAGAAAATATGACAGGGACTCTAGAAGTGGTGGGAGGGCTCATCACATAAGCTGTTGCCATTCCTACTCATTTGCTGTCTACTCCACACCCGTGGTAGGATGCATCCACTCTTTACTCATACCGCCTTGTCCCTCTGGTTAACCACCTCCTCCTATTCTTGTCTCAGAATTTTGCTTCTTTTGAAAATCCTCTCTTATAGTTTGTATTATTGCCCAAAGTGGCAAGAACGTCCCCTTTGCCTCAACTGTAGCATGGAACTACAGCCTTATTCTACTCCACAAGCTCTTCATAGGAGAAATGGAGGCTTGGAGTGGAGATGAGAACTTTGCCCAATCTTCAAACTTATGTGGAATTTCAGGAATAAAGCACATAAGGATGGAAATGTCTTGAATTGTTCAAATGAACGTAGCCTAGAAGAGGACAAAAAAGGGGAACAGGAAGAAGTAATTTTAATGCAATTTGAGACTTTCCCCAAGTTTCTTGAGAAATGGAAGACTTAGGGGGACTGGGAACAGACGGTATAAATTACGTTAACTTATTATTAATTACTTGGGATTGTTACCCCTAGGAGAAATCCTGGAACGATGTCTTAGTCGGCTTGGGTTGCCATAACACAATACCATTAGACTGGGGAGCTTAAGCAACAGAAATTTATTTCTCACAGTTCTGGAGGTTGGAAGTCTGAGATCAGGGTGCCCCCATGGTTGGGCTCTAGGAAGGGCCCTCTTTCTGGCTTGCAGATAGCTGCCTTCTCACTGTGTCCTCACATGGTGGAGAGAGAGAAAGAGAACAAATTCTCTGGTGTCTCTTCTAATATGGACACTAATCCTATTGAATTAAGGCCCCACCCTTATGGATTCATTTAACCTTAATTACCTCCTTATAAGCTCTATCTTCAAGTCACATTTGGGGTTAGGGCTTTAACATACAAATATGGGGGGACACAATTCAGTCTATAGCAGAGATTATGCTCTGCTTTGCCAAGTCCTCTAGTGTTAATCAATACAATTGAGAACATAGGACACTGACAACCAAGTCAATCAGCAAACCTAGGTGAGATTTGCCTAGGACCCTGTGTTTCTGTTGTAACATTAGCTCTGACAGTTTCTGTAGAGCTGACACTCTTTGTCTCTAACCATTTATGTTCTGCTGAGTTCTGGCTGGATTTTTACTCTTCTGTAAATTTCTTTCTACTGTGTTATATTAAGCTTCATCAAGACATACTTCTATGATGATAAATGAGGTGGCTAGATTGACTGACTACGTACTAAAATATCATTGACTTTCCTTCCTTGAAAAATGTTCTTTTTGTATGTGTGACTAGTGAAGGGGGTGATGGTAATTCAGAGGATAGAGTTTGTAAAAGATATTTGACTTCTTTGGAGACAAGAGTGATGAGAGAAGATTTTGTAGTCTTGACGACATCACATGTGTGCTCTTTCTCCTCTATGGAAACAAAAATGTGTGAGTGAGACTGATGAGTCAGCTAATTCTCACTCCCCTCCTCCACTCCCACCTCCACCACTAGCCTAAGGACTAGTGTTTTTCTTCTTCAAGGCCAAGAATGAACATACTAAAGAATAGAAGGGGATATCACAGTGCCATAAGTAACTAAGTAACTTAGTTTCTCAGTTATTATAGTTCTGATTCCTGCTAGAGAGCCTTCTGTTATTGCTCTAGGTACCTTCAGAACAGTGCATTTAGCCACTCACTGTGAACCCAGATGTTTGAGTTTATTATTGTTTTTTCTAAGATATCTTGATATAGCAAGAGGTTTGAACTTTAAATATTCCATGGTTCTCAATGCATGAAAGTCTGTTTCTGCGGATTTTTTTTTTGAGGGTATATTATATTGGGGTTAGTGTCTTTTTATGCAGCCAATCATATTCATTCTTTCACCAAGCATTTATTGAGCACTTATTGTGTGCCAGGCACTGTGGTACATACTGGAGATTTAAAGACATGCAAGATACAATTTCCTGCTTTTGATGCACTTATAGCTCCACATACAGATCTCTCTTCCAGAGACAGTCCCACATGAATCACCAAAATACAGAATAATAAGTGTGATGATTAGATGCCTGGACAAAGTATGGCTTTTTTTTTTCTTCTTCTTTGGGGAACCAGGGAATGTTCGCAAAGGAGGTGACATTTGAGCTACATTTCTAAGATGGAGAAGAAGGAAAAAGTTATTTTCAGGCATTAGGAAAAGCATATGAAAAGACGCAGAAATGTAAAGGGGTACAGAGTGTTCAAAGGTCTGCAGGAAGTTCATTTTGATTGAGGCAATATCAGGTGATCTTGCTAAAAAGGAGAGTTAGAGTGATTGTGAAGAACCTCCTTATGCCATGCTAAAGTACTTGGATTTAGCATTGAACATTTTTAGGCAGAGGCATGGCATACTATTATTGGCAATGTATAAAGTTCACTCCAACAACTACATGGAGGACAGTTTGAAAGGAGGCAAGAATGAATGTACAGAGACAGATTAAAAAGCTGTCGCAAAAATCCCAGTGTGAGGACGATAAGGGTCCAAACAAAGGCAGTGACAGTGGAAACGATAAGGAGGGAATATGGTTAAGGGGCGATTCCAAAGAAGATAAAATAGGACTTTGTAGCCAATTGAACATAGTTATTGGAGAGAGGAAAATGTTTTGTATGACTCCCAGGTTTCTAATTTAGGTAACTTGATAGATGACAGTGCCATTAATAGAGATCAGTTGGAGACATCCAGGAGACAGTTGCATTTATGGGTCTGGAGTAGGGGAGAGATATGAAAGTCAGAGATAAAAATTTACATATCATCAATGGAGTAGTTGAAGGCATGGGAAAGGAGAAGATTTCCCTGGGCAACTTTCCAGAATGATATGAAAAGGGCCTTATGAAAAGGGTCTCTGAAAATAGTAACCTTTAAGGGGTAGACACAGGAAGAGAATTTTATGAAGAAGGAGAATGAATAATCAGAGAGATAGGAGGAAAACCTGAGAAGAAGGAAGATATGGTCCACAGTGTCAGATACAGCATAGAGGTCAAGAAAGATGATGGCAGAAGCAGGGCCCACTTGATTTAGCACTCAGGGGTGTTAGTGATCTTAAAGAGGGCATATTCAGTAGAATGGTGCCAGGAGAGCTCAGCCCAAGTAGGCTGAGACACAAATGACACAAATGGGAGGGAAGGAATTGGAGACTGAGAGTACAGACTACTTTCTTTTTCTTTTTTTTTTTTTTTTTTACTTTGACATATGGATTCATAAACATTCTAATAACAATGAACCTCATCCTGAGGGTCTCTTGTGCACTGAAGTATACAGCCAGGATGATCAGCAACAGATACTTTTTAGTTGTATCTAATATTAGTATTTATTTGTGTATATTGTGCTGTGGTTTATATACAATATGTATGAATAAGTATACATGTATGAGGGTATCTTTTGGTTCTGATAGGGTAATGAATCAATCACAGTTTTGGAGATCCCTTCTGGAGAGTAAGGTCTGCAGACCTACTGACCCCTTTGGTTCTGGAAAAGCTCCTAACTGCCTCAAAGCAGCCTCATTCCCAGTGCAGGGGAAATGTTATGTAGGGAATGCAACTCTCCTGGAAGCATTTTAATTTACCCATGCCGGGAACATTCCTCTCTCCATATGCCTTTACTGGGCATAAAGATTTGTGTGCAAATGGATCTGGTAAGCACTCCTGAGTCCATCAGGATTCCTCAAGGCAGTTACAAAGACTAAATTCTGAAATCCACAGAGGTGCCATCTTGCCATCTCAGGCAGTGACGGTCAACACTTTTTTCACTTTAACACACCTGAGGAGGCTTGACTCTCACTATCAGTAACAGTAATTTCTTGACAGTGAGCCAGGAGGTGAGATAATAAAGATGGACCACTTTTGTTAAACAGTCAGATACTGTCATCAGCGTTTTACATCAATTAAGTAAACTACTATGTCCCCAGGATACAGGTGTGGAAACTGGTTAAGAAGTGTGGTGGTGAAGCAAGAGAGAAAGTAAAAGAAACACATATGGAGAAGGCAGGTGTGGTTTGCCACTCAACTGAATTCTCATCTGAACTCTGTCCTCTTCTCTGAAGATGTAGACTGTGTACCTGGCCTTGTGTTGGAGCAACTAGGAATGGGTTAGGAGATGAAAATGGCAATGTTCCTAACTTTAAGATGCTTATGTACTGTTTGGCTAGATTTGTTATTTCTTAAGAAAGAAATATATGGAACAATAAAGAATAGGTGGTGTTTTTAAAGCTGGGTTGTAAGGCAGCTGCTTGGAACTTTGAGTTCATTTTACTTTGGGAACTTACTAAAGATATGTACCTTTAATAGGTGGATCCATAAATCCAATTTATCCATGATATAGCTGGAATGCTATACATTTATTAGGAAAATTAATATGAAATAATGTTGTTGTGGTACTAATAATTAAGCAAAATGAACTATCAAGTTGAACAAGAATGAGTTTTAAATGACAGTACTTGAAGAAAAGCTGATTTAATTATGAGTGGTGTAAAGTAGATGAAGAAATATACATGTGGAGATTCTGAATAGGACTTTTGGCACTTTCAAGGACTTTAGAGGATACTAAAGTTTTAGAGGATACAAAGTTTCTTTATCATGGTTAATTTTATTTTAAAGTGTATGACTCTTCGTTCTTTAATTTGATTGAATCAGCGCTGCTCTTATACTTGTCAACCATAATTACAGCTTTTGGTTGAATCATGAATGGAACAAAGAAGAAAACGTTAAGGCCACCATAGGTTCATGGCTACCTAGGAGTGGTCACCTTTTCATCTCTTAAACACTTGCCCCTTAATTTCTGTCCATCTTGTTTTCTCCGTATGAGTTAGGATAAGCAATCATAGCTGTCATAATAAACAATCTTAAAATCTGTGACTTAACACAATGAGGATACATTGCTTGCTCATATGACTGTCCAATGTGGTCAGAGAGGAGAGAGATTTTCTGGTCCTCATAGTCATTCTGAAATCAAGTTTCTCCCATCTTGTAATTTGGCCATCTTCCACATATGGCCTCTATGGTCGCTATAGAAGGGAAAGAAAGGGAGCAGAGGGATTTGTTGTAGATTTTAGTGCCCAGACCTAGAAGTAGAATGTGTCACTTTTATTCACATTCCATTGGCCAGAACTAGTCATATTGTCCACCTGTGACTTCTTGTGTGCCCAGGAGAAAAATAGAGTAGTTTGCTGAACATATAGCAATGTCTCTGCCACAATGTCCATCAATACAAAATGGCTAAATGAACTGTGTATGTCTTTTCTATGGAACATTATTCAGCACTTTCAAAAGAAAGAAACGTCTCTATGTGGACTGGTATGGAAAGATCTGCAGAATATTTTGATCATCAGAAAAAATAATTTGGGAATGATATGTTACAATATAGTAACACTGGAATTAAAAAAAAAAACAAACAATGCCCTATGTAAAAGTACATATTCTGTATATGAATGAACATGTGTAGAAAAAGATTTAGAAGGATACCAAAATTTAAACTGTCAACAATGGTTATTTCTAGGGAGGAGAGGAGTGGATCTTGGTTGTTGATGATATGCAAAATGGACCTTATCTGTAACTTTCAAAATATTTATGAGGAAAATGAATTCATGTGTTATGTGAATAAGTAAAATTTATATAGGAGAGATATATTCGAAAATATGCATATTTGTTATCTGTTCCCAAAACAGATTTCAACTGTGAGCTTAGCTTTTGACTTGTTGAGTTTAAAGAGCTAATGAAATATCTAGGTTGTTGTCAGTGGTGACTGGTCTGGCAGACAGCCACAGATGCACATTTGGAGCTCTGGGGAAAGCTGGAGTTACAGAGTTAATTTGAGTGTGTTTTCTTTGCATAGGGTTGAGTACTGAAGCTAAAAGAGTGTAAGGGACCTCAAAGGTGTTGCTCCTCAAAGCATCAGGCCATGTCAAGAGGAGACACTTGTGGCAGAATGTAATTCATTGCACCGCTTCCTTCACTGAGAAAGTTTTGTTACCAAAAACTACCAGCTGAACTAATCTATGTGTTTAGTGATGTGAGTGATTTACATTCTGGACAAGCTCTTTATCTTGTCATGAACCAATAACTGACAGTTTGCTGATGGGCACTGGTACATGGACTACAGTTTGAGTAGCAGCTCTCTGTGGAAGGAAGAATCTAGCAAGAGAAGAGATTTCAGTTGTGAGCCTTTGGATGTGACCACAGTTGGAGGGGATAGAGGAGGAAGAATTGTCAAAAGAAAAAGAAGCAATAAGATACTGAACTAATGTACAGTGTTCCCGAGTCAGGTGAGAGAAATTTTTGAGTGGTCAGCAGTGTCAAATGCCATGAATAGGTAGTGGATGAGAGAGGGAAAGCCACTGGAGTTAGCTCTGTGTGCGTGTGTGCACATGTGTGTGCTTGCTTATATTTAGAAAGACCTACAATGTTACTGAGTTCTTATTCTGTGTCAGGAACTGTGTCATGTGCTCTACAAGTATGACCTCATTTCTTGGTTTGACTGATGAAAAATAAAAGAGTGTATGACAGTGGTAGGGATAGAACCACAGTGCTGGAGGCTAAGGGAAGGGGTGGGTGGGTGGATATAGGCAGTCATTGCAGAGAAGAAAGGTGATGCAAAGAAGGAAACTGAATGTTAGGTAGAAATGTAAGAGGAAGGAAAGTCTAGGGAGCTCACCTAGGATGACTTTGATTTCAGTAAGGTGGAAGGCAAGATTGAGTAGAAGGAGCTTGAAAGAGCAAAGAAAGTATGTGACAGACATTGTGGGGAATGTGATGGGGGAGCCAAAAGCTACATGTGTAAAATGATATAATGGAGACCTCTTCTATCAAGGCTCAGAAGGGCAGAAAACACAAATACAGATGGCAGGGGTTACTTGTGTATTCGCAAATGTTTAAGGTGGTTGAGAAACTGGTGCTCCCAATCCCCTATTCACTTTTTCTTAATCTTGAATTTACAATAGCTTCATTTCTTTCAAGATCCTATTTCAAAAAGACAATTGTGACAGCTAAAAATCCCTCATCTAGATTGGGATGTCATTGATGTGTTGTCAGAGAAAGCTTTGGAGGCTTCCAGCTCCCCTCTGCCTTCAAGAAATCTGAAAAGACCCGGGCGCGATGGCTCACTCCTGTAGTCCCAGCACTTTGGGAGGCTGAGGAGGGTGGATCATGAGGTCAGTAGTTAGAGACCAGCCTGCATGGTAAAACCCTGTCTCTACTAAAAATGCAAAAAATTAGCCAGGCATCGTGGCGCACGCCTGTAGTCCCAGCTACTGGGAGGCTGAGGCAGGAGAATTGCTTGAACCCGGCAGGCAAAAGTTGCAGTGAGCTGAGATCGCACCACTGCACTCCAGCCTGGGCAACAGAGCAAGACTCTGTCTCAAAAAAAAAAAAAGAAAGAAATCTGAAAAGAAAACTAACTCATGTAAATAGGTCTATAGGGCCATTGTCTCTGCCCCTCCCTAAGTGGCTTTAATACAGAAAAGATAACAGGGAGTGTGTCTGACCTACAAAGAGATAGAAGATTGGTATAGGGTGATGCTGTCACATGACATAGTCTGGGGCTAGGGACAATTGAAGAGATTATACTGTGGAATGAAGACCAAGCCTGGCTGATTAACAGCAATACGAAGATGACAGCCACTGAGCTCAGGGATCATAAAATTCCCAGTAGTGTTTGCAGTGTGATTCTCAAATCATTTCTGTGCAGATTCTGTCTGGCTAGTGAGTAATGGAAATTTCAGATATTCACAGGTTCTTATCCCCATCTAAGTCTTCGAATAGTTTGAAATCCACTGTGCTTTCTTTTCCCCTCTCCTTGTTTTTCCTTTATCCCTTCCCTTGAGTTCTGTTATAGATTTTGCTGGGTACATTTAAGTTTGTAAGCTACACTGAGAAAGAGCAGTTCTGAACAGAGTCATGAGTAAAGGCAATGAATTGGCTATTTCAAGGTTGAACTGGGGAGTCAGCTTTGCTATTAACTGGCCATGTAAGCTTGGACAAGTCATTTCCCTCTCTGGAATTTAGTTTCCACATTTTTTAACTGAAGGGCTTAAACTAGATGAACTAAGGGTGTGTATTAGAAGTGAAAGGCAGTATGTTTTTGAAAATCTGGATATCCAGGCCCCCTTGTTGGAGCCTCATTAGATATGGAGTAGGTCCCAGATATCTGTGGTTTTATAAAGTGACTTAATTCCCCCTTTAACTTCTGCCATGATTGAGGGCTTCCTGAGGCCTTCAGCAGAAGAAGATGCTGGCACTATGCTTCTTGTACAGTCTATAGAACCATGAGCCAAATAAACCTCTTTTCATTATAAATTACCCAGCATTTGGCATTCTTTTATAGCAATGCAAAACAGACTCATAAAAGGGATCTCCAGTTCTAACATAATATGAGGGGAGGGTCAGGGGAGGGGTAGGTAAAGAAAGAGAAAGCACATACACATTTTACTCTCTGGAAAGGAGGATATCTATTATTTACACAATTAAAAACTGGGGAGCCAAGACAATAATGTATACAAGACAATAATGTAGTATTTTCACATTATTAATGTATAGATGTGTTTCAAAAGACTTAGCAGTTAATGCATATGGACACTCACCTACCTTTCCCAAAGAAATAACAAAACTGGAAAAGAAACAGGGCAGAATAAAAGCAGGGCCTTCTTGGGGGAATGAATATAGAGATGCACCAGTCATGGGCTCAACCCTCAAGAAGCTTGAATTTTGTGCCCCACCTTTTCCTAACTTTCTGACACTTGGCAAGAACTCCCAGACTCACTGACACATAGGTATTCAGACTTACTGTGTTTTGAAGTGTTATTCTGCCAGAGAAATTTGCATTTTGAGGAACCTATGCCAAAGAACTGCATTTTGAACCAGTGTTCATGGGAGAAATGTGGGGAAAGTTTGCCTACCAGGAAGTTGAAATCTGGTTTTTGGATGCCCATGATGATGTGGGGGGAACTAAATTGAAAGTCTATAGTGGACATGGATGCCTGCAGTGGGCATCAGGAATAGGGCAGGCAGGACGCTTTAAGAAGCAGTGGGGAGTGGGCCTTTGTATATACTCTACATGGTGCATTGTTCACTCCAGTAGTAGCTGGACTGGAGATAGGAGGTTAGGGAAATCAATATGGATGCTTCAGGGTGAAGAATTCCTAAGCACAAAATTTGACTTGTGGGACAATTGAGAGGGCATACATATCCAAGTTCCATCCTTTTTGAAATGGATTGTTGATAAGGCAGTATTTCATAGTCGTTCCACTGAAAGGAAAAGTCTATCTCAGCCAAGTGGACTGTAAAATCAGACCTACAGGTTCCTTATCTCCCAGTAACTCCCAAATCTCTAAGGTGTGAGCTCAGGCCTGACCCAGTGCCAACAATGTGGCTTGGATGTGGCTAGAAAAGCCCAAAGCACTCCCCAGGGCTGGCTATTTGCCATGTGGCTCCATTAGCAGTCAAGAGGAGATTCTCCTCTAGGGCCTTCTTGTTGCACAGAGTAGTTGCACAGTCTTGGGATAAAGAGCTGGCTTATAGCTGTTTGTGATTGGAGGGGCAAGTTCTTTACTCTAAAAAAGCGACCCTACTCATTGCCCCTCTCTAGGCAGAAGTGCACTATCTCAGCTTCCATAATTCTCTATTTAAAATGCAGTTGCTCTGCAAGAATTCACACCTTATTATCATCTAAAATCTCTTGAGGTGCTTCTAGATGCTTTTTGAGAGTGAAGCTATGGGTTAACAGTTTAATGCAGTGGTATTTAGCATGGTCTGCAGACCAGCAGAAGCAGTAGCAGCATCACCTGGGTACTTGTTAGGAATGTAAACTCTCAAGCTCTACCCAGACCTAAAACTCTAGAGGTGAAGCACAGTAACTTGTGTTTTAACAAGTGCTCTAGGTCATTCTGATGCATGCTAAGGTTTGAGAACCCCTGATAAAATGAGAGGAATTCAGGCTTTGGAGCCAGACACACCTGGGTTTGAATCTGATCTCCATACTACCTAGGTAACCTAGGATAATGACAAGAGCTAATATTTATTGAACAAACGTGCCGTTTATCAGATAATGTGCTAAGCACATTTAAGGACTTATCATGTACATATGTATAGGGATGTGTGTGTGTGTGTGTGTGTGTGTGTGCATGTGTAGAATTCCTATGGATTAAGACATTATTTTTATCCTCAATTTAGAGGTGAAGAAGCTGAGGCTCTGTAGGTGAGTTGCCTGAGATCCCATAGTGGTGGCGCTCAGCTCAGGTAATCTTGCTCTAGAGGCTGAGCTTTTAAATTTCTACTCAACATGAGCCTCAGTTTCCTAATTTGTAAAATGGGGCTAGTATTACCCTACTTTGGAGTTTTGAAGAATAGAAATAATATATCTTGAGACCAGTTCTCACTAGATAGTCTAGAGCAAGTGCTTTTAGAAAGAACCCCTTCTGTAGAATCTACAGCATAGATGGTGCTTTTTCATGAAGATGTCACCCATAGTGTAATTAGGGCAGCAGGAAAGAGACACAGTTGTAGGAAGAGCCACACAAGCTTCAGCTTTAATCCAGGCTAGGCCCCTTCCTGCTTGCCATCCCCACCTTTCACCCAGGCCTAGTGGAGTTAAGGGAAGCAGCCTTCTCTATGGAAACTCCTCCTCTGCAGTGATTCAGGTAGACCCCAAGGGATCACCTTACTGCAAAACTGGAGCTGTGCTGCACTCCTCCGTCAGTGATCTCTGGTGAGAACAAGATTAAGATTGACAGAGAGGCTTCTCTCCCGAGACCTACCCTGCAAGCCGTTTAGAGATCCACACCCTGTTAGTGAAAATGAAAAGTGATGTGGGTCTCAGAAAAATGCCTCTTCTTTTCTCATCTTCCTGATAGCTCCTAATTGGCCTGGGGAATAGGTGTAAGAGAGATTCCTTCCTATGCTTCCTATTGAAGGGTTGCCATGGAGACCAGGCCCAGCCTTTGCCTCTGCCCTATTGGCAGTCAACAAATGGTACCTGGACTGTTATCCTCATTATTGCAAGCCCCCTTTCCAGTGGCTCTCCCTATCTCAATGTTGCATACACTAGAATGAAAGTAATTCATTCATTTAAACTTTGTTAGTTGAGCATCTACTATGTGCCGGGCACTGTTCTAGTTCTGGAGAGTCAGAGGTGAATAAAACAAATAAATGCCTCTTGAACTAAATTAAATTGAATCAGATTGAACGGCTCATCCCTGGGCAAGACACTGAACTAACTCAGTAGTGCAGAGGATCCCAATTGATTTCACAATAATTCATTTCATAAATATTTATTAAGCACTTACTCTGGACAAAGCACTATTCTAGCTGCTGAGGATACAGCAGTGTCTAAAGCCTTTGCTTTAAGAGAATGTACTTTCTTAAAGAGAAAGACATACAATAAGTAAATATATAAATAGGATAATGATATTAGATGATGATAAGTGCTACGAAGGTAATAATTGAGAAAATGACTAATGGAATATAAGGCTACTTTAAACAAAGAGGTCAGATCTCCTAATGCATCTGATTTGAGATCAGAAAGATGGAAAGCAACTGGCCATGGGAAGATTTAAGGGAAGAGCACTCCAGGCAGGGTAACAGTATTTGCAAAGTCTCTAAGCTGGAAAGACCTTGACTTATTCAAGGGACTGAAAGAAAACTGGAGCAAGGTAAATAGTAAAAAGAGGTAGGCAGAGGTTGCATCATTCAAGGTCTGCTAGATCAAGGTAGTTTAGATTTTGATCTCATGTGATGTGAAGCCATTGGAGAGTTCTAAAGAGTGGACATACATGATACGATTTATGTTTTATAAGAATGCTCTGGAAAGCTGTGTGGAAAATGGACTGTGTGAGGAAATGAGTGGAAGCTGGGAGATCAGTTGAGTAGAGATGGCAATGTTCCGTTTAATTCTTTAAAGTTGTGACCAAGCAAGTATATGATATAAGCAACAAATTACAAAGACTGAATATGCATGCCTTGAGTTTAAATTAGTGACTTACAAAGGTGTCAGGCTATATTCATTATGCTGCCTCTCATCTCAATTAACTAGGACCCTTTCAGTTTAGAGCTGAGACCTAAGAGGTCTCTCTAATTTACAACCCATTTTCCATTTGTAGGTACGTGTGTGTGTGTTTGCATATGCACGTGTGGCATCTCAGTGTCTTCTCATGTAGTTCTCTAAAATTAATTCTGACGCCACCTAATTAATATATACCCTGAAGAACAAAATAAGAAAAATTGCAAAATTTAAAGTGATCACAGGGCTATTCTTATACTTGCAGAAAAAATCCCAAAACCCAGTTTATGAAATCTTGGACTTACAAACTAGATAAACTAGAAGATAATTATTCACATTACTCATTATTCTTTCTTATTGTTTGCTTTCCCCAGTCACTAACTTATTCCTTTAAACAGCAATTTCTCTAGCACAGTTAAGTTTTTCATTTACAAATCATGAACCAATTATTACTGATCATTAACTGTGTGACAGTGGGGCTAGAGGGCAGGGAAATTCAATTAAATTCAACGAACATTCGTTGAGGTCTGCTTTGTACATGTAAGAAAGAAGGTAGGTCCTGGGGAAAATACAAAGATAAATAAGGTTAATTCCTTGCCTCCTGGAAGCATGAAACTGTGTGAGGGAAGACAGCCAGCACACAACTAGTTATAACATGAGGCAGCCTAGAATAGAAGTCTGTTTTTAAAAAAAAAGTGCTACGAAACATGGAAAGAGCAATTTGTTCTGACTGGAAGAATGGGGAAGGCTTCATAGAAAGGAATTTTTTTCATTTATTCATTCAACAGCCTTCATCAAACACCCACTATATGCCAGAAACTGTGATAGATACTGGGACTACCATGGTAAACAAGAGCCTAGGCAAGCAATTACAATCTAGTGTGATCACATAGGCTATGTGAGGGAGAGTGCAGGGTGCTATGGGAATACAAATGAATGGCATCGAGGCTAGCCTTGGACAGGCTTGGATAGGCTTCTTGGAGGGGTTATCACCTAAGCTGAGATAGAAGAGTAGAGGTTGGCTAGTTAAGAGCTGTGGTGGGAATTGGGGACAGTGTTCTAGGCAGAAGAAGCAGCATCTGGTAAGGTTTAGTGGTATGCATAGGGAGAGGAAGAAGGGGACAGATAATAGTAATTTTGAATTACTGAATGAATGAAAATAGTAATTTCCTGATATTTATTTGAATAAGCCATAGCTTGAATCTACTGCAGGAGATTTTTGTAGACCTGCTCCTTAGAAATCAGATTCTTTTCCACTAGCCACTCTTAATGAATTGTCTTTGATTAAGACAGAGAAATACCCAATAATTAATAGTGCAATAGCTCTACCACCCTTCTATATTCCTGACTAGTCCTGAGTAGATCGAGGAAGAAGAGTGAGACACCCATTCTTGGGTATTTGTTTCTTCTGCAGCAGGATTGTATCTTGTCATTAGGCTTCAGATAATGTTCACAGGATCATAGAAGACAGCAACACAAAACTTTTTTTCCCCAGAGATTTGCACCCCAAACCAATCCTTGTGGATCTGCTAGAGGTAACTGCCTTCATTTGGTAGCCCCTTTTATGGGTCTTTTAGATGTTAATGAAGGTCTTAACACTTACTGACATGTTGTTGCAGAGATAATCAAGACAACCAATTGAACAAATTTCAAAAACACTGTCTGGTAATCATTTATTATATTTAACTACTTAAACAGTCTCCACAAGTACACAACTCATTTCAAAAACTGAAAACAACAGAACTTTAAAAAACTTTTTAAAATAAAATATAACAGATATACAGAAAATACATGAAATATAAATGTACAGCTAGCAAATTATTTTAAAGTGAACAACTGGCTAACCCCCACCCTGGTCCAGAAATAGAATGTTGCCAGTATATCAGAAGCCTTTTGTATGTCCCTGACCAATCATAATCTCTCTGCCCACTAAATATAATTGCTATCCTTTTAATGTAATTATTTCACTGTATTTCTTTATAGTTTTACCACCCAACTATGTATTCCAAAACTATATACAATAGTGGATACATAAACAATAAATATATATTGTATATATATGAATAATATACAATTCTGTTTTCTTTTTGAATTTATAATCTAATATACTCTTTTGGCTTATTTCACTCAGCATTGTGCTGATGAAAGTCATCCATGTTGTTGCATGTAGCTGTACAAGTATGCCATTGTGGGCATATACCACAATTTATTTATTCATTCCATTGTTTCCAGGCATGTGGGTACCTTCTGGTCCTCAGTTATTGTGAATAATAGTGCTTTGAAGATTCTTGTACCTGTCTTTTGATGTATATATGCACACGTTGCTTTTGGGTATGTATCTAAGACTGAATTTGCTGGGTTATAGGATGTACGTAGGTTCACATAATGCCAGTTTTCCAAAGTGGTTGAACCTATTTACATTCCCTTCAGTGGCATATGAGAGTTCTTATTGCTCCACACCTTCACGAACACTTCATACTGCCAGTCTCTTTAATTATAGATATTCTGGTAGATATGTAGTGGTAACTGATTGTGGTTTCAATATGCATTTCCCTGATCATTAATATGGTTGAACATCATTTTGTGTGTTTAATTGGCCATTGGAATATCTTATTTTGTGACGCACCTGTTCAAGTCTCTTGACCACATTTACACTAAAATAACGCAGTAATACTTCTGAGTGGATGTTAGAGATTATGCAGAATTTTGTCAAGGATTGTTGAACAACCTTATGTGGCTGGAGTGCAAAGTGTATGTGGGGAACCTAAACCGTGGAAGATGGGAGTGATGTGATCAGATTTGCATTTTAAAATACTTTCTTTGGAAGCAGTGTAATGGATGGATTGGAGGGACTGAGACCAGAGACAGTGAAACCTGTTGGGAGGTTCTTTCAATAATCCTTATAAGAAAATAATGGTGACTAGTTAGGATTGGGGTAACAGAAATGAGGTTTGAGAGTTATTCAGGAGGTAGCAATAAGAGAATTTCTAACTGATTTGTTGGGGGGAGTGCTGGGAAATAAAGGGCCAAAAATGACTCCCAGCGTTTAGAATAGGAAACACAGATGGTAGAGTTGAGATGGGATAGACAATGGATAGCATTTTTGACAAGCTAATGTTGAGGTTTCTGTGAGAAATCTGAATGGATCTCTCCAAACGTCAATTGAAAATATGGATTTGGAGTATGTGTGTGTGTGTGTGTGTGTGTGCATGCACATGCATGTGAGCATGTGTGTGTGTATGTGTTTTTCTGTGTGTCACATTTTCTTAAATGAAAAATGGCTGATTACCTAGGCCTAAGAATGACTGTTATTGCTTGGGAATGAAACAGAATATCTGTGTTTGAATGTTTAAGATTTATGACTACTTTAAATCAGGGTTTCTCAATCTTAGCGCGATTGGCATTTTGGGCTGGATAATTCTTTGTTATGGAAGGCTGTTCTGCATGTTGCGAGATGTTTAGCAGCATCCCTGGCCTCTACCCACTGGATGCCAGCGGCAGAATACTTCCCAGTTGTGACAACCAAAAATGTCCCCAGACTTTGCCAAATGTCTCCTGTGGGCAAAAGCACCCCCATTGAGAACCAGAGCTTCAAATGTTAATTTGGGTATTATCTGTATGTATTATCCCATATAAAGATAATAGGTGACAGGTGACATATACATATATACACACACACACACACACACAAAGATAATATATAGATGACAACTGAGAGCATGAGAATGAATAAAAGAGGCCATTAAAAGCATATAGCAAAAAAAGGAAGTTGGCTAAGGATATAACCTTGAGACCTTGAAAAACGCCTAAATTTAGGGTGTGAGTGAGAAACTAAGAAAGACGAAAGAAGAGGAACAATCAAAGAGGTAGGAGGACAACCAAAAGACACAGAAGATTGGGAGGAAACCCTGTCAATAAGGAGAAAGTGGCTGGTCAACAGTATCAAAGGGTACAGATAAGTAGACCTAGTAAGGCCTGGGAATAGGGGAGGCAAGGAATGGCTGTACTTTGGGGGAATTAATTATTTCACATACATACAGGACAGCGCCAGGCACGATACTGTGGAATAGTCATATGTTATCTCCTAAGGGGGAATGCTGCTGCCAAGGGCATTGTAAAGGAGTAAACTATTAAAATACTTATCTCACTGTGTTGTAATACTTCGTTTATGTTTATTTATTATCTGATCTTCCTTGTGAGTGTCTAGAGATAGTGACTTAAATCTTATTCATCTTTGTATTTTCAATACCTATTGAGTGTGTGGCTTATAAATGGCTCAATAAATATGGGTTGAGTGAAGATATGAAAGTGTGATTTTCTTCCATTGCATTCCTTTAGGGCCAGAGAAATAACCAGAAAAAAATTTTGGCACGTAGACCCATGAATTTGGAATAGGCAAAACAACTATGATGAGCTGTTTAATCAAAGGGGCTATGAGACTTTAATCAGATATGGAGACAAAAGACAAATTGGTAAACTGGAAGTAAGGGAGAAGTTCACCATCTTGATGAGGATGAAATGACAGAGATAGAAGGACTGGAAGGAGGTTTTAGTCAGAGAAGAGGTTTTCCAAGAGGAAAGAGTCACTGAGTTCCTAATCTGTGTCAGCACTGTGTTGGATTGGTCACTTACAACTTAGTAAATAAATAAATGGACAAATAAGAAAATTGTCACATATTGTTATAATTTATCCTCATAATGGCTCCATGGAGATGAAATGAGGCTCAAGTGATTAAGTAACTTATTTCACATTCATCCACTGACCCGATATAGGCCGCTTAGTTGCAGCCAAGTGAACGACTGGGCCCTCCCAAAGAAAGCTAGTGGGCCAGAGGGATATGCCCGGCTGTGTTTCAGACTCCTCATGGAGAGGACAGAGAAATTCCCTAAGGAAGGAGCTTTAAATCACAGTTATCAGGAGGGTACGGCAAACTGCAGTGGGACTGGGCAGCTAGAGTTTCTAGACAGAGTTGATAACTTGCAATATATGCAGGTTCAAATCCTGCATTTGTCATTTCCCAGCAAGTCACTTCAATTCTCCAAACCTCAGTTTTTAATCTGTAAAATTGTAAACTGAACCTTACAGGTTGCCATGAGGGTTATATGTGACAACAGATATAAGGAACTTTTGTAAACTAGAGTGTGTTATGCAAATGTTACGTGTCATTATCATCTCCTACTTCTTTTTCCATTAAGGCAATTCTAGGGATTCTTTCTATCCTGTGCAAGATGGGATCCATCTTGGCAAACTGCATGTAAACCCTTTAATATAATGTGCAGAGATATATTATTTTCTTGAAAAAAAAATAAAAATAGAAGTGCCTTAAAATTGGCATTTGTCCTAAAATGTTAGGTCACACTTTGCATGCACTAGAGCTGTCTTCCTAAGTAGTAGGAACATCTTCAGGGGTTTTTCCAGCAAGGTAGATTTACTAAGAACAGAGTATTCTGATTTCCAGTATGACCTTTGGGGTCAGGACACTTCCTGGGAGGAGAAGGTGGAAGGAGTGAATAAGCAGCCCTGTCTTGTGTTCTCCAAAGTAATAAGCAACCTTCAGCCATCACTGCTGGAAAGTTGCTGCTCTCCATTTCTATCATAAGGTAGTTCGTTGGAGAATAAGATCAAGCCATTATTTATCTGACGAGTACTTGGAATTTCCAGGTATTTAAACCTGGAAGTAGGTGTCTTGAACACCTACTATGTAGCTAGCTTTGTGCCAGGCAGTGTTGTGAATAACAGCTTTCTACCCCTGATGAATGCACAGAAAAGGCAGAAAATCCTTTCATCAGACTCTCGGAGCAACATGGATCCCACAAGCAGGGCAGCTGG
This sequence comes from Macaca nemestrina, assembly GCF_043159975.1. Classification (NCBI taxonomy): domain Eukaryota; kingdom Metazoa; phylum Chordata; class Mammalia; order Primates; family Cercopithecidae; genus Macaca; species Macaca nemestrina. The sequence goes on along the minus strand of NC_092145.1, from coordinate 110,078,571 downwards.
AGTCCTGAGAAGGCAGCCATTATTGGGACTTGATATGATCTGCAGGGCAAAGCCTTCGTGAAGATAGAGATAGGAATAAATTTGGCTAGGTTTCTCATATCTCTGTGGAAATTTTAATTTTTTGCTTTCACCCAGCTTTCTATAGGAGTATGCATGCACATGCATGTACACATTCACACATGCACAACTCACATCCTGGATCATACAAATACCTTTCTTGAATACTCAGTATGTGCCAAGCACTGAACTAGGCATTGAGGGCACAATCATGGCCAAAGCTATGCCTCATTTGGCTCTCCACATCAGGCTCTTAAAATAGCTGGACCTCAAGTATTTTTAATCTTCAGCCTTCACAACTTGCTTCTTATTCTTGGCCCCACCCTCCTTAAGGCTTCATTTTCTGGTTTTTCTTTTCCCTATCACTTCTTTTTACCATTTGCCCCCACCACTTACTTGTCCTCTTTATTTCGAGCCAATTGACAAATAAATGCAAATATCTGCAGCTTAGCTGCATTCATGTCCCTACAAAGGACATAACTATTGCAAGAACAGAAAACCAAACACCGCATGTTCTCACTCATAGGTGGGAATTGAACAATGAGAACACTCGGACACAGGAAGGGGAACATCACACACCGGGGCCTGTTGTGGGGTGGAGGGAGAGGGGAGGGATAGTATTAGGAGATATACCTAATGTAAATGACGAGTTAATGGGTGCAGCACACCAACATGGCACATGTATACATATGTAACAAAACTGCACGTTGTGCACATGTACCCTGGAACATAAAGTATACTACTAATAAAAAAATATAGCTCAACCTGTAGTTGAGTCATCGACTCAACTGAGTCGCCCCTGAGTCGCCCCTTGCAGTCACTCCAGACTGCGTTCTACCCTAGAGCCCTCTTTTACTGCCTTAGCCCTGCAGCAGGCAGAAAGCAGCACTGCTGGTTTTCTTCTCCGTCTTCATCATTGTTACATCAATGTTCCCAAGTGTCTAAAGTCCCTCTTGCCTCCCTTTTCCCTTCTCCTCCACTCTTCTACTATGTTTGTTAGTTCTTCATCTCTTCATCAAAACTCTCTTTAGCTTCCATGTCTTATTTTTCAGTGGCAATGAGCTTTCAGGCCATCTCATTCTTTTTCTCTGGGTTTTCGTCTAGTTCTCCGATTTCTAGTCTTTTCTCGGCTGGATAGAAAACATGATCTACCTCTGGACAGCTTATATATATATATATATATATATATATATATATATATATATATATATATAGAGAGAGAGAGAGAGAGAGAGAGAGAGAGAGAGAGAGAGAGCCTATTTTGCTGCCTGGATTTCATCAGATTACATGTTTATATGTGCCTTAGAGTGCCTTCAGAGAATCAGGTCCATTCTTAATTGTATGTGCTAATTGAGGTTATCATTGGTACTAGTAAGCTCAGAATGATGTCCTTTTGACTTGGAGATGTATTTAAGAATTTGTTTTACAGCCACCTCTGTTCCTAATTCTGTTTTTCCTGGGCTGATATTAGAATGAGTTTGCATTTCCCAAGCACACAAGCATTGTTGGCAAAGGGAGGAGGGAGCCTGGTGGTTGAGAGTGGAGGCGCCTGGATGCAGCCTCTGCATTGGAGGAGGGGCAAACTTGGACTCTAAATGACCACAGATAATTCACAAAATAAATGATCCGCAGGCTGATAATCAAGTGGCGAATGTGCTTTAAACACTGCGGCAGGCTTCAAGCCATGATGAAGTGTTTTTTGGAGCTGCTCGTGTTGCAGCTGTGAGGCTGCTTTTCATAACAGAGCAGAGCAGTACTGGGGACACTAACTAGGCTGCAGAGGCCAGCCTCTGAGGGGCCACTAGCAGGTCTAATGTCTAGTGTCTAAAGGGCAAGGCAAGCCCAGACCATCAGAAAAAGCTGATTGAGACTCAGAAGCCCAAAGGGTAAAGGGGTTCTCACAGTCAGGGAATTTTGGAAAATTAACTTACTCACTGTAGTCTCTACTAGGAACTGGAAGGTTCAAAGATCCAGGTCCAGCCTTATCCCTATGGACTAGGATTTGGAGTAGGGCTTTAGGACCAGAGGAATATTCAATCTTAAGAAGGACATGGAGACAGACAGATAGACACTCTGTTGTACTGCCTGAGTTAACATAGAGAAGTTGGAGAAAGTGGGAAGGAGGATAGGGATTAGGAAAGAGCTGTAACTCAGAGGTTATACAAAAACTTTGTGTTTAGCCCTAGCACTGCCAATGAATTGCTGGTGGAGCTATTTTAGGTCCCACCAAGTGGTAGGGCTAAGGATGCAAATACTACCGATATTTCATCAAATTAAAGATGCATGCTTCTCTTTTCTTTGAAGACAAAATTGGTCTTGAAATCAATGACATTTTACAATGGCTCTCAGACATTTTTCACTTTTGGTGTTTTTGAAATTTGTAGGTAACTTCTACTTGATGCCATTTTAGACTTGAAATGCACTACATACCTTGCCACAATTGGCTCATGATAAGGACAGGGCTGAGCTTGCGGTGACTCTAGCTGTGAAGGGTGGATTAATGAGGGTTGCTGTTCCTTTAGAATTTTGACAGCCACATCCAACTGTTGGCTCAAACAGGGGCACTGTCAAACCAAACCACAAATCTATACAGATCTTACAGGACCACTGGCTGATATAAGACACAGCTCTTCATTCTGCATTGCACCACTGGTCCTTGGGACCCAGGGGGAATCCTTCACACACATTACTGTTAAATTTAATCTGGTTTCATTTAACTCATCATCTCATTCATTCACTCGGCAAGCATTTAATGGGCCAGGTTTTGAGCTGGGTATCGGGATACAAAGATAGCCCATCACCTCCATGTACTATAGGGGAAAAGGTAATAAAGAGACTGATAGATAAATACTAAGTTAGAAGTGTGCTTAGAATTATGTGGAAGCACACAAAAGGAATACTCAGTCTAAACTTAAGTTTGGGAAGGATGAGACTAGAGTGATAGATTCACTTAGCCTCTTACTAGTTGTGTGATCCCTCTATGCCTCACCCTCTTTATGGCTAAAATGGGGTTAATAATAGCACCTACCCATGGACTTGTAGGGATAAAATGAGTTAATTCATGTGGATCTTTTAGAACACTTTTTGGAGTACAGTAAGGGCTATATAAGTGTTAAATGAATGAAGGAAGGCACTTCAGCAGCTTGATCTTGAGCATTTGAGCGATTTCGTAAAATACAAGTTGCTTAAAAAGAGCAGGACAAAACCTTTCACACAGAGTAGAGATAGAAAGGAACATGGTACATTTTGAAAACTTCCAGTTTAGTAGGACAGTATATGAGCTGTGTATTGACAATAATAGGGGTTTGGATTGGACCTTGGCTAGTCTATTACAAGTAACCCCAATACCACACCACCCCTGCCAGGGTGGTGTCAGAAAATGCTAAGTGTAAAACTGAGATTTTAATTTTCACCAGGAGGTAATGAGACCCTCTCTCCATGTGTTAGTGGAAACCACATGAAAAACTTAGATTTTCACTTCCACCTGTGGTAATGAGGGTGATATCAGATGAAGTCTTGTGGAGGGTTGAGACGTTCAACAATGTGCCCCCTGAGTGTCAACAAAGGATTATGGAGAACCTGGGCTTTAATCTAAGTATGGCAGTAACGAAGCAACATCCTCCCTTCCACACAAGAGTAGAGTCAGAGGAGGCCTGCTAAACAAAAGATTTAAATAAGATACAAAGTCTTATAATAAAATACTTAAAATGTTCAGATTTCAATAAAAAATAACTCATGATACCAAGAACCAGGATGATCTCCACTTGGTGACAAAAGACAATCAACAGATACCAAAGACAAGATGGCACAGATGTTAGAATTATCTAAAAAGAATTTTAAAGCAACTGTCATAAGTGTTTCAAAGAGCAATCACAAACATGCTTGAAAAAAATTAAAAAATAGAAAGCCTTAGAAAAGAAATAGAAATTCTCAGCAAGAAAGGAGCTATGAAGAAGAACCAAATGGAAATTTTAGAACTGAAAAATACAATAACAAAATTCAAAAACAATGAATGGGCTCAATCACCCATAATGGAGAAGACAGAGGAAATAATCAGTAAACTTGAAAATAGAACAATGGAAAATACCCAATGTAAGTAATAGGGTGAAAAAATAGCCTCAGGGAGCTATGCAACTATAATACAAGATCTAACCCCCATGTAATTGGAGTTCTTGAAGAGGAGGTAAAAAAGGATGGGACTGAAAAAGTGTTTGAAGAAAAATGGCTTAAATTTCTCCAAATTTGGCAAAAGACATAAGCCTACAGATTCAAGATGCTAAGTGAATCCAAAACATAATGAAATAAATCCATGCTAAGACGCATTATAGTCAAACTTTTGAAAACTAAAGACAAACAATCTTGAAAGTAGCCATAGAAAAATGATGCATGTCCTATAAAATGACAGCAAATTTCTTATAAAAACCATAAAGACTAGAAGGAAATGGTACAAGAATTTTTCAGCAGCTGAAAGAAAATAACAGCCAAATGAGAATTCTATATCCAGTGAAAATATCCTTTAGATAGGATGGCAAAATCAAGATATTGTCAGAGGAAGGAAACTAAGAACATTTGTGGCTAGCAGACCTATTTACCTTAAAAGAATGGCTATAGGGAGTTCTAAAAGCAAAAAAGGGGATTACAAAATAAATCTTGGAAGATTAGGAAGAAAAAAACACAGAAAGAGCAAAAATATGAGTAAATACAACAGACTTCATGTTATGGAATGAATTATGTCCCCCTGAAATTCGTATGAAGTTCTAACCCCTGGTACCTCAGAATGTCACTATATTTGGATATTGGGCCTTTAAGGAAGTAATTAGGGTAAAATGAGGTAATATGGCTGTGCCTCAATTCAGTATGAGTGATGTCCTTATAAGAAGAGGGGATTTGGACACAGATATGTGCTCACACAAAGGAAAGACCATGTGAAAAGATAGCAGGAAGGTGGCCATCTATAAGCCAAGCACAGAGGCCTCAGAAGAAATGAAACCTGCCAAAACCTTACTCTTGGACTTTTACCCTCTAGAACTGTGAGAAAATAAATTTATGTTTTTTAAGCCATCCAGTCTGTGGTATTTTGTTATGGCAGCCCTAACAAACTAACACTTTCATTCTCCTTGTGATTTTTATAAATTATATTTGATGGTTGAAGCAAAAATAAAAACACTAAAGTCGTTCCCAATATATAAAAAAATTAAGGCTATTAAATTATAAGCGGGGGAGTTATATGGTTTGGCTTTGTGTCCCCACACAAATTTCATGTCAAATTGTAATTTCCCAGTGTTGTTGGAGGTGCCTGGTGGGAGGTGATTGAATCATGGGGGTAGACTTCCCCTTTGCTGTTCTTGTGACAGATTTCTCAGGAGATCTGGTTGTTTGAAAGTGTGTAGCACCTCCTCCTTCTCTCCCTCTCTCTCCCGCCAGCCATGTGAAGATGTGTTCGCTTCCCCTTTGCCTTTGCCATGATTGTATGTTTCCTGAGGCCTCCCCAGAACCAGAAGCCTGTACAGTCTGCAGAACCATGAGCCAATTAAACCTCTTTTCTTCATAAATTACCCAGTCTCTGGTAGTTCTTTATAGCATTGTGAGAATGGACTAATGCAGGGAGAGCAAAGGGACATAAAGGGAGGTAAGGTTCTTACACTTACCTCTAAATGGAAAAATGTTGACACCAGTAGAATGTGATAAGTTATGTAGGTAAAGTGGAATTAAAAAAAAAAACAATTGCTAAAATGCTATACAAAGAGTTAAAATAAAAACTAAACTGAGCTAAAAATGTTCAAGTAACTTACAAGGAAGAAAACTAGAGAACTGAAAAACAGAACAACAGAAAAATAGATGTTAAAAATAAATTCATAGACTTAGGTCCTAACCTATCAATAATTACATCAAATACAAATGGTATAAATGCACAAATTGAAAGACAAAAGTTGGCAGAATGGATTTTTTAAAAACATGACTTAACTAAATGCTATCTATAAGAAATTCACTTTAATTATAATTATATAGGTAGGATGAACATAAAAGGATGGCAAAAGATATTCCATGCAAATGTTAATCAAAAGAAAGCAGGAGTGGCTATTACATTATGTAATAGTCCTTCTTGGTCAACCCACCTAGAAGACATAGCAATCCTAAATGTTTTTGGACAAACCAACAGAGCTGGTTTGTAAAGCAAAACTGATAGAACTGAAAGGAGAAATAGACAAATCCAGAATTATAGTTGGAGATTCAATACCCTGTCTTAACAATTGATGGAACAACTAGACAGAAGATCAGCAAGGATACAGAATAACTCAATAACACCATTGCTGTGGTCAAATGTTTGTCTTCCTTCCAATTCATATGTTGAAACCTAACCCCACACTGATGATATTAAGAGGTTGGGCCTTTGGGAAGTAATTAGATCATGAGGACAAAGCCCTCAAGAATGGGATTAGTGGCCTTATAAAGAGGCTCAAGGAGGTTTGTTCATGCCTTTTGTCACTGAAATTTTTTTAATTTTCTGATTTTGTCCACAGGACCTTTGTATGAATATTGATAGCCACTTTCTGTTCATTTTTAAATAAAATATTTTCCTGGACAGCAATAACAGTTGCAAATAAAATGAAACAAAGTAAAATACCATTACAATCACTCAAAAAAAGAAAATAAGCACATAGGTGTAATTCTAACAAACTATGTACAAGAACCATATGTTGAAAAAATATATAAATTGAGGGACATACTGTGTTCATGGATTGGAAGATTTAACATAGTAAAGATGACATTACCCTAAAGTGTTAGGTAGGTTTAATGTAATCCCTATCAAAATCCTAGCAAGATTGTTGACATAGACAAATTTATTACAACATTTGTATGAAAGGTACAGGTCGTAGAATAGTTAAAACAATCTTTTTGAAATCCTCAAACTGAAAACAACCAAAATGTCTTAAAGCAGATGAATGGGCAAATCATCATATACTCATATTATGGAATACTATTCAGCAATGAAAATGACTTATCTATTGAGATATATATATAACAACTTGGATGAATCTCAAAGGGATCATGCTGAGTAAAAAAAGTCAGTCTCAAAAGGTCACATACTATATGATTCCATTTACATCACATTCTCAAAATCACAAAATAATAGAGATGGAAAAGAGTTTAGTGATTACAAGGAGTTGAGAATAATAGGGTTAATGGAGGTGAGTGAGATTATACAAGGGTAGCATGAGGAAGTTCTTTACGGTGATGGTACAGTTCAGTATCTTGATTGCAGTGGTTGTTGCAGGAATCAAAACATATGTTAAAATGACATAAAACTGTCTATATACACTGTAACAATGCCATTTTCCTGTTTTGATATTGTACTATAATTGTGTAAGTTGTTATCCTTGTGGGAAACTGGGTGAAGGGTACATGGAACCTCTCTCTACTATCTTTGCAATTTCCTGTGAAGCTGTAATTATTTCAAAGTAAAAAGTTAAACAAATTTTGAAGAAAATGACTTTGTGCCCAGTCGTTAGAGTCCTTTGAAAGAGCTATTTTGGTGGATAGGGAGATGTTGAAGATCCAGAAGACAGAAAAGACAATGAAGCAAGGTTCTTGAGGGAGCAGAGGATGTGGGATCAAGAGCACAGGCCTTGATCCCACAAGAGCTGTGGCCAACGTGCCTTTGCCTGAGTTCTTGTTCTCCGTCCAGGATGAATGAGGTATGCAGATAAGTGAAGTGAGAAGAAGAAGAAGAACAAGGAGAAGGAAAAGGAGAAGGAGAAGAAGAAGAAGAGTTTAGTGTTAGAACAGCTCAGAGGAGTGGGTAGCTCCTCTCTGTAGGCAGGTCCACGTGTTGAGTGTTCAGCTCTTAGCAGATAGGAGACCCTAGAGAGGGTGGCTCCTCTCTGCAGGAGAGGAGCAAGTCATTCGGACATCTCTGCAAATCTCTGAAGCTCTCAGCAGAGACGGTAGCTCCTCTCTGCCAGCAGGTCATCTCTGAAGGTCTCAGTGGAGAGGGTACTCCTCTCTGCAGCTGGTTGTCCCACCTCTCCAGCTATCAGCAGAGAGGGTACTCCTCTCTGCAGCTGGTCATCCCATTGTCTCTCTACCCTATTCATCCTCTGGCTGTCCTCTGACCTGCTCTAGCTGAGCCCAGGGCTCAGCTGATTGATTCATGAGTGGCCATGGGTGGGCCGGGAAGAGGCACCATGAGCCCCTACTCCAGTCAGCGGGACTGGCAGCCCAGTCCCCAGCCTTCAGGCCCTCCCTGGTCTGAGAGTGGAGCCTTACTGGGGACCCCGCTCCCTTCCACCCAGGACTCTGTTTGCTTCCCACTGCCATTCATTGCCCTGGGGCTCAGCCCTGACCCCGCTCTGAGACTGGAGCAGGTGCTGACAGTGGAGAGAGGCCAGACAGACAACCCTGAGCCTGCAGAAATGGGGGTGGGGTGGGGAGGGAGTTCATCCTGGGGCCCCCAAGGGTGCAGGCTGCAGAGAGACCTAGTTCCGTGAGGACAGTTGCAGCTGTAGGGAGCTCCTACCCCACCAACTCAGAAGAGGCAGGGCTCTGGCTTGTCCCCAGCTCCCCCGTGCTTCATGGAGCGGGAGGCCAAGGTTTGCAGCCGCAGGTCCAGCCACTGCAGCTACACCCAGGAAGGCAGATCCTGCCTGTTCCCGGCTCCCCCAAGAGCACACGGAGGCTCAGATCCAGATCCACTGCTGCAGTTTGGGAGGCTGTAGCCCCACCAGGAGGGTGGGGCTCCTGCCCATTCTGTAGAGCAGGAGGCTTGGGTCTGCAGCTGCATTGGGCAGCTGCAGCGGGGACCCAGGGAGCTCCGGTCCCAACTCAGAAGGGGTTGGGCTCCCACCAGCTCCAGGGAGTGTGCAGCCCCAGCCGCGCAGCTGGCGTGATGGCAGCAGCCACTGCCATCAGTAGTTATACACGTACTTGTGTGATTTTTCTCTAGTCATGGACAGCCTGGAATAGGCGAGGAAAGAGCAGGTTAAAGTTTGGTTGTGAGGGAAAAGATGGAAACAGAACAGCAGAGAGAGGAGAATGAAGAGGAGAAGTTATCACTCAGGGGTTCTATGCTGGTTAAGGAAAGTAATTTAAGGTCTCGGAAGGAAGTGGGAGAGTTAGAAGGATAGGAAGGTGTGATCAGAGGGTAGGATATTCAAGTTCAAAGTTTCAGAAATGGAGCAGTTCCAATTACCAACAAAGTCCCGGGTGTGATTACAGTTGAAGCAGAAAAGAGAAGGTCGTCCCAATTAAACAAAGTCAGAAACTGTAAGACCAGGGGCTTGAATGGGTGAATGACCATTGAAAGCCCCCAAAGATGACAGGAGGCTTGAGAGAGAGAGAAAGACAGAGAAATTAAGGATGTGTTCCACAGTCTTTAATGAGTATGGAAGAATGACCAGGAGGTTTTTACATGGCATTGACCACCTACTTGAAGACACGAATCTCAAAAAAAGAGGGCTTTTACATGAGGAGTGATTTTTTTTTTTAAGCAACAGTGGAGAACTAGAAAGATACTTGATATCTTTCTAGTCAATATCTAGTCTTGATATCTTTCTGTCAAGTATCTTTACTTGATACTTACTGTAAGGAGGAGTGGAGTTCTTAGATGAGATCCGTTGGTGCACATGTTACTTCATTCATTCAACAAATAATTATAGATTGGGGACCATATAGCCAGGTCTACCTGGGGGACAGTTCTAGTTTATGCTTGTTTTGCTGACATAATTGTTAAAAACGCCCCCTGTTATTCTCAAAACATTCCAGCTTGAATAATAAATTATATAGCATTTATGGCCTGATTGAGAAAAAAGGTCTCTGTGGCTCCTTATTCTGTTTTCCATCATATTTGATATCCTGTCATTTGCATGTTTGGGTATGGTCATTCATCCTGTTGGGAATTCATCAAATACTACTATCATCCAGCCTCATTTCTCCAGTTGTTGAAAAAGACAGCAGGAAAGACTTGCCTGGCACTCATATATGCTCTGCTTATAGGTTTTCTCTAAGTTGGTAAGCCCATAAATAGAGAAAATGAAGTTAGCCTGCCATGGTTAACACTTAGTGAGCTCTGCTTTGCTTTATTTCTTTGCAAAAATAATCTGTTTTTAAACCAGTCCATTAACAATACATTTGGAAATATGGACCTGGATTAACATCAAACACTATGGTCAACAGTTTTCAGAATCATTCTTTTTCCATTTTCTTGAAAGTCAAAATTACAATCCTCCTCCACAAAAAACTTTTAGCTTCCTCCTGCTTCTGACCTTGTAATATACTTAATGCTTGCAAACCCACAATTTAGCACTTAATTGATCTTGAATAACTTTCATATTTTTCTTTCTTGTTTTTGAAACTTTGCACATGTTATTCCCTTTGCTAGGATTATCCTTCCCTCCCCTTCATCACTCTCTTTTTTGCCTACTTGTCCCTCAGTCCCTAGGTTAACCATCATCTCCTTTCAGGAGCCTTTTCAGGCTGCTGAAAGCATAAAAGTGTCCCCTTCTCTATGTTCCTATAGTAGTATTCTATGGTTCAGTCCATGATCACCCTTTCCCTTATATCTGTAATTGTGTGTTTACTTGTCTGTGTCTCTCACCAGACTGTGAACATGACAAAACCAGGGACTGTGTCTTGGTCACAGTTGTATCCCCAGTATCTTGTACAATGCTAACACAGAGCAGGCACCCTGTAAATATATATGTTGAATGAATGTATGATCCAAATTTGTAACCCAAGTGGTTTAAGACATTGTTTTGCAACTATGAACATACAAAGGGGATCACTTGTGCTGGAGCTATTTTTCCCCATTGACACAGAGATATCCTTTGAGAGAGCAAATTATCATGACTTATTTATATTTCTCATAGCCTCGCATAGTATGGAATACACAGAAGTATCTCAAAAACTACTTTTTGATTTATAAATAATGTTAGAGCATTATTTTGGCTGCATGTGATTTGATGTTGCTTCCATTTAATTAATTCAGATAAAGAGATGGAGAGCCCATTTTTATCTTGCTCTGATGGCCCAGCCTTTCTTACAGGCATTTCCCCCTTTTGTTTATCACTCATTTCAGGATCTCTCCACTTCCTGACTCCCGGAGATGGGGGTGGGAGGTTGCATTTGGCTTGGGTGCCTTTTTGTCCCAATTCTCCTCAGTCCTGGACCCACACAGATGGCACCAGCAAACAACTGTATGGGGATGAGTGTGGGGTCATGGCCTAAAAGCCCAGGTCCCATAGTAATTTATTGGACAAATGTCTCTTCTTTCTGAGCCATGGTGTCTTTATCTGTCAAGGAGATAGTTCAAATAGGTGATTCTTTAGTTCTGAAATGTATCTGATTCTCTCCTTTGTAGGTTTATTTCTAACACCACATGATATGCAGCTGTCCCTGGAGCCTCCAACTTACATCAAATTCTGTCACGCCTCAGATTCGAATCATAGCAAATAGATCCCTGGGAAGCATCCCAATGTATGAATTATTAATGTTCCTACCACACAGTCTCCATGTGAATATTTACTTATATCACTGGGTATCTAATCCTGACAACAAATCATCATTTGAATGGTTTACTGATGTTTTCTCTTCCCCTCAGTGATTCTGCACGTGTCTTCCTTTCACCTTGAGGACTGTGCAATTCTTTCTTTCCCTGTGAGACTCTGACACTGAACAACAAAAAGAATATCAACATCTGAATCCTACCTTCAATGTTTTTCCCTATTCTCTTAGAAATTGTCACATTTCCCCACCTTTATTCTCAATCCCTCTCCATCCCAGACCCCTTCAAGTCATTCTAACATCCAGGATTGTGTCTTTTGCCCTCCCTACTCCATAGCTCTAGCAGGTATAGTCACAGAGCTGCTCAATGAGGTTCTTTTTTATTTGCATTTTAAAATAGTTTTTACTGTGTATATTTGAGGTTTACAACATAATGTTATGGGATATATATAGATAGTATAATGGTTACCATACTGAAGCAGACTAACATATATCGTTACTTTTTGTGACTAGAGCAGCTAAAATCTAGTTGTTTAACAAAAGTTCCTAAGAGAATACAATTTTATTAACTTTAGTCTTCATTTTATCGTTAGATCTCTAGACTTGTTCATCCTTCACATCTGCTACTTTGTAACCTCTTACCTACATCTCTCCTTTTCCTTTTCCCTCCAACACTTGCCCATAGTAACCACTATTTCATTCTCTACCTCTGTATATTTGAGCTCTTTTTAAAAATATTGTGCATATAAGTGAGATCATGCAATATTTCTCTTTCCAGGTCTACTTTATTTCACTTAGCATAATGTTATCCAGGTCCATCCCTGTTGTGGCAAATGGGAGGATCTCCTTTTTTGAGGCTGAATAGTATTCCATTGTGTACCTATAACACATTTTATTTATTCATTCATCCATTGATGGACATGTAGGTTGTTTCCATATCTTGGCTATTGTGAATAATGCTGCAATGAATATGGGAGTACAGACATCTCTTTGAGCTACTGATTTCAATTATTTTGAATAAACACCCAGAAGTGGGAATGTTGGATCATATGGTATTTCTATTTTTAATTTTTTGAGGAACCTCCATACTGTTTTTCCATCATGGCTACACCAATCCACATTCCCACCAAGAGTGCACAAAGGTTTCCTCTTATTCACATCCCTGCTGATATTTATTATTTCAATGAGGATCTTAATATGCTCACAGTCCTAGTTATTTCCCAGAGGGGAAAAAAACCTTTCCAGATATCTCAGTTCTGTGATATGGGACTTGATCAGTAGCTGCTGCATCCTTCATTTTCTCTCTGACCTTGGCTATCCAATATTCCACTCCCTTTACCTTTCCATATGTACCTCTTATCTCCCTTCCCTACCCCTTCCTTCTCTTTCTTTCATTCCCACAACAGTTGCTGCAGGCTTGGTTTCAGCCAACACTTTTCTCTGCCTACAGGTTGAAGAAGCCCTTTATTCCCCCAGACATCCTCTGAGCTAACTGCCCTTTACCACTTCCATTG